>NC_090334.1:9698914-10053619 GCF_035084215.1 Heptranchias perlo
TAAGCCATACTAAGCAGGAAGTCCTCGGTTCAAACCCTACTCCACGCTGGTCTCATTCGGGGCACTATAACTGACCTCAGTGCCTCAGGAGCTGAAAGAAGAAAACCAGGCAGGGTTCCAAGCTGGAGAGTGTGCCTGTATGGTGGACGGGCGAGATCAGGAGAGGACAGGATCGGGCTTGGCCTGTGATGCTCTCTGCATTGTATAGCTACACCCTCTGTGTAACTTCACACATGAGGAACGGTCACTTGGATAATTTGCAGATGATACCAAACGAGGAGGGGGCAGTGGAATCGAAGGAGGGAGCTCAGAAATTACAGAATGAGCGAAACAAAGTACGAGTGGGCCAAATAATGGCAGACAAAATTTAACATACATGAGTATAAAATATTGCACCTAGGAAGGAAAAAATGGGCGACCCCATTCTCTTTGAAGGGTGGTGAAATAGCTATGGGTGAAGTTGAAAGAGATCTATGTGTCTTAGTAGTGTCAATGCTCAAATGTCCAGGCAATGAAGAGTAGCAGTCAGCAAGGCCGATAGAATGTTGACTTCAATCCTGCAACCTTTAATTTGTTTTCATTATTTAAATATACATTATAAACCCCAATAAATTATTTACCCATTGTATAGATATCTTGCAGTATGAGATCAAGTGTAATGAAAAAAACTTAAGCAACCCCTGGACCAGATGGGAAATAGTGCTCTTCATTGCTTGTGGGTCACACAGGCAAATCATTTGTTGTTTAAATGTAGTGTCACATTGTGACCCATGCGGGGGCCAAGTCTGAAACAGGGCAGAGGCAGAGCAATTCCAAAGATAATAAACTTACTTGAATGTAGAGCCGGGGGGAGCAGCAATGATCCACATTCAAACCATGAGTGCCGCTGCTGGTCACCCCCGCCTCTCCCCCTCGATCGAGACCTCAGCCCCCTTCGATCGATACCACAGCACCCCCCCTCAATCGAGACCTCAAACCCCCGCCCCTCGATCGAGACCTCAAACCCCCCCCTCGATCGAGACCTCAAACCCCCCCCCCTCGATCGAGACCTCAAACCCTCCCCCTCGATCGAGACCTCAAACCCCCCCCAACCCGATCGAGACCTCAGCAGCCCCTCGATCGAGACCTCAAACCCCCCCCGATCGAGACCTCAAACCCCCCCCGATCAAAACCACAGCACCCCCCCCGATCGATACCACAGCACCCCCCGATCAAAACCACAGTACCCACCCCGATCGAGACCTCAGGCCACCCCTTGATCAAAACCACAGCACCACCCCCCCGATCGAGACCTCAGCCCCCCCCCAATCAAAACCACAGCCACCCCCCACCGATCAAATCCACAACCCCCCCCCACCCCCCCCCGATCAAAACCACAGCACCCACCCCGATCGAGACCTCAGGCCCCCCCTTGATCAAAACCACAGCACCACCCCCCCGAACGAGACCTCAGCCCCCCCGAATCAAAACCACAGCAACCCCCCCCGATCAAAACCACAGCCACCCCCCACCGATCAAAACCACAGCGCCCCCCACCGATCAAAACCACTGCAACCCCCCGATCGAGACCTCAGCCCCCCCCAATCAAAACCGCAGCAACCCCCCCCGATCGAGACCTCAGCCCCCCCCGATCGATACCACAGCACCCCCATCGGGGAGGGTGGGGAGTGGTCTGTGATCGGGAAGGGTGGGGAGTGGTCTGTGGCCGGGGAGGTTGGGGAGAGGTTTGTGATCGGGGAGGGTGGGGAGTGGTCTGTGACCGGGGAGGGTGGGGAGTGGTCTGTGACCGGGGAGGGTGGGGAGTGGTCTGTGACCGGGGAGGGTGGGGAGTGGTCTGTGACCGGGGAGGGTGGGGAGTGGTCTGTGACCGGGGAGGGTGGGGAGTGGTCTGTGACCGGGAAGGGTGGGGAGTGGTTTGTGATCGGGGAGGGTGGGGAGTGGTCTGTGGCTGGGGAGGTTGGGGAGAGGTCTGTGATCGGGGAGGGTGGAGAGAGGTCTGTGATCGGGGAGGGTGGGGAGTGGTCTGTGATCGGGGAGGGTGGGGAGTGGTCTGTGATCGGGGAGGGTGGGGAGTGGTCTGTGATCGGGGAGGGTGGGGAGTGGTCTGTGACCGGGGAGGGTGGGGAGTGGTCTGTGACCGGGGAGGGTGGGGAGTGGTCTGTGATCGGGGAGGGTGGGGAGTGGTCTGTGACCGGGGAGGGTGGGGAGTGGTCTGTGGCCGGGGAGGTTGGGGAGTGGTCTGTGACCGGGGAGGGTGGGGAGTGGTCTGTGATCGGGGAGGGTGGGGAGTGGTCTGTGACCGGGGAGGGTGGGGAGTGGTCTGTGGCTGGGGAGGTTGGGGAGAGGTCTGTGATCGGGGAGGGTGGGGAGTGGTCTGTGATCGGGGAGGGTGGGGAGTGGTCTGTGGCCGGGGAGGGTGGGGAGTGGTCTGTGATCGGGGAGGTTGGGGAGTGGTCTGTGGCCGGGGAGGGTGGGGAGTGGTCTGTGATCGGGGAGGGTGATGGCGGTGATCGGGGGATTGAGGTCACAATCTGAGATCGAGACCTCAGCCCCCCCCCCGATTGATACCACAGCACCCCACCTTGATTGAGACCTCAAACCCCCTCGAGATCTTACCCCCCAATCGAGAGTCAGCCCATCCCCAATTGAAACCTCAGCCCACCCCCCGGTTGAGACCTCGACTACCGCAGATTGTGACCTCAATTCCCCGATCACCGCCACCACCCTCCCCGATCACAGACCACTCCCCACCCTCCCCAATCACAGACCACTCCCCACCCTCCCCGATAACAGACCACTCCCCACCCTCCCCGATCACAGACCACTCCCCACCCTCCCCGATCACAGACCACTCCCCACCCTCCCCGATCAGAGATCACTCCCCACCCTCCCCGATCACCACCGATTCCCACTCTCCCCGATCACCACCGATTCCCACTCTTCCCGATCACCACCGATTCCCACTCTTCCCGATCACCACCGATTCCCACCCTCCCCGATCACCACCGATTCCCACTCTCCCCGATCACCGATTCCCACTCTCCCCGATCACCGATTCCCACTCTCCCCGATCACCACCGATTCCCACTCTCCCCGATCATCACCGATTCCCACTCTCCCCGATCACCGATTCCCACTCTCCCCGATCACCACCGATTCCCACTCTCCCCGATCATCACCGATTCCCACTCTCCCCGATCACCACCGATTCCCACTCTCCCCGATCATCACCGATTCCCACTCTCCCCGATCACCACCGATACCCACTCTCCCCGATCATCACCGATTCCCACTCTCCCCGATCATCACCGATTCCCACTCTCCCCGATCACCACCGATTCCCACTCTCCCCGATCACCACCGATTCCCACTCTCCCCGATCACCACCGATTCCCACTCTCCCCGATCATCACCGATTCCCATTCTCCCCGATCATCACCGATTCCCACTCTCCCCGATCATCACCGATTCCCATTCTCCCCGATCACCACCGATTCCCACTCTCCCCGATCATCACCGATTCCCACTCTCCCCGATCACCACCGATTCCCACTCTCCCCGATCACCACCGATTCCCACTCTCCCCGATCATCACCGATTCCCACTCTCCCCGATCACCACCGATTCCCACTCTCCCCGATCACCACCGATTCCCACTCTCCCCGATCATCACCGATTCCCACTCTCCCCGATCATCACCGATTCCCATTCTCCCCGATCACCACCGATTCCCACTCTCCCCGATCATCACCGATTCCCACTCTCCCCGATCATCACCGATTCCCACTCTCCCCGATCACCACCGATTCCCACTCTCCCCGATCATCACCGATTCCCATTCTCCCCGATCATCACCGATTCCCACTCTCCCCGATCATCACCGATTCCCATTCTCCCCGATCACCACCGATTCCCACTCTCCCCGATCATCACCGATTCCCATTCTCCCCGATCATCACCGATTCCCACCCTCCCCGATCACCGATTCCCATTCTCCCCGATCACCACCGATTCCCACTCTCCCCGATCATCACCGATTCCCACTCTCCCCGATCACCACCGATTCCCACTCTCCCCGATCACCACCGATTCCCACTCTCCCCGATCATCACCGATTCCCACTCTCCCCGATCATCACCGATTCCCATTCTCCCCGATCACCACCGATTCCCACTGTCCCCGATCATCACCGATTCCCACTCTCCCCGATCATCACCGATTCCCACTCTCCCCGATCACCACCGATTCCCACTCTCCCCGATCATCACCGATTCCCATTCTCCCCGATCATCACCGATTCCCACTCTCCCCGATCACCACCGATTCCCATTCTCCCCGATCACCACCGATTCCCACTCTCCCCGATCATCACCGATTCCCATTCTCCCCGATCATCACCGATTCCCACTCTCCCCGATCACCACCGATTCCCACTCTCCCCGATCACCACCGATTCCCACTCTCCCCGATCACCGATTCCCACTCTACCCGATCATCATCATCACAGGGAGAGTCTACCTGGTTATTATATTGTACTGTAGAGTGTACAGGAAACACACAGTGATAGAGAGAGGCACAAGGTGAGTCTACCTGGTTATTATATTGTACTGTAGAGTGTACAGGAGACACACAGTGATAGAGAGAGGCACAGGGAGAGTCTACCTGGTTATTATATTGTACTGTAGAGTGTACAGGAGACACACAGTGATAGAGAGAGGCACAGGGAGAGTCTACCTGGTTATTATATTGTACTGTAGAGTGTACAGGAGACACACAGTGATAGAGAGAGGCACAGGGAGAGTCTACCTGGTTATTATATTGTACTGGATAGTGTGCAGGAGACACACAGTGATAGAGAGAGGCACAGGGAGAGTCTACCTGGTTATTATATTGTACTGTAGAGTGTACAGGAGACACACAGTGATAGAGAGAGGCACAGGGAGAGTCTACCTGTTTATTATATTGTACTGTAGAGTGTGCAGGAGACACACAGTGATAGAGAGAGGCACAGGGTGAGTCTACCTGGTTATTATATTGTACTGTATAGTGTACAGGAGACACACAGTGATAGAGAGAGACACAGGGTGAGTCTACCTGGTTATTATATTGTACTGTATAGTGTACAGGAGACACACAGTGATAGAGAGAGGCACAGGGTGAGTCTACCTGGTTATTATATTGTACTGTATAGTGTACAGGAGACACACAGTGATAGAGAGAGGCACAGGGTGAGTCTACCTGGTTATTATATTGTACTGTATAGTGTGCAGGAGACACACAGTGATAGAGAGAGACACAGGGTGAGTCTACCTGGTTATTATATTGTACTGTATAGTGTGCAGGAGACACACAGTGATAGAGAGAGAGACAGGGTGAGTCTACCTGTTTATTATATTGTACTGTAGAGTGTGCAGGAGACACACAGTGATAGAGAGAGGCACAGGGTGAGTCTACCTGGTTATTATATTGTACTGTATAGTGTACAGGAGACACACAGTGATAGAGAGAGGCACAGGGTGAGTCTACCTGGTTATTATATTGTACTGTATAGTGTACAGGAGACACACAGTGATAGAGAGAGACACAGGGTGAGTCTACCTGGTTATTATATTGTACTGTATAGTGTACAGGAGACACACAGTGATAGAGGGAGACACAGGGTGAGTCTACCTGGTTATTATATTGTACTGTATAGTGTACAGGAGACACACAGTGATAGAGAGAGGCTCCTCTGCCTGGGAGGGTGTCAGGAAAGCACGGAGCACTATGGGAATGTCCCCAGTATTCAACCAGCAATGCAGCGGAGCAGCAGCAGAGTTTGGAGCACCATGGGAACGGGAGTGTGTCGCTCACTAATTGGCTTTCAGTATTGAGGTTGACGACACCTCGAAGCGGTGCAGTCTGGAGCATGGTACCGTGGGGCAAATAACTGCACAGGGGCACCAATGAAGTGTAGGAATGAAGTGATTATAGGGTAATCAATAGTCAGGGGACAGACAGGTGTTTCTGCAACCGCCAGTGTGAGTCCTGCATGGAGTGTTGCCTCCCTGATGCCAGGGTCAAGGACATCACTGGGGTGAAGAGGGTGAAGAACATTTTGAGGGGGGAAGGGGAAAGCCAGATGTTGTGGTCCATGTGGGAACATAGGAAGGACAATTATTGCATTCCTGCAGTCAGAGTTTCAGGAACTAGGGAGGAAGTTAAAAAGCAGGACCTCAACGATAGTGATCTCTGGATTGCTCCAAGTGCCACGTACTAGTGGGTATCGGAATAGTTGGATAAGACAAGTTAATGTGTGGCTGGAGAAATGGTGCCAAAGGGAGGGAGAAGGACGATGTAGACATAGAAATACGGCAGGGGGACTGTGATATACTCGAACATATTAACATCGAGCGGGAGGAGGTATTGGCGGTTTTAGCAGGCCTAAAAATGGATAAATCCCCAGGCCCGGACGAAATGTATCCCAGGCTACTGTGTGAGGCAAAGGAGGAGATTGCGGGGGCTCTGACACATATATTCAGAACCTCTCTTGCCACAGGGGATGTGCCAGAGGACTGGAGAACCGCTAATGTAGTACCATTATTCAAGAAGGGGAGTAGGGAAAAACCGGGGAACTACAGGCCAGTGAGCCTAACATCAGTGGTAGGAAAATTATTGGAAAAAATTCTGAAGGACAAAATTAGTCTCCACTTGGAGAAGCAAGGATTAATCAGGGATAGTCAACATGGCTTTGTCAAGGGAAGATCATGTCTGACTAATTTGATTGAATTTTTTGAGGGGGTGACTAGGCGTGTGGATGAGGGTAACGCAGTGGATGTGGTATACATGGATTTCAGTAAGGCCTTCGATAAAGTCCCCCACAGGAGACTGGTCAAGAAGGTACGAGCCCATGGAATCCAGGGTGCCTTGGCACTTTGGATACAAAACTGGCGTAGTGGCAGAAGGCAGAGGGTGATGGTCGAAGGTTGTTTTTGTGACTGGAAGCCTGTGGCCAGTGGGGTACCACAGGGATTGGTGCTGGGTCCCTTGCTGTTTGTGGTCTACATTAATGACTTGGATATGAATGTAAAAGGTATGATCAGTAAGTTCGCTGATGATACAAAGATTGGTAGGGTGGTAAATAGTGAGGAGGATAGCCTCAGTCTGCAGGACGATATAGATGGGTTGGTCAGATGGGCGGAACAGTGGCAAATGGAATTTAACCCGGAAAAGTGCGAGGTGATGCACTTTGGAGGGACTAACAAGGCAAGGGAATACACAATGAATGGGAGGACCCTAGGCAAGACAGAGGGTCAGAGGGATCTTGGTGTGCAAGTTCACAGATCCCTGAAGGTGGCGGAACAGGTAGATAAGGTGGTAAAGAAGGCATATGGGATACTTGCCTTTATTAGCCGAGGCATAGAATATAAGAGCAAGGAGGTTATGATGGAGCTGTATAAAACACTGGTTAGGCCACAGCTGGAGTACTGTGTGCATTTCTGGTCGCCACACTACAGGAAGGATGTGATCGCTTTGGAGAGGGTGCAGAGGAGATTCACCAGGATGTTACCAGGGCTGGAGCGCTTCAGCTATGAGGAGAGACTGGGAAGATTGGGTTTGTTTTCCTTGGAGCAGAGGAGGCTGAGGGGGGACATGATTGAGGTGTACAAAATTATGAGGGGCACAGATAGGATGGATACTAAGGAGCTCTTTCCCTTCGTTGAGGGTTCTATAACAAGGGGACATAGATTCAAGGTAAAAGGCGGGAGGTTTAGAGGGGATTTGAGAAAGAACTTTTTCACCCAGAGGGTGGTTGGAGTCTGGAACTCACTGCCTGAAAGGGTTGTGGAGGCAGGAACCCTCACAACATTCAAGAAGCATTTGGATGAGCACTTGAAATGCCATAGCATACAAGGCTACGGACCAAATGCTGGAATATGGGATTAGAGTAGACAGGGCTGATGGCCGGCGCGGACACGATGGGCCGAAGGGCCTCTATCCGTGCTGTATAACTCTATGACTCTATAACTCTATGACTCTATGGCTTCAGATTCCTGGGGTATTGGGACTGGTTCTGGGACAGGAGGGATCTTTTCAAGATGGACAGGATGCACCTCAACAGAGCTAGGACCAATGTGCTCACGGGGCGGTTAACTAGTGCTATGGGGGAGGATTTAAACTTATTTGCAAGGGGTTAGGCACCAGGATGAAACCTTAGAGGGGGTGCAATGAAGGTTCACTAGATTGATTCCTGGGATGAAAGGGTTGTCCTATGAGGAGAGATTGAGTAGAATGGGCTTATCCTCTCTGGAGTTTAGAAGAATGAGAGGGGATCTCATTGAAACATATAAGATTCTAAGAGAGCTTGACAGGGTAGATGCTGAGAAGCTGTTTCCCATGGCTGGGGAGTCTAGAACTAGGGGTCATAGTCTCAGGATAAGGGGTTAGACATTTGGGACTGAGATGAGGAGGAATTTCTTCACTCAGAGGGTTGTGAATCTTAGGAATTCTCTACCCCAGAGGGCTGTGGATGCTCAGTCATTGAGTATATTCAAGACTGAGATCGATAGATGTTTGGACTCTAGGGGAATCAAGGGATATGGGGATCGGGCGGGAAATTGGAGTTGAGGTTGAAGATCAGCCATGATCTGATTGAATGTTGGAGCAGGCTCGAGGGGCCGTATGGCCTACTCCTGCTCCTATTTCTTATGTTCTTATGAGAAACACGGTGCACAGAGGACCGGGAGAGATAAATAACATTAGAATAAGGAATAGTTTAGAAATAGGAGGGATCAGACAGAGGGGAAATGTGAGGCAGACTTAGGCAGGTTTGGAGTGCATGTGTGTAAAATCATGAAGGGTTTTGATAGAGTATATAAGAAGAAACTGTTTCGAGTGGCAGAGGGTCGGTGACCAGAGGACACAGATTCAAGGTGATTGGCAAAGAACCAGAGGCAACATGAGGAGACATTTTTTTACGCAGCGAGTTGTGATGATCTGGAATGCGCTGGCTGAAAGGGTGGTGGAAGCAGATTCAATAGTAACTTTCAAAAAGGATTTGGATAAATACTTGAAAGGAACAAAATACAGGGCGATGGGGAAAGAGCAGGGGAGTGGGATTAATTGGATAGCTCTACCAAAGACCTGGCACAGGCAAGATGGGCCAAATGGCCTCCTTCTGAGCCGTATCATACAATGATACTATGGTATCTGGTTAGTATATTGTACTGTATATTGTACAGGAGACAGTCAGTTATAGAGAGAGAGACACAGGGTGAATCTACCTGGTTATTGTATTATATTGGGTAGGGTTACAGGAGATGTTCAGTTACATGGGCGAGCCAATGATGAGTTTGTAAAAATTGGAAGAGGTATCAATTTGCCACAGGGCACTGATTCCAGTAACCCTCACCCACTGACCAGAGGGCACTGATTCCAGTAACACTCACCCACTGACCAGAGGGCACTGATTCCAGTAACCCCCACCCACTGGCCACAGGGCACTGATTCCAGTAACCCCCACCCACTGACCAGAGGGCACTGATTCCAGTAACCCCCACCCACTGACCAGAGGGCACTGATTCCAGTAACACTCACCCACTGACCACAGGGCACTGATTCCAGTAACCCTCACCCACTGACCACAGGGCACTGATTCCAGTAACCCTCACCCACTGACCACAGGGCACTGATTCCAGTAACCCCCACCCACTGACCACAGGGCACTGATTCCAGTAACCCCCACCCACTGACCAGAGGGCACTGATTCCAGTAACACTCACCCACTGACCAGAGGGCACTGATTCCAGTAACACTCACCCACTGACCAGAGGGCACTGATTCCAGTAACCCCCGCCCACTGACCACAGGGCACTGATTCCAGTAACACTCACCCACTGACCAGAGGGCACTGATTCCAGTAACACTCACCCACTGACCAGAGGGCACTGATTCCAGTAACACTCACCCACTGACCAGAGGGCACTGATTCCAGTAACCCCCGCCCACTGACCACAGGGCACTGATTCCAGTAACACTCACCCACTGACCAGAGGGCACTGATTCCAGTAACACTCACCCACTGACCAGAGGGCACTGATTCCAGTAACCCTCACCCACTGACCACAGGGCACTGATTCCAGTAACACGCACCCACTGACCACAGGGCACTGATTCCAGTAACACTCACCCACTGACCAGAGGGCACTGATTCCAGTAACCCCCGCCCACTGACCACAGGGCACTGATTCCAGTAACCCCCACCCACTGACCAGAGGGCACTGATTCCAGTAACACTCACCCACTGACCAGAGGGCACTGATTCCAGTAACCCTCACCCACTGACCACAGGGCACTGATTCCAGTAACCCCCACCCACTGACCACAGGGCACTGATTCCAGTAACCCTCACCCACTGACCACAGGGCACTGATTCCAGTAACACGCACCCACTGACCACAGGGCACTGATTCCAGTAACACTCACCCACTGACCAGAGGGCACTGATTCCAGTAACCCCCACCCACTGACCACAGGGCACTGATTCCAGTAACCCTCACCCACTGACCACAGGGCACTGATTCCAGTAACACGCACCCACTGACCACAGGGCACTGATTCCAGTAACACTCACCCACTGACCAGAGGGCACTGATTCCAGTAACCCTCACCCACTGACCACAGGGCACTGATTCCAGTAACCCTCACCCACTGACCACAGGGCACTGATTCCAGTAACACGCACCCACTGACCACAGGGCACTGATTCCAGTAACACTCACCCACTGACCAGAGGGCACTGATTCCAGTAACCCCCACCCACTGACCACAGGGCACTGATTCCAGTAACACTCACCCACTGACCAGAGGGCACTGATTCCAGTAACCCTAACCCACTGACCAGAGGGCACTGATTCCAGTAACCCCCGCCCACTGACCACAGGGCACTGATTCCAGTAACCCCCACCCACTGACCAGAGGGCACTGATTCCAGTAACACTCACCCACTGACCAGAGGGCACTGATTCCAGTAACCCTCACCCACTGACCACAGGGCACTGATTCCAGTAACCCCCACCCACTGACCACAGGGCACTGATTCCAGTAACCCTCACCCACTGACCACAGGGCACTGATTCCAGTAACACGCACCCACTGACCACAGGGCACTGATTCCAGTAACACTCACCCACTGACCAGAGGGCACTGATTCCAGTAACCCCCACCCACTGACCACAGGGCACTGATTCCAGTAACCCTCACCCACTGACCACAGGGCACTGATTCCAGTAACACGCACCCACTGACCACAGGGCACTGATTCCAGTAACACTCACCCACTGACCAGAGGGCACTGATTCCAGTAACCCTCACCCACTGACCACAGGGCACTGATTCCAGTAACCCTCACCCACTGACCACAGGGCACTGATTCCAGTAACACGCACCCACTGACCACAGGGCACTGATTCCAGTAACACTCACCCACTGACCAGAGGGCACTGATTCCAGTAACCCCCGCCCACTGACCACAGGGCACTGATTCCAGTAACCCCCGCCCACTGACCACAGGGCACTGATTCCAGTAACACTCACCCACTGACCACAGGGCACTGATTCCAGTAACACTCACCCACTGACCACAGGGCACTGATTCCAGTAACACTCACCCACTGACCACAGGGCACTGATTCCAGTAACCCTCACCCACTGACCACAGGGCACTGATTCCAGTAACCCTCACCCACTGACCGCAGGGCACTGATTCCAGTAACACTCACCCACTGACCACAGGGCACTGATTCCAGTAACCCTCACCCACTGACCGCAGGGCACTGATTCCAGTAACACTCACCCACTGACCAGAGGGCACTGATTCCAGTAACCCTCACCCACTGACCACAGGGCACTGATTCCAGTAACCCTCACCCACTGACCGCAGGGCACTGATTCCAGTAACACTCACCCACTGACCACAGGGCACTGATTCCAGTAACCCCCACCCACTGACCACAGGGCACTGATTCCAGTAACCCCCACCCACTGACCGCAGGGCACTGATTCCAGTAACCCTCACCCACTGACCACAGGGCACTGATTCCAGTAACCCTCACCCACTGACCACAGGGCACTGATTCCAGTTACCCTCACCCACTGACCACAGGGCACTGATTCCAGTAACCCCCACCCACTGACCACAAGGCACTGATTCCAGTAACACTCACCCACTGACCACAGGGCACTGATTCCAGTAACCCTCACCCACTGACCACAGGGCACTGATTCCAGTAACACTCACCCACTGACCACAGGGCACTGATTCCAGTAACACTCACCCACTGACCACAGGGCACTGATTCCAGTAACCCCCACCCACTGACCACAAGGCACTGATTCCAGTAACACTCACCTACTGACCACAGGGCACTGATTCCAGTAACCCCCACCCACTGACCACAGGGCACTGATTCCAGTAACTCCCACCCACTGACCACAGGGCACTGATTCCAGTAACCCCCGCCCACTGACCACAGGGCACTGATTCCAGTAACCCCCACCCACTGACCACAGGGCACTGATTCCAGTAACCCCCACCCACTGACCACAGGGCACTGATTCCAGTAACCCCCGCCCACTGACCACAGGGCACTGATTCCAGTAACACTCACCCACTGACCACAGGGCACTGATTCCAGTAACACTCACCCACTGACCACAGGGCACTGATTCCAGTAACCCTCACCCACTGACCACAGGGCACTGATTCCAGTAACCCCCACCCACTGACCACAGGGCACTGATTCCAGTAACCCCCGCCCACTGACCACAGGGCACTGATTCCAGTAACCCCCGCCCACTGACCACAGGGCACTGATTTCAGTAACACTCACCCACTGACCACAGGGCACTGATTTCAGTCACACTCACCCGCTGACCCCTGATTTCAGTAAACCTCATAAACTGACCATTTATTTCGGTGACTTCAACCACTGACCATTTAGTCCAGTAACACTCACCCACTGACCCGATTTCAGTAACCCTCACCCTTTGACCACTGATTTCAGTGACCCTCACCCGCCGACCCCTGATTTCAGTGACCCTCACCCGCCGACCCCTGATTTCAGTGACCCTCACCCGCCGACCCCTGACCAGTAACTCCTACTGCCTGCCACATTTTTGGACTGTATTCTTTCAGTAGGACCATGACTGGGTGGACATAAAATGCATCAACATGAACTTAATAAGTAGCTTATGGAACACCAGCTACTCGGCACACACATACAACATTCATCCAGGCTCCAGTCAGCTGGAGCACTCCGGAGGCAAAGAACTCCTTGGTGCTCCTTTAGTTCACAAGCGGCTAAAAAATAATCAGGCCTCACCGTGAACCAGTGCTCACCGTGAACCAGTGCTCACCGTGAACCAGTGCTCACCGTGAACCAGTGCTCACTCACACCTGTGTGAATCAGGCCTCACCGTGAACCAGTGCTCACCGTGAACCAGTGCTCACCGTGAACCAGTGCTCACCGTGAACCAGTGCTCACCGTGAACCAGTGCTCACCGTGAACCAGTGCTCACTCACATCTGTGTGAATCAGGCCTCACCATGAACCAGTGCTCACCGTGAACCAGTGCTCACCGTGAACCAGTGCTCACTCCCACCTGTGTGAATCAGGCCTCACCATGAACCAGTGCTCACCGTGAACCAGTGCTCACTCCCACCTGTGTGAATCAGGCCTCACCGTGAACCAGGCCTCACCGTGAACCAGTGCTCACTCCCACCTGTGTGAATCAGGCCTCACCGTGAACCAGTGCTCACCGTGAACCAGTGCTCACTCCCACCTGTGTGAATCAGGCCTCACCGTGAACCAGGCCTCACCGTGAACCAGTGCTCACCGTGAACCAGTGCTCACTCACACCTGTGTGAATCAGGCCTCACCGTGAACCAGGCCTCACCGTGAACCAGTGCTCGCTCACACCTGTGTTAATCAGGCCTCACTCCCACCTGTGTTAATCAGGCCTCACTCCCACCTGTGTTAATCAGGCCTCCCTCCCACCTGTGTGAATCAGGCCTCACTCCCACCTGTGTGAATCAGGCCTCACTCCCACCTGTGTGAATCAGGCCTCACTCCCACCTGTGTGAATCAGGCCTCACTCCCACCTGTGTGAATCAGGCCTCACTCCCACCTGTGTTAATCAGGCCTCACTCCCACCTGTGTGAATCAGGCCTCACCGTGAACCAGTGCTCACTCCCACCTGTATGAATCAGGCCTCACTCGCACCTGTATGAATCAGGCCTCACTCCCACCTGTGTGAATCAGGCCTCACTCCCACCTGTGTGAATCAGGCCTCACTCCCACCTGTATGAATCAGGCCTCACTCCCATCTGTATGAATCAGGCCTCACTCCCACCTGTGTGAATCAGGCCTCACTCCCACCTGTATGAATCAGGCCTCACTCCCACCTGTATGAATCAGGCCTCACTCCCACCTGTGTGAATCAGGCCTCACATGTGCGTTCCAACGGTGCAGGAGAGGGAAAAAAAAAATCTATAAATGCTGCTTCAGACTTAAACCAAAAATAAAGTTGCTGCTAGCTGCAATTTAAAATAAGCAGAAAGTACTAAATATAGTCAGCCAACACTCGCAGTCTGGGCTCACAAACGAAACAAGCCCACTTTGGCTGGGCTTTAAAGGGCTGCTGCTGCCTGTCATATCCCAGTGTTATTTTCTGTCATTTTTGTGCTCAAGGTGCTAGCGAATGGAACCTTCCCATTTCAGGCACCTAATGTAGACAACACGTACTCCCAAGGCAGCCAGATACAGAGTAAAGCTCCCTCTCCTTTGCCCCAACATACTACAACCCTAAATCCAAATGTGTGTGTGGTATTACTCCCCCATTTTCTGACACCAACCACCCTTCCGCCGATTAGTGCTGACTTTGGGGCAGTTTTGTACTGTATAAATTGGCGCAAGACTCAAACTCGTTTCACTTCAGCCCACCAGTCCAGGTTGGGTTTGGACCTCGGTCCTAGGAGTGAAAGGTCCGTTCGACCCCACAGTGCCAGCCAGTTCCCATCGCAAAGCTTTGTTTTGATCAGTAAACACAAGGCCTAAAACAGCCCCTTGCTGAGTTTTCTTTCAAGGAGGGGAGCCCACTTTTTGAACGGGTTCATTTGTCAGAAGCCAATGGATCATCCCAGCTGAGTTGGAAGTTGCAAGAATCCAGGAAACTGCCGAGGACGCAGCTAACACCATCTTAAGGGCAAGTTTTGTTGTCTCTGCCCTGGTTTAAAGCATTTTCTGCTGTCCACCTACTTTCAATTCATCTGTCCAAACCTTATGACTATTCCCCTCTCCCTACAAAAGACATGTGTTTTGTTGGTGTCACCATACATACAGTGTACCCTGTTGCTAACTAGGTCTGTGCAGACTTACCCCCAGCACACTGAGTGGGACTGGGGTTAGGGTCTATCTCAGCCGATAGGTCCCCACAGTGTACCACCCAAACCCTAGTGTATGACCCAAAACAAGCTGCTGGTAATTACATATTCCCCGCACACCATCCAACCCTGAATTCAGTGCAAATCTCATCCACTGCTGAGCAGAGAGCCCAAGTACTCTGTTTGACCCCGAGCAAGAGTCGGAAATCTAGGCAGCAGCTTCTACAATGGTTTCAGTACCAAGTCAGACCCTGCATCAATCTGAAGCCAGGCATGTAGAAATCATAGAAAATTTACAGCACACAACGCCACTCGGCATACTTTTTAAATGAGTTGAGGGTTTCTGCCTCGACCATCCTTTCAGGCAGTGAGTTCCAGACCCCCACCACTCTCTGGGTGAAAACATTCTCCTCAGCTCCCCTCTAATCCTTCTACCAATTACTTTAAATCTATGCCCCCTGGTTATTGACCTCTCTGCTAAGGGAAATAGGTTCTTCCTATCCACTCTATCGAGGCCTCTCATAATTTTATACACCTCAATCAAATCTCCCCTCAGCCTCCTCTGTTCCAAAGAAAACAACCCCAGCCTGTCCAATCTTTCCTCATAGCTAAAATTCTCCAGTCCTGGCAACATCCTCGTAAATTTCCTCTGTACCCTCTCTAGTGCAATTACATCTTTCCTGTAATGTGGTGACCAGAACTGTACACAGTACTCAAGCTGTGACCTAACTAGTGTTTTATACAGTTCCAGCATAACCTCCCTGCTCTTATATTCTATACCTCAGCTAATAAAAGGAAAGTATCCTGTATGCCTTCTTTACCACTTTATCTACTGGTCCTGGTACCTTCAGGGATCTGTGGACATGCACTCCAAGGTCCCTCACTTCCTCTACATGTTATGCATTCACCGATCATCCCTCTATCCCAACTTCTTTCATTTTCCAATCTCCTTTAATAGGGTTTAACACAATGGCATCTCCAAATTTTTTAATCTGGTCAGCACTTGCTAGTTGAGCATCAGAGCAAGGCCTAGGGGTTGAAATCAGGCCATGTGAGATTACTAACCATTGTGTTTGTATTAAACTCCTATCAGTGAGTCATTAATCCACAGGTTAACACACATTTCATACAGACACATTAACACATTCCTCAGTGTCACAACGTACCACACCCTCACTTCTACCTTGCCTCCCCCTCTAAAATTAGCACAGTGCTGTGACGACAGTTCGAGAAGGGACAAATACAGAGCTACCGCACTTTGGAAAAAAAACCATTGGGGTTTATTGGTTTACATTAGAACCAGTCATTACAAAAGCATTCTGTATAAACAGACATAGAAAATAAACCATGTAGTGAACAGTGAAGGAAAAATACATTCAACTTGTTTTTGTGCCAAGTCCTGGTTGTCTCTCTTTGAAAGAGGCCAGGACCTATCAATAATAAAAAGTATTATTAATTATACAGAAAGCATACATCAGTGCTTGGAATGTGTTCGACAGGCACTTTTGTGTCACAGTACTGAGCCCGCACCTTCTTAACCATCTCTTGTATAATGGAAGCTAACTCAAAAGCCTAAAATACTAGGCCTCTGTTGGCAACAAGAGTTTAAAGGCAGTGAGCACATGGCTGCCATAAAAATACATGAGAAAAATCGATTTATTTTTTTTTAAAAAGGGGGGGAAAAACTACAAAATAAATAAATTCAAATGTTTTTGTGTTTTTAAATTATGTTTTTTTTATTAAATAAAATAACTGAAGAGTAAAGTTACAAAAACCCTCGTCATCGTAGTATAATATATTAAACTGTGGAAACGAAAATAAGAAAAGGAAAAAACCTCACAATCTTAAGATTAATAAGATCATAATTTAAACATAAAAGAAAAATATATTTCTATGGTTCGTCATTGTGATAAATACAAACAAAAATGCATATGTTTGGCAATAAATATGTTTTTGATAAGTTAAATAAGCAATTTGTGTGTATGTATGTATGTTTGTGTGTGCAGTGACAAGCGATAATTTTTAAATTCTTTTTGAATGTTCTGCTGAATTTTAAAAAAAAACAGGAAAAAAAAAGAACTAAAATGAACTAATCCTTGGCACAAAGTCCAAGGCTGAAGACTAGCTGGTTAAACTATTTCTTTCACTCTCTCCCCCGCTCTTGAGATGGAATGCTGACCATCCAAAGCTCTTCATTTTCTGAAGAAACTTTCACTGAAGAAACTTCCAAAAAAAAAAAATGAGAATTACTACACAGTAATTTTGCCCACTGGGTGCTGAGCAGTTTAAAAACAAGGCAGCCAGAATCGTATTAACAGCACCACATTTAAATAAAAAGTCAACAGCAATGTCCATCCCAAGCCAACTAACCCCCACCCAACTCCACCCCTCCCCCCGACAAAAGAAAAATTTAAAAAGAAACATTCACATCTTGCCACAATTTGTGTCTGTTCAGAATTAATGGAAACAATTAAGACCGTGCTTGTTCAATTCCAGTCCCTGGGGTTGATGAATTGTCACTACAGAAAAGAAACTGGTTGGAGGGAGGGGCGAGAGGGAGCCAGGGGGGGGGGGGGGGGGTGGGGCCTGAGGGAGGCAGGGCGGAGGGAAGCCTGGCCCATTCTCCTCAAGAACTGCCCACAATAGCATCAGGCAAAAAAAAAAGTGACAGCACCTCTGTGTCGACCCACACCTTGTGCAAAGGCACGCTCACTTGGAGCTGCTGTCACAGAGGGGGTGCAGCAATTGAGGGGGTGGGGGAGAAAAGAGAGGGAGAAAGAAAAGGACATGAAATGCAGATTTTTGCTACATTAGAGATCTGGTTCGGCAAATGATGGGTTATGACACCAGTCAGTTCTCTTTTTAAAAAAAAAAATTCTCCGCAAAGGTTCTTAATCAACACTTAAGAACTCTTCGACCAGGCAGATAGGTAGCTGTTTGACATCAAATTCACAAAGTGCCTCAACTCAACCGGGCCAATCCAATCAGACAGTCCAAACCTACCACAGTTTATCCCAGGATGACCCTTCCCTCCAAATCCCAAAGTTGCTGGGCTATCAAGTATATACATGAGAAAAAAGAAAAAAACGGCCATTTTGATTTCCAAAAATTGAAGAATTACTTATTTAAAATGAGCTAAGTGTGCAGTCTTTGCTGTACCCCTGCTATCAGTGAAAACTCAAGAATAACACGTTGTACGTTATCAATTGACACGGTATGTAGCTGGCAAGTTTGGGTTTGGCAAGTCAATTCTAACCCTTGTGTGTGTCAAAAGCTGGCTAACTGGACCATTAAGAAATAAAAGTTCATCTCCAATGCTTGCTCAGATTAGGGCTACATTTTGTTTTTGTTTTTTTTTTGACAGCTTTCTGCTTCTTCCAGCGCAGGGGAAGGACGGAAGGCTGAGTTAGTCATCCGAGATGGAAAGTCTGCTGAAGATGGGAAGACGCTTGCTGAGATCGAGGATGGGGGACTCGGAGCCGCTCACACTCCCAGAGCTGCTCAGGTAGTCATCGGACATCGAGTCTGGGGGGCTCGGGGGAGGCTCGAAGAGCTGGGGGGATGCAGCCAAAGGTCGGAGCAGGAATGACGTCGGAGAATGGGCGCCATTGTTGGTGGACACCATTGGAACTTGGATCCCAATGCTGGGCGCGAAGAGACTGGCTAGCTCCTGGCTCGAGTAGGTGAAGGGGTTGCTGGCACAATCTGGCAGGGTGGGGGAGGAGCTCAGGTCTTCTGCGCTGAAGATGGGGGGAGGGGTTATAGAGGTGGGACTGTCCAGCAGCCCGCTGGAGGAACTGGAGAAGCCAGAGAAGCTGTAGCTGTGTTGCAGACGTGGCCTGTCCATCTTGTTGGACGAGGAGAGCGGGAGGTGGTGTTGGTCATGCCCGGGTGACATGCGCCGTTCCTCCGCGTTGTGGATGAAGTGGCAGCGGGGTCCATAGGGGCAAAATCCGATGGTGTGGAAGGTGCGGCAGAGCTCCGTCTTGTATTTGGGATGCCGGGCCAAGCTCCTCAACTCGTGGACGCCGTGGGCGAACTGGCACTTGTCGCCGTACTTGCATGACCCGTTCTCCTCGAAGGGACGGCACAGCTCTGTCTTGTAGCGGCTGGAGTTCACCTGGCCTTGGGGCTTCTGAAGGCCCGTCTCGGAGAAGGAGCGGTCCCGGAACTTGTTCTCCTTGTTGGCCGTGGCGGTCTGATCCAGCTTGAGGCTGTTGAGGAGCTGGTTCTGGTTGAACTTGGAGTTGGCATTGGTGAGGGTGACCGAGTGTCGCCTCTGAAATCCCACTAGCGTTGGGGTCCCGACCGCCTTCCTGTCCAGTAAGGGCACACTGGAGCTGCCCACGTTGATGTTGTTGTTGTAGCTAATCATCTTGTTCTGGATGGGGGGGGGGGGGTGGGCGGGGAAAGAGGGGGAACAAACAAAATATCACTTTAGACATTGCACAGAATGTACCGCAAGAAACAGGCCATTCGGCCCAACTGATCTATGTCGGTGTTTATGCTCCACATGAGCCTCTTCCCACTTTACTTCATCTCACCCTCCCAGCATATCCTTCCATTCCTTTCTCCCTCGTGTTTATCTAGCTCCCCTTAGCATCTATGTTATTTGCCTCAACTACTCCTTGTGCTATTTGCCTCACCACTTTGAGTAAAAAAGTTTCTCCTGAATTCCCTATTTGT
Source organism: Heptranchias perlo (assembly GCF_035084215.1). Lineage (NCBI taxonomy): Eukaryota > Metazoa > Chordata > Chondrichthyes > Hexanchiformes > Hexanchidae > Heptranchias > Heptranchias perlo. Next base: position 9,719,021 of record NC_090334.1, read on the forward strand.
GATTATCTTATATTGATGACCCCTAGTTCTGGTCTCCCCCACAAGTGGAAACATCTTCTCTACGTCTACCCTATCAAACCCTTTCATATTTTTAAAGACCTCTATCAGGTCACCCCTCAGTCTTCTCTTTTCTAGAGAAAAGAACCCCAGCCTGTTCAGTCTTTCCTAATTGTTATTACAGGCCGAGGGGAACAACCACTTCAGGACGTCAGTAACCTCACCACAGGGCAAGAGGGCTGGATGAATTTGACGTCACAAACAGAAACATGACAAAATCTTGTTTACATCCAACAGGCACGAAACAGGTCAACTGGTCGGGCACCAATCAGTCCCTTGTGCAATGGGCTCCTCACACGACTAAAATGGAAGGTAAGTCACTGGTGGTCTATAGACTGTTGTAGACTTGGAACTAGACCATCCTTGAGATTTCACCCATTGGGTGTTCTTCTCCCCCAGGAGGCCCCCTCCCCCTGTAGCAAATACGGCGGTCGCAACACTGGGGCACCCACCAAAACCTGGCCAAAAACTCTACCCACCCTGCTCGTTCCAGGAAACTTCAGGCTGGAGCATGCCAATTTCAACAATAGCTTGCAAACCCTGGGAGGGGGAAGAAACATCCCCAAGTCAAGAAAGCATAACAAACCGAGACGATAAGTTGGACAGGGAGCTTCGATGCCTTTCAAGAAGTGATTTTGGGGAGTCAACCACCTTTCTTTTTTTTGTTGTTTTTTTTTTGCAAGTGGCCCGGGTGCAGCTCCCCGGCTGCAGTTTTCAAGCAGCTCCCGGTGCCATCGCCTTTTATCTTTCTGGTGAGGGCGAGGGACAGCGAGGAGGGGGCGCAGGGGCCGGGGGGGGGGAGCCGGCCGTCCAATGTCCCCAGATAACAAAATCGAGACAGGGACTGAAAGCAAGGAGGGGGGTGGGTGGGGGGGCAAACGTTCCAATTCAGAACCTCGACTCGTTCCAAATCAGACCATCGACGTTCCAAATCAGACCATCGACGTTCCAAATCAGAACCCCCAAACATAAAGGCAACATTCCTGATCTGGGATCAAAAAAAAAGTTTTTTGTTCCCCTCTCGCCCCACTTTTCAATGATGATAATAATAATAATAAAGACAATTTTTAAAAATACTAAGCCAGTTTTTGGAGGGATTAAATAATGGATTCAAATATAAACAGATCCAACAGGGAGGATTCCACATAACCGCCTGAAACAGGACAGAAAAAAAATAACAAGAGCCAAAAATAAAACTCCCAACACAGAGATCAACAAGTCTTTCTTACAAAAACAGAAAAGTAGAGTCGCAGGAAATCTGTCTCACCAAAAAAAAAACCACACATTTAAAAACGGTGGAAAAAAATACCATCGGATGCCAAGTTTAAAAATATAGTTAAAACGCTCGGATCAAAGGATTTTTGCTGTCGGGACTTGAGCCTGCCGTAGAAAGTGGGTGTATAAAACCACACAACGCACAGGCGTTTTAAACTTTCAGACTGAATGTACTAAGTTAGATCGGGAGTGCTTAAAAGTTGCAACGTGTTGTTATAATAGTCCCCTGCCTCCCTCGACCCGGCTCAAAGTTGCAAGTGTGTGTGTGTTTTTTTTTTACCTTGCATAAAACTTCTCCAATATCGTAGAAACAAGAGACGAACTTCGCAGACATGTCGATGTGTCCGGGCTAATACAGAGCAGGGCGATCCGGCTGCGAGAGGAGAGACAGGCGGCCGGGGACGGGACGGGACGGCTCGGATCGGATCGACTCCAACTACAGCAAGTCTCCGGCTGCTATTATTTTCTCTCTGTCTCTCTCTCCCTCGGCTGCAAGCCTCCCACTCGCCCCGCAGACTTTCAGCAACTCGCCGTCCGACATCACCCATAAATAATTTCCCTTCCCCCCGTAGGCGGATCCCTGGTATTTAAATCAGCCAAGCTTGCGGGCTCTTAAAAAAAAAACTTCTTGACTGACAGCAACTACACCCACCAGCAAAAGACTATTACTTTTTTTTTTAAAACCTCCCCCCACAGAGAGAAAAAAAATCAACACTTTAAAAAGCAATTTTAAAAAAAAAACTATTCAAGAACTTTTTCGTGAAAGTTTGTCCCAAGTTTTTTTTTTAAAAGTAAAACTTTACATCGTGCAAATAAGAACATTATTTATACACACACACAATGACATCACTGAGAAAACCCAAGTTGGTTACTAATTGATAGATTTTTATTCAGTTGCTTTTTTTTTTTGGGGGGGCGGGATTTGGAGCTAGCTGCCCAGCTCAAAAAAAAAGGGATTGGATCTAAAAGGGGGAAAGGAGCTGTTGCGAAATGTAGGAGGGAGGGAACGGAGGACATGTCTGTTTTCAAAGCCGTTTGTGCTTTGGGACTGATTAAGAGGGGATTTTATTTTGCCTATAATTGATTGTGCAGAAGTCTAGAGTGGGTTGAGACTGGCGAGATCTTTCTTATACCTTTTTTTAAACATAGTAATTGAGATGGTAGTTTGTTTCTGAAAGCCTGGGTTAGTATGTGTGCTGTGTTTTTTGCAATTCCTGATGCCGACTCGCCGTGTCCTGGCACTCGTTTCCGACTGATTTGCATTGTACGCGGCTTATCATCTGCAACAGATGGTTGCAATTTCATGTCTGTTGCAACGGGTTTTGGCGGGAGAGAGCACATGGCGCTAAATGGGTCTTTTTTTTTTGCTGGAGAGAGGGGGGGGCTAGGGTTAAAATAAAAAAAGTTTGATTTTTTTTTTCATTTGACGGGGAAATGATCTCTTTCTGAAGCCTGAAGTAAAAGGGGCGAATTTCCCAGCTGTTAATCCTAAGCAAAAATACTCCCGGAAAAAGGCTTATTAAAACCTGCCTACTGAGAGGGGGGGGGGGGGGAAACGCCTATAATATTTACACTAGAAGTTAGTTTTTTTTAAGCTGGTTTCCTTTCCCCTGTCTTTCTTAGCAGAGGATTGCCGCGAGTTTAAAATAAGCAGCAGGGAGAATTCCGATTAGTTTCGCAGGGAGTTTTAAGTTTTTAAAAACTTATTTCTCTCCTCCTTTTCCCCCACCGCACAACAAACTCCAGATGATCCCGAATTCGTGCTGAATTCCAGGATCGAATCAATGCAAACGGCCGTCAGGTTAGCGGGGGGGGATAAAAAAAGATGCACTTTTATTTCCAACTTTAATTATAAAAGCAACCGAGTATATATTAAAAAAACATTAAATTACTCTCCAGATGCTGTTTTTGTGTGTTTCATTTTAATTCCCTCTCGGCGGATGCGTGTTAATAAAAAAAAAAGTAATGTTGAAACCGAAAAGATTCGTGGCCCAATACATGAAACATTTTGGGAGAGGAGGGAGTTTAAAAACACAACACGGTGGTGGATTCAGCATTCCCAGTTCAAGACAAACACTGCAGGGAAATTGGGAACAGCAGACGTTCAAAGCCCCAAACTCTTTAATCGCATCCACACGTGGTTCAGCAGCAGTTAACTGTCTTCCCTCCCCCCGAATTAGGTGTAATTCTCCTGTAACTTTTTTTTTAAAATATAGATTTTCTATTTTTATTCTGCGACCCCAAATACACACGCTGGGCTTTCTTTTTATCCCCCCACCCCCCAAAAAAAAATCGAATTAACCACCCATGTCACGAGACTGGGTCACTTTGAAACTTAGTTTTAAGTTATTTACCTTATCGGCCACTGGGATATATTTTGAAGGAGCTCCAACCCCAAGACAATCTTTTTAGATTCATCTGAGGAGTGAAACTGCTCCTTGCGCTGGCGGCTCTCTCCATGTGCTATGGGTGTGTGTGTGTGTGTTGTGTGTGTGTATGTCTGATTTTACTGGAGCTTTTCCTCTGATTTCTCTCTCTCCTTGGCTGCAGGGATGGGAGGTCCTTGGGATGGCGTGTCGCACCACTTCCTGTGCTCACACACACACACACACAACACAACACACACTGTAAACATCTTCAGCACTTTCCCACCAGGCTTTCTTGGAATTGGTGTTCTTTACAGGAAAGTTTTCAGATTTTCGTTAGACACTGCTGCCTGCCTCTCCTTCCAGCTCCTGCTTTTAATTAGGGTTTTTTTTTCTCTCTCTATCTCGGTGTCAGCCATGGCTCAGTTGGTCGCGCTCTCGCCTCTTCTTGAGTCATGAAGGTTCCCACTCCAGAGACTTGAGCACAAAAAAAAATCTGGGCTGACGCTCCCAGTGCTGCACTGTCAGGAGGTGCGGTCTTTTGGATGAGACGTTAAACTGAGGCCCTGACTGTGGGACGTAAAAGATCCCATGGCACTGTTTTGAAGACGAGCAGGGGAGTCCTGGCCAATATTTATCCCTCAACCAACATCATTAAAACAGATGACCTGGTCATTATCACATTGCTGTTTGTGGGATCTTGCTGTGCTCAAATTGGTTGCCACGTTTCCTACATTCCAACAGTGACTACACTTTAAGTATGGATCTCATTGGCTGTGAAGTGCTTTGGGACATCCTGAGGTAGTGAAAGGTGCTATATAAATGGAAGTTCTTTCCTGCTTTTTCTCACAGGCTGGCTGGTGATGGGGTACGGTTCATTAGGTGCTGGCAGTCCACGCCTACCTCGCCCAAGGGGGCTTGATGGCTTAACTCCACACCTATACTTTCGAGCAGGAGAAGGGGTGGGTTAACAGACGGGCCTATGGGGCCCAGCCAAATATGGGGTCCCCGGTAACACTCTACAAACGCAGAAAAGCTGCCTACAGTCACTGGATTGGTGTTACTTAAGTGATATTGTGGTATGATTTGTTTTATTATTAATGTAGTGTGTAAATATTCTACGGGCCCACACTTTTGTGTTTGAATGGATAGAGGGGTGTGCAAGGGGCCCGAACATTTTTGGTGCCCGGGGCCCCAAGAATTCTTAATCTGGATCTGAGCAGGAGTCACTGGATATTCAGAAGCAGGAGTCCTGCCTGATCTCCCCCTCCCCCCACCCAGTCCCCTGCCAAGTAGAATCTAGCTGCACTACTGTTATCACAACTAACTCAACGCAGGTCAAGGGTCAATGTGTGAATTTTCCCGGTCCCTATGGCTTATTTCCACACCAGGCACTGCACAGTTCCTAGCAATTGGGTGGACTGCCTTCTTACTGTTAACTGCTTCCAGATACTGTCGTTAAAATGGTCTGAACTACAGAACTGTCGGGAGGGTGTTTCGGGGAGTAGGGAAAAACATGAAAAAAATAGGGAGTGTTGCCAGAAAATGGGGAATTAATTTCCTTCACTCAGCTGATCATGACTCACTCTAGATAGTTGGAATAGGCCTCTACACAGGATCTCGGGCCTGTTACAGAGGCTGTCACAAGATACGGTGATGCCACATCATTGGCAGCCGTGCCTTCAGCTGCTTATGCTCTACGTTCTAGAATTCCCTCCCTAAAGCTCTCCGCCTCTCTACCTCTCTCTTTTGGAGAACTTTTGGTCTCCTTATGTGGCTCGGTGTCAAATTTTGTTCGATAACGCTCCTGTGAAGTGCCCGGGGATGTTTTACTACGTTAAAGGTGCTGTACAAATGCAAGTTGTTGTTGTTGATGCTAGGCGTGTGATAGAAGCTGTCACTAGACATTGGGCTTGTGACATAGGATCTCACAGGATATCGGGGGTTAATGTTGACCCCCTTCAGGACACCATCGTAAACATGGGCCCTCATAGGATCTCGGGCCTGACGTAGGCCCTTTGAAGACGCCAGGCCTGTGATCTAGAATGCGTGGCTGTGATATGTGATCTTAGAGAACACTGTGTTGTTTTGGGCGGTGAATTTGATAACACAGCCCACCCCCCTCCCTCCCCCCCCACCGGTGAAAAGAAACAAACAGCATTCTCCAGAGGCATGTAGAGTACTCAAAAACTGAAAAGAAAAATCACTCCTTTTTTAGGATCGCCAACTCTGGTTGGACGTATTCCTGGAGGTTTTATCACGTGACCTCCAACCACCCTGCCCCCGCACTCCCGCCATTGGTCACCCGTCACATCCACCCTCTCGGCGTTCCGCCTTCCCACGGCCAATCAGAAAGCAAACAAGTTCTTAATTATCCGATTGGACGATGTTTGACCGTCAGTCACACAGCCTTTTGATCCCGCCTCCGACAGTTATATTACTAATAAACTTTATACACACAATTTCTTTTAATGCCCCTATGACTTTTCTCCAGGGAAGCAAGCGCCCTGGAAATTAATCGTCAATTCCTGGAGACTCCAGGGCAATCCTGGAGGGTTGGCAACCCTAGTCCTCTTGAAAAATTTTCAAAGGGGAAGATTGCTGCTGCGCTGGGAAGGGAGTGTTGGGAAAAGTACCTGCTTTGGCCGATTGGAATATTGTTCTATCGATTCCAGGATTTTAGTAACGTCTAGTATGATGTGAAATTTTCGCCTGTGCCCATTCGAAGTGTAACTAAGAGCCAGCAGCACAGTTATTGATTCTGACCTTCCAAAGGTGTGCCTAGGGCTGGGGTGGGGGCAGTCTGAGCTGTGGAATGCTGCTGGGTCACTGGAAGTAATTTGGGACGAGGGAATGAGAGTGTCTCACAAGGATAGCGCTTGAGTGTGAAAATACCTGAGGAGAAGAAAGCAGCATCCAAGAGCATAAGAACGAGGAGCAGGAGTAGGCCATCCGGCCCCTCGAGGCTGCTCCGCCATTCACAAGACCATGGCTGATCTTCTACCTCAACGCCATTTTCCTGCACTATCCCCATACCCCTTGATGCCTTTAATATCTAGAAATCTATCGATCTCTGTTTTGAATGTACTCAATGACTGCGCCTCCACAGCCCTCTGGGGTAGAGAATTCCAAAGATTCACCACCCTCTGAGTGAAGAAATTTCTCCTCGTCTCAGTCCTAAATGGCCTACCCCTTATTCTGAGATTGTGACCCTTGGGTCTAGACTCCCCAGCCAGGGAAAACATCCTCCCTGCATCTACCCTGTCGAGCCCTGTAAGAATTTTGTATGTTTCAATGAGATCACCTCTCATTTTTCTAAACTCTAGAGAATACAGGCCTAGTCTACTCAATCTCTCCTCATATGACAATCCCGCCATCCCAGGAATCAGTCTGGTGAACCTTCGTTCCACTCCCTCTATGGCAAGTATATCCTTTCTTTGGTCAGGAGACCAAAATTGTACACAATACTCCAGGTACGGTCTCACCAAGACCCTATATAATTGCAGTAAGACATCTTTACTCCTGTACTCAAATCCTCTTGTAATAAAGGCCAACATACCATTTGCCTTCCGCACCTGCATGTTAGCTTTCAGTGACTCATGTACAAGGACACCCAGGTCCCTTTGAACATTAACATTTCCCAATCTCTCACCATTTAAAAAATACTCTGCATTTTTGTTTTTCCTATCAAAGTAGATAACTTCACATCTTTCCACATTATATTCCATCTGCCATGTTCTTGCCCACTCACTTAGCCTGTCTATATCCTCTTGAAGCCTCTTTGCATCCTCCTCACAACTCACATTCCCACCTAGTTTTGTGTCATCAGCAAACTTGGAAATATTACATTTGGTCCCCTCATCCAAATCATTGATATGGATTATGAATAGCTAGAGCCCAAGTACCGATCCCTGTGGTACCCCACTAGTCACAGTCTGCCAACCTGAAAAATACCCGTTTATTCCTACTCTCTTTTCTGTCTCGATAGATTTTTGTTCAGTAAGGGCAGCAAGAAAGCCCTGAATAAAGGGCAGCGAGAAGCAAAGAAGGTCGAGGAAGGAGAGTTACTCTACATCTACAATGAGTCGGAAGGGACAGAGGCTGTGACCAAGTACACCAGCTCCAAGTGAGACTCCGCAATGTACTGATAAAAACCCCACACCACTGCAAGTGTGAGGTGTGATTTCTCCCTGTAACATATCGGCAGCAATAAGTCAAGTGAGCCCAGTAACAACACTAGGGGCAAGGAGACCAACAGACTCTTGTGCTGATTGTGAACATGTGAACGGGTTTCCTGTCTGGTGGAGATCAGTGACTGACCCGCCCCGAGTACAGTTTGGGTTATTCCTTCTCAGTCCACTACGTAACTAAGTTGGTCGGTAACCATTGTTACCCACTTCCTGCTGCTGTTACCATGACATGATTGTTTCCCTAGCTCTTGGACATGTTTCCACAGTCCGAATAAGGCCCCGTCAGTTAATGACTGTACGGTGTGGTGGCTGAGCATTTTACTCTGACCAAAGTACAGTGACCCCCCACCCCCACACATGCACATGTACCGCAGCCCATAGAAGACGGTCAGGGAGGGTGGGGGTGGTATTGGTGCCAGGAGTGAATGTACCCACTGATGCCCTATTTAACTGCATCCTGTCAAAGCTGGGGATGGCGTAGGTGCGGAAAATCTATTTCCTCTGGTGGGGGATTTCTCAGCAAGGGGGCACAATCTTAAGATTAGAGCCAGGCTGTTCAGGAGTGAAATCAGGAATGCCAGTGGAAATCTGGGACTCTCTCTCCCAAAAGGCTGTGGGTGCTGGGGGTCAGTTGGAGCTTTCAATTAAGTTCGATAGATTTTTGTTGGGTAAGGGGATCAAGGGATACGGGTAAATGGAGTTGAGATACAGATCAGCCCTGATCTAATTGAATGGTGGAGCAGGCCCGAGGGGCAGAATGGCCTCCTCCTGTTCCAATGTAGACTTGGCCCACTGGCTCTGAAGCTTTTCTTCCCCATGCTTTCTTCAGCATGGTTATAATGTGGAGACATTAATGGGTGTGGACAATTATCTTGGCTGGTTTGTTCCGACAAGGCCACACTGAGAAACGCAGACTGGGGAGGACCCCGGTTTGAACCCAATCTGTGCTGAGTTTAAGCTGATCTGCGACAGGGCAGCAACTGGGGAGCTGCCATTTGCCTCAGTGCCCCGGGGTTTCTGGAGGGGAATAATTCACCCGGGTTCCGGCTCATGATCGCTCTCTAGTGACCCCTGCTGGAAAGTGAATGTGTGCGAAAATAGGATCAGGATAAATGGTCAGAAAGCTTGCTAACACTCTTCCAGATTGGTCACTGGGGCAAGGTCAGGGAGGGAGGGGCAAGGTCATAGAGGGAGGGATAAAGGTCATAGAGGGAGGGGCAAGGTCATAGAGGGGTAAAGGTCACAGAGGGAGGGGCAAGGTCTTGGAGGGGGGCCAAAGTCATAAGGGGGGGGGCAAGGTCATGGGGGGCAAGGTCGTAGAAGCGGGGCTGTCATAGGGGGGAGGCAAGGTCTTGGGGGGGGCAAGATAATAGAAGAGACAAGGTTATAGAGGGGGTAAGGTTATAGAGGGGGGTAAGGTAATAGAGGGGGGTAAGGTAATAGAGGGGGTAAGGTTATAGAGGCGGGTAAGGTAATAGAGGGGGTAAGGTTATAGAGGGGGTAAGGTTATAGAGGGGGTAAGGTTATAGAGGGGGTAAGGTTATAGAGGGGGGTAAGGTAATAGAGGGGGTAAGGTAATAGAAGGGGGTAAGGTAATAGAGGGGGGTAAGGTAATAGAGGGGGTAAGGTAATAGAGGGGGGTAAGGTAATAGAGGGAGGTGAGGTTATAGAGGGGGGTAAGGTTATAGAGGGGGGTAAGGCTATAGAGGGGGTAAGGTTATAGAGGGGGTGGGGTTATAGAGGGGGGTAAGGTTATAGAGGGGGTAAGGTTATAGAGGGGGTAAGGTTATAGAGGGGGTGGGGTTATAGAGGGGGGTAAGGTAATAGAGGGGGGTGAGGTTACAGAGGGGGGTGAGGTTATAGAAGGGGGTAAGGTTATAGAGGGGGTAAGGTTATAGAGGGGGGTGGGGTTATTGAGGAGGGTAAGGTTATAGAGGGGGTAAGGTTATAGAGGGGGGTAAGGCTATAGAGGGGGTAAGGTTATAGAGGGGGTGGGGTTATTGAGGGGGGTAAGGTTATAGAGGGGGTAAGGTTATAGAGGGGGTGGGGTTATTGAGGGGGGTAAGGTTATAGAGGGGGTGAGGATATAGAAGGGGTAAGGTTATAGAGGGGGGTAAGGTTATAGAGGGGGTGGGGTTATAGAGGGGGGTAAGGTTATAGAGGGGGTGAGGGTATAGAAGGGGTAAGGTTATAGAGGGGGTGGGGTTATTGAGGGGGGTAAGGTTATAGAGGGGGGTAAGGTTATAGAGGGGGTGGGGTTATTGAGGGGGGTAAGGTTATAGAGGGGGTGGGGTTATAGAAGGGGGTAAGGTTATAGAGGGGGTGGGGTTATAGAGGTGGTGAGGTTATAGAGGGGGGTAAGGTTATAGAGGGGGTGAGGTTATTGAGGGGGTGAGGTTATTGAGGGGGTGAGGTTATAGAGGGGGTAAGGTTATAGAGGGGGTGAGGTTATTGAGGGGGTGAGGTTATTGAGGGGGTGAGGTTATAGAGGGGGTAAGGTTATAGAGGGGGTAAGGTTATAGAGGGGGTAAGGTTATAGAGGGGGGTAAGGTTATAGAGGGGGGTAAGGTTATAGAGGGGGTATGAGGGGGAGTGATGGGGAATTGGGGAGTGAGAGGGTGTGGGGGTAATGAAGGGAGTAAGGAGGAATTAGAGGGAGTGAGGGGAATTAGGGGGAGTGAGGGGAATGAGGGGGAATTGGGGGGAATGAGGGGAATTAGGGGGAGTGAGGGGAATTGAGGGAGTGAGGGGGAATTAGGGGGAGTCAGGTGGAATTAGGGGGTGTGAGGGGAATTGAGGGGGTGCGACGGGAATGAGGGGAATGAAAGGGATTTAGGGGGAGTTGGAGAAATAAAGGGGAGTGAGGGAAATAAGGGAGAGTGAGAAGAATGAGGGGGAGTGAGGGAAATGAGGGGATGAGGTGTGGAGGGTAGTGGGGGATTGAGGGGAGTGAAGGGGTGAGTGGAGTGAGGGGAGTGTGGGAGAATGAGGGGAATGAAGGGGAGTGAGGGGAGTAAGGGGAGTCAAAGGAGTGAGGGGAATGAGGGGGAATTAGGGGGAGTGAGGGAACGGGGAGTAAGGAGGAATTAGGGGGAGTGAGGGGGTGTGGTGGTAATTAGGGGAGTGAGGGGAATCGAGGGGTTGTGGGAATAATGAGGGGAGTGGGAGGGAATTAGGGGGAGTGAGGGTAATGAGGGGGATTGAGGGGAGTGAAGGAGTGAGGGGAGTGAGGGGGAAATAGGGGGAGTGAGGGGAATTGAGGGGGAGTGAGGGGACTCGAGGGGGTGTGAGGGGAATGAGGGGGAGTGAGGGGGAATTAGGGGGAGTGAGCAGAGTGCGAGGATTGAGGGGGTAAGGGGAGCGAGGGGAATCGGTGTGTGGGGAGAATGAGGGGGAGTGAGGGAAATGAGGGAAGTGAGCGGTGAGGGTAGTGAGGGGGATTGAAGGGAGTGAAGGGGTGAGGGGAGTGAGGGGGAATTAAGAGGAGTGAGGGGGAGTGAGGGAAATGAGGGGGGGTGAGGTGCATTGAGGGGAGTGAGGGGAATGAGGGTAGTGAGGGGAGTGAAGGGAGTGAGGGGAATGAGGGTAGTGAGGGGGATTGAGGGGAGTGAAGGGGTGAGGGGAGTGAGGGGAATGAGGGAGAGTGAGGGGGTGAGGGGGATTGAGGGAAATGAGGGGGAGAGAGGGGGTGAGAGGGATTGAGGGGGTGGGGGAAGTGAAGGGAATGAGGGGAGTGAGGGGAAGTGAAGGGAGTGAGGGAAATGAGGGGGAGCGAGGGGGTGTGGGTAGTGAGCTGGATTGAGGGGGGTGAGGGGAGTGAAGGGAATGGGGGAGTGAGGGGAAGTGAGGGGAGTAAGGAAATGAGGGGGAACGAGGGGGGTGTGGGTAGTGAGGGGGTGAGGGGAGTGAAGAGGAGTGAGGGAAATGAGGGTGAGTGAAGGGCTGAGGGGAGTGATGGGAATGAGGTGAAATGAGGAGAGTATGGGGAGTGAGGGGAGTGATGGGAGCGATGGGGAGTGAGGGGAGCGATGGGGATTGAGGGGAGTGATGGGGAGTGATGGGGGGTGAGGGGAGTGATGGGGAGTGAGGGGAGTGATGGGGAGTGAGGGGAGTGATGGGGAGTGAGGGGAGTGATGGGGAGTGAGGGGAGTGATGAGGAGTGAGGGGAGTGATGAGGAGTGATGGGGAGTGAGGGGAGTGGAGGGGAGTGATGGGGAGTGAGGGGAGTGATGAGGAGTGAGGGGAGTGATGAGGAGTGATGGGGAGTGATGGGGATTGAGGGGAGTGATGGGGAGTGAGGGGAGTGATGGGGAGTGAGGGGAGTGATGGGGAGTGAGGGGAGTGATGGGGAGTGAGGGGAGTGATGGGAGTGATGGGAGTGAGGGGAGTGATGGGGAGTGAGGGGAGCCAGCATCTCTTCACCAGAATCAAACACATGGCGAGGTTTTAAATCCTCTGGCCGAGCCGGTCATGGTCTTGTTGAGAATGTGATTGTGGTGGGAGTTTATAAGCCAGCTCACAGCAGACCTACAGGGGAGAACAGAAAAATACAACTTTCTATCCTTTCTGTGATTGTTGGAGCAGAACTGCGCCACATGTCTCCCGGTTTTCTGCTCACCGGCCCGGGGTTCAGCTCCGCAGGCTCAGTCTGGCCCTCCTGTACCTTTCCCAGGCCGGACTTAATTTATCAGCCCAGACAGTAGGTGCTGGCAGGCGAGTGGGCCATGGGGGGAGCTTGGCAGCCGAGCCTGATCCAGGCATTTACACCCACACACTCACATATCTATATATACACACACTCATATACACACACACATATGTATACATACTCACATATATATATATATACACACACTCACATATACACACACATAACCACACGCATATACTCACATATACACACACACACTCACATTTATATTAATACACACATATACTCACATATATATATATACTCACATATATATACATTCACATATACACACATATATACTCACATATAGATACATACAGACACATGTACTCTCACATATACACACACATATACATTCATATATACGCACACTCAGACACAAACGTAGTCACACAGACATATATATAAATACACATGCACACCCATGCACATGCACACATATATATTCCATGCACACATATATATCCTACGCACATATATATATCCCACACACACATATATATCCCACACACACATATATATCCCACACACACATATATATCCCACACACACATATATGTACACGTACACACATGCGGCAGTGATCAAGAATGGGAACCTAGGATGATTTGATTCCTCGTCTTAGCCTCAGGCCCCTGTACTCATTTGCTGCTCCTGCTCAGATGGTCCATCTACCCCAGAAGTTGCCCTGTATGTACGGCTCAGAGTTACACCAGTCGGTGCTAACAAACCATCAGGGAAGTTCCACAGCACCGATTCTTAATGTTTTTGGCAGTCGAGTTTCAGGCACCCACCCTGTGTGTCCACACTCGCACGCTCATCTCTCTCTTTGTCTATCTACACGGTCGGTCCCAATTGACTGAGGATGTCGTGAGAGACAGTCGAGGCCTCGGTCCAGTGGGGCACATCTCCCCTTCACTAGCAGACTGATGAGGACCAGTTGCCGGTGTTTTTAAGTGAAAACGAGTTTCAGTCCAAAGGCTTGGCCATTCCTGCAAAGGGCTTTGACAGTATGATTATTGCCCACATAAGTGCAGTGTCAAACTGGGGACAATACCACCCATTGGAAAGTCCAGGACAGTAAACATTACCATCTGGACCCCTTTTAAAGGGGGAATTTACCCATAAGGACTCCTTTTAAAAGAAGTTCTCAGCATCAGAACTCCTTCAGACCCCCTTTTAAAGAGGGAGTCTCACCATCAGGACCCCTTTTATAGGGGGAGTCTTACATTCAGGACCCCTTTTATAGGGAAGTCACCATCTGGACTCCTTTTATAGGGGGAGTCTCACCATCTGGACCCCTTTTACAGGGGGAGTCTCACCATCAGGACCCCTTTTAAAGAGGGAGTCTCACCATCAGGACCCCTTTTATAGGGGCAGTCTTACCATCAGGACCCCTTTTATAGGGGAGTCACCATCTGGACTCCTTTTATAGGGGGAGTCTCACCATCAGGACCCCTTTTATAGGGGAGTCACCATCTGGACTCCTTTTATAGGGGGAGTCTCACCATCTGGACCCCTTTTACAGGGGGAGTCTCACCATCTGGACCCCTTTTACAGGGGGAGTCTCACCATCAGGACCCCTTTTATAGGGGGAATCTCACCATCTGGACCCCTTTTACAGGGGGAGTCTCACCATCAGGACCCCTTTTATAGGGGGAGTCTCACCATCAGGACCCCTTTTATAGGGGGAATCTTACCATCTGGACCCCTTTTATAGGGGGAGTCTCACCATCTGGACCCATTTTATAGGGAGAGTCTCACCATCAGGACCCCTTTTATAGGGAGAGTCTCACCATCAGGACCCCTCTTATAGGGGGAGTCTCACCATCAGGACCCCTTTTATAGGGGGAGTCACCATCAGGACCCCTTTTATAGGGGGAGTCTCACTATCTGGACTCCTTTTATAGGGGGAGTCTCACCATCAGGACCCCTTTCACAGGGGAGTCTCACCATCAGGACCCCTTTTATAGGGGGAGTCTCACCATCAGGACCCCTTTTATAGGGGGAGTCTCACCATCAGGACTCCTTTTATAGGGGGGAGTCTCACCATCAGGACCCCTTTTATAGGGGGGAGTCTCACCATCAGGACTCCTTTTATAGGGGGGAGTCTCACCATCAGGACCCCTTTTATAGGGGGGAGTCTCACCATCAGGACTCCTTTTATAGGGGGGAGTCTCACCATCAGGACCCCTTTTATAGGGGGAGTCACCATCAGGACCCCTTTTAATGAGGGAGATTTTCCCCGAGGGTGCCTCCCGCTCAGTGTTGTGAAGTGTGTGGGGGTGAGCTCGTGATGGAAGATTCCTGGGAGTTGCAGCATAATATCTGCAATAAATGTCGGTGTGGAGAGAGAATGGGCGGATGCAGTGAGTTAGGACTTTGTCTGGGACTGGACTCAGATGAAGACCAGACAGATGGATGAAACTCTCGTCTTTCCAGTGGGGACTGGGTGGTGCAGTGAGTTAAAGCAGATTTCTAAACCCAGCCAATTTATGACCATGTCACATGATGCACCTTACTTGGCACAAACTACATATACATACATTGTTAAATCCAGTTTTTTTTCTCCTTCCTCCCCTCCTTCCTGTCCTGAAGGTACTGACTCCTTACTGGGACACAGTTCCACAGCTGCTGTTCGGCACTTCACCCACAAGTGGCCATGCTGTGTGATCCTGAACTGCCTATTCGACTGTGGGAGGCGTCGCAGCCCAGCCCAATCCTGTTCTCACCTCATCCGCACTTTCCAGTGGGGCAGTCACGGGGTAGCAATCAGTAAGGAGGATCCCAGACTGGCCCTTCCCGCCAGTCCGGAGGCGATGAGAGCTGTTGCATTAATATCCCACACCTGAAGGGACGAGGAGCGGCAAAAACAGTCCAAACGTACTTCATGCGATGCTGGCTTATCTCGGCTAAGTCTGCTCTGCCCCTCATTCCATTGCTGCAATGTAACAGAGTCATCTGGGTATTGCCCCATCTCTGGGGGCCCCGTCCCCCGCTGTGAGTCTTACTTTAAGACTCCTATATCCCACCAGCCAGCCTGTCAGCCAGCCTTGTCAATCAACTCACTGTCGGCCATGGAACAACCGTTACCACACAGAGCTACCTGTCATGGGCCCACTTATTGGCCGCCCCTACTGCCAAGGCGAGTCCCCCGAGGATAATAGAACCCTTTCGAAATAAACTTTTACAAACAAGTTTAAATAAACTGGTAAAACAGGTAAATGCATGATATAAACAGGACATGCACTGGAGTTCAAACTTTCCAGAAAAAAATAAACTGTCAGCAGTTGGGGCCTGGACTTCAAGCCAATTTGAGGCAGGTTAGCCACCTGACGCTATTGGGTAGTTAATATTTTTCAAGTAAATCGATGAATTTCATTATGGATTTCCATGTCCTTTTACCTCTGGGACCTGATTTGTAATCCAGCCCAGACTAGTCATGGCTTAGAATTTTCCTCTTTCAGGGCTCCCTATGAAAAATGTGAGAATGATAACGGGCAGATAGTCACACCAAAGAAAAAACACAGTGAGTAATCCTTACCCTGAATAAACAGGGACTGTGTACAGTTACACAGTGAATAATCTTTACCCTGCTGAATAAACAGGGACTCTGTACAGTTACACAGTGAGTGACCCTTACCCTGAATAAACAGGGACTCTGTACAGTTACACAGTGAGTGACCCTTACCCTGAATAAACAGGGACTCTGTACAGTTACACAGTGAGTGACCCTTACCCTGAATAAACAGGGACTGTGTACAGTTACACAGTGAATAATCCTTACCCTGCTGAATAAACAGGGACTCTGTACAGTTACACAGTGAGTGACCCTTACCCTGAATAAACAGGGACTCTGTACAGTTACACAGTGAGTGACCCTTACCCTGAATAAACAGGGACTGTGTACAGTTACAGTGAGTGACCCTTACCCTGCTGAATAAACAGGGACTCTGTACAGTTACACAGTGAGTGACCCTTACCCTGCTGAATAAACAGGGACTCTGTACAGTTACACAGTGAGTGACCCTTACCCTGAATAAACAGGGACTCTGTACAGTTACACAGTGAGTGACCCTTACCCTGAATAAACAGGGACTGTGTACAGTTACAGTGAGTGACCCTTACCCTGCTGAATAAACAGGGACTCTGTACAGTTACACAGTGAGTGACCCTTACCCTGCTGAATAAACAGGGACTCTGTACAGTTACAGTGAGTGACCCTTACCCTGAATAAACAGGGACTGTATACAGTTACAGTGAGTGACCCTTACCCTGAATAAACAGGGACTGTATACAGTTACAGTGAGTGACCCTTACCCTGAATAAACAGGGACTCTGTACAGTTACACAGTGAGTGATCCTTACCCTGCTGAATAAACAGGGACTGTATACAGTTACAGTGAGTGACCCTTACCCTGAATAAACAGGGACTGTATACAGTTACAGTGAGTGACCCTTACCCTGAATAAACAGGGACTCTGTACAGTTACACAGTGAGTGATCCTTACCCTGCTGAATAAACAGGGACTGTATACAGTTACAGTGAGTGACCCTTACCCTGAATAAACAGGGACTGTGTACAGTTACAGTGAGTGACCCTTACCCTGAATAAACAGGGACTCTGTACAGTTACACAGGGAGTGACCCTTACCCTGAATAAACAGGGACTCTGTACAGTTACACAGGGAGTGACCCTTACCCTGAATAAACAGGGACTGTGTACAGTTACAGTGAGTGACCCTTACCCTGAATAAACAGGGACTCTGTACAGTTACACAGGGAGTGACCCTTACCCTGAATAAACAGGGACTGTGTACAGTTACGCAGTGAGTAACCCTTACCCTGAATAAACAGGGACTCAGTACAGACTGAATAAGACATGAGCTGTTTAAGGGTTAAATTGAAGAGCGATCAGCAGGACGTGAAATTTTTTTAGACATTGAGGGTGAAATTTGTGAAGTGCGAATGACATCTCATTCATGTACTTGGTGCTGGTCACTGTCGCCTCCCCACATATCCTCACTGGTGTTGCTTGGCAGCCAATGTCCTGAGTCCACAACATCTGGAGTCAATTTTCCCTAACATTTCGGTCCCCCCCTCTTTGGACGGTGCTGACTCTTGCCAGGGCACATTGCCACAGGTAGAGCCGCCCTCCTGCATCTCTCCTGGGTGGCTATTCTTTATGGCTGTTGGAAGGCTACTCAACTGTGGGGGGCACCAGAGCTGAGCTCCAATCCGCCTTCGCCGCTGCCCACACACGCGCGCTTTCCAGCGGGAGTCTCTGGATGGCCGAGTTTGTCTCCCTCCCCCCCCCCCCCCGCCCCCCCCCCATTCTCCTTCTACCCACTCGGGGGGGGGAGGGGGGGCGGGGAGCAGGGGCAGGCCTGGAATCGAACCTGGGACCCGTACATCTGAAACACTCGCTGGCTCGTCTGATCTCTGTCACACTGTAAATGTTAGGCAGCCTGCTGAGCATAGCAATACAAGAGAGCAAGGGGGCGAATTTCCGAGGGGAGGGATATCGCCCAAACCTCTGCCGTAACTTCGCTCAAAATCCTGCTTTTCCAGGATTTCCCTGGATCTTCTGCTGAAGTTACAACAGGTAAAGGGGAGAATCCCTGTGGAAATTAACCTCCTCCTCCCCCATCCCAATTGCTAGCTGGCACTCGAACAGTTAAGCTGCGCAGAGTCCCCTGATACATCCCAAGGACTTGTTGTGAGTCGGCAAGTGATGGGGCCCTGAACTTGTGAGATCCCAGTTCTAATCTGGAGTTTATAGATAAATGTTAAGGGAGGTCATTTGCACCCCCTTGTCTAACTGAAACGTGAAGTCCACTCCCCCAGTGGCTTAGGGCAATGCCCAGTGTGGGACTGAGCCAAACACAGCATAATGTCCCAGTCCTGGTCTGTACTGGGCTGCTCCCTGTCTGATGGCAGCTAGAATGCTACAGCTGACCGCATTGTCCCCGAACTAGGGAAGGCTGGGGGGGTGGAGATAAAGGGGTGGGGGGATTCCTTCTATTGATCGCTGTCTCGAGACACCCCCACCACCCCCCTCACCCCACCAACCCCTTCTGGGAATAGCGCAGGTGGGGAAGATCAAGCCTGGCCACAATGCCCCCCAGAGTGGAATAGCCTCGCTGCCTGGGCTCACACATGTTTACCAGAGAGCACCAGGGAATACACCGGAGTCGGTGCCTTCAGGAGAGGAAATTGGGGATAGGGGAGAAAAAAGGGACACGTGAAGGTACTTTTCTAAAAAACTATATATAAACTCATGCCTGAAGGTGATGGTGCGTCACAGAGCATTACTGAGATTACAGTGTAAAGTTCAGTTGAGGTAGAGGCTGCAGGAAAGAGAGACAAGCTCTAATTTTAGGCACTGGTTGCATCACACTTATATTTACAGAAAGTTAAAAAGTACCTAGCGTTCTGTTTGCAGTTTCCTCTTTTTTTTTTAATGTTCTGGGTCATTCGTGGCCTGTGCCATTGAGGTTGGAAGGGGCGGTGCGACCTCTTAGGTTCCTTGTCAATGCCTCACTCGCTACGACATGGTTACGCCCCCCCCTTTTCTCTGCACCCTTGCAAACCCTGCAAGGTGGGCGGGGGGTCGCTGTGGCCGTGTTCTGCCTCTGAAATGAAAGGAGGGTGACTGTTTAGGTGTTCAGACTGGAGAGAAGGGATCGCACACAGCCCCTCAGGGCCTGCGATTTAAAGCCAATCGTTTGTTGCTAATTGCAGTGCTCTGCTCTCTCCTTTGGTGGCACTGCGACACAAGGCCTGAGGTCTGGGCCCAGCCATTGGGCTTCAGTATTGCGTATCCGTGGCCACAGAGCCCTTGTTCAGAACATGGCCGTCGTGGCGCGTGCAGCATTGGGGGAGCAGGACTGGGGCGCCCAGTTCAGCTTCAAGGCCATTAAGAGGCCAGAAACTATGCCTGCACTGGATGCGAGACCGAACGTGGAAGCTGAGCTAATATCTGGGGAACGGGCAGCAGTCGGCCAGCAGTGGTACTTGGGTGAGGTGGGAGCTTGTCGTGTGCGTGCGGGACAGCAGGCAGCGCCGAGGGGCTTGGTGATAGGCTGGAGCTTGCTCGCATCACCTGCTCAGCCATCAGCGAGTATCAGAGACTTAAGCACAAAATCCAGACCAGACACTCCAGTGCAGTACTGAGGGAGCGCTGCACTGCACTGTCGCAGGGTCAGTACTGAGGGAGCGCTGCACTGCACTGTCGGAGGGTCAGTACTGAGGGAGCGCTGCACTGCACTGTTGGAGGGTCAGTACTGAGGGAGCGCTGCACTGCACTGTCGGAGGGTCAGTACTGAGGGAGCGCTGCACTCACTGTCGGAGGGTCAGTACCGAGGGAGCGCTGCACTGCACTGTCGGAGGGTCAGTACCGAGGGAGCACTGCACTCACTGTCGGAGGGTCAGTACTGAGGGAGCGCTGCACTGCACTGTCGGAGGGTCAGTACTGAGGGAGCGCTGCACTGCACTGTCGGAGGGTCAGTACTGAGGGAGCACTGCACTCACTGTCGGAGGGTCAGTACCGAGGGAGCACTGCACTCACTGTCGGAGGGTCAGTACTGAGGGAGCGCTGCACTGCACTGTCGGAGGGTCAGTACTGAGGGAGCGCTGCACTGCACTGTCGGAGGGTCAGTACTGAGGGAGCACTGCACTCACTGTCGGAGGGTCAGTACTGAGGGAGCGCTGCACTGCACTGTCGGAGGGTCAGTACTGAGGGAGCGCTGCACTGTTGGAGGGTCAGTACTGAGGGAGCGCTGCACTCACTGTCGGAGGGTCAGTACTGAGGGAGCGCTGCACTCACTGTCGGAGGGTCAGTACTGAGGGAGCACTGCACTGCACTGTCGGAGGGTCAGTACTGAGGGAGCGCTGCACTCACTGTCGGAGGGTCAGTACTGAGGGAGCGCTGCACTGTTGGAGGGTCAGTACTGAGGGAGCGCTGCACTCACTGTCGGAGGGTCAGTACTGAGGGAGCACTGCACTCACTGTCGGAGGGTCAGTACTGAGGGAGCGCTGCACTGCACTGTCGGAGGGTCAGTACTGAGGGAGCGCTGCACTCACTGTCGGAGGGTCAGTACTGAGGGAGCACTGCACTGCACTGTCAGAGGGTCAGTACTGAGGGAGCGCTGCACTGCACTGTCGGAGGGTCAGTACTGAGGGAGCACTGCACTCACTGTCGGAGGGTCAGTACCGAGGGAGCACTGCACTCACTGTCGGAGGGTCAGTACTGAGGGAGCGCTGCACTGCACTGTCGGAGGGTCAGTACTGAGGGAGCACTGCACTCACTGTCGGAGGGTCAGTACCGAGGGAGCACTGCACTCACTGTCGGAGGGTCAGTACTGAGGGAGCGCTGCACTGCACTGTCGGAGGGTCAGTACTGAGGGAGCGCTGCACTGCACTGTCGGAGGGTCAGTACTGAGGGAGCACTGCACTCACTGTCGGAGGGTCAGTACTGAGGGAGCGCTGCACTGCACTGTCGGAGGGTCAGTACTGAGGGAGCGCTGCACTGTTGGAGGGTCAGTACTGAGGGAGCGCTGCACTCACTGTCGGAGGGTCAGTACTGAGGGAGCGTTGCACTCACTGTCGGAGGGTCAGTACTGAGGGAGCACTGCACTGCACTGTCGGAGGGTCAGTACTGAGGGAGCGCTGCACTCACTGTCGGAGGGTCAGTACTGAGGGAGCGCTGCACTGTTGGAGGGTCAGTACTGAGGGAGCGCTGCACTCACTGTCGGAGGGTCAGTACTGAGGGAGCACTGCACTCACTGTCGGAGGGTCAGTACTGAGGGAGCGCTGCACTGCACTGTCGGAGGGTCAGTACTGAGGGAGCGCTGCACTCACTGTCGGAGGGTCAGTACTGAGGGAGCACTGCACTCACTGTCGGAGGGTCAGTACTGAGGGAGCACTGCATTCACTGTCGGAGGGTCAGTACTGAGGGAGCGCTGCACTGCACTGTCGGAGGGTCAGTACTGAGGGAGCACTGCACTCACTGTCGGAGGGTCAGTACTGAGGGAGCACTGCACTCACTGTCGGAGGGTCAGTACTGAGGGAGCACTGCACTCACTGTCGGAGGGTCAGTACTGAGGGAGCACTGCACTCACTGTCGGAGGGTCAGTACTGAGGGAGCGCTGCACTGCACTGTCGGAGGGTCAGTACTGAGGGAGCGCTGCACTGCACTGTCGGAGGGTCAGTACTGAGGGAGCGCTGCACTGTCGGAGGGTCAGTACTGAGGGAGCGCTGCACTGTCGGAGGGTCAGTACTGAGGGAGCGCTGCACTGTCGGAGGGTCAGTACTGAGGGAGCGCTGCACTGCACTGTCGGAGGGTCAGTACTGAGGGAGCGCTGCACTCACTGTCGGAGGTCAGTACTGAGGGAGTGCTGCACTCACTGTCGGAGGGTCAGTACTGAGGGAGCACTGCATTCACTGTCGGAGGGTCAGTACTGAGGGAGCACTGCATTCACTGTCGGAGGGTCAGTACTGAGGGAGCGCTGCATTCACTGTCGGAGGGTCAGTACTGAGGGAGCGCTGCACTGCACTGCCGGAGGGTCAGTACTGAGGGATCGTTGCACTCACTGTTGGAGGGTCAGTACTGAGGGAGTGCTGCACTCACTGTCGGAGGGTCAGTACTGAGGGAGCACTGCACTCACTGTCGGAGGGTCAGTACTGAGGGAGCGCTGCACTCAATGTCGGAGGTCAGTACTGAGGGAGCGCTGCACTGTTGGAGGGTCAGTACTGAGGGAGCGCTGCACTGTCGGAGGGTCAGTACTGAGGGAGCGCTGCACTGCACTGTCGGAGGGTCAGTACTGAGGGAGCGCTGCACTCACTGTCGGAGGTCAGTACTGAGGGAGTGCTGCACTCACTGTCGGAGGGTCAGTACTGAGGGAGCACTGCATTCACTGTCGGAGGGTCAGTACTGAGGGAGCACTGCATTCACTGTTGGAGGGTCAGTACTGAGGAAGCGCTGCATTCACTGTCGGAGGGTCAGTACTGAGGGATCGCTGCACTCACTGTTGGAGGGTCAGTACTGAGGGAGCACTGCACTCACTGTCGGAGGGTCAGTACTGAGGGAGCACTGCACTGTCGGAGGGTCAGTACTGAGGGAGCACTGCACTCACTGTCGGAGGTCAGTACTGAGGGAGCGCTGCACTCACTGTCGGAGGGTCAGTACTGAGGGAGCACTGCACTGTTGGAGGGTCAGTACTGAGGGAGCACTGCACTCACTGTCAGAGGGTCAGTACTGAGGGAGCACTGCACTGTCGGAGGGTCAGTACTGAGAGAGCACTGCACTCACTGTCGGAGGTCAGTACTGAGGGAGTGCTGCACTCACTGTCGGAGGGTCAGTACTGAGAGAGCACTGCACTCACTGTCGGAGGGTCAGTACTGAGAGAGCACTGCATTCACTGTTGGAGGGTCAGTACTGAGGGAGCGCTGCACTCACTGTCAGAGGGTCAGTACTGAGGGAGCGCTGCACTCACTGTCGGAGGGTCAGTACGAGGGAGCGCTGCACTCACTGTCAGAGGGTCAGTACTGAGGGAGTGCTGCACTCACTGTCGGAGGGTCAGTACTGAGGGAGTGCTGCACTCACTGTCGGAGTGTCAGTACTGAGGGAGCGCTGCACTGTCGGAGGTGCTGTCTTTTGGATGAGACGTTAAACAGGGGCCCAGTCTGCCCACTCAGGTGGATGTAATAGATTTCATTGCACTATTTCGAAGAAGAGCAGGGGAATTCTCCTCGGTGTCCTGGCCAATATTTAACCCTCAACCAACATCAATGAAAAACAGATTATCTGATCATTATCACATTACTCTTTGTGGGATCTTGCTGTGCGCAAATTGCCTGCCAAATTTCCTCCATTACAACAGTGACTACACTTCAAAAGCACTTTGTTGATGGTAAAGTGCTTTGGGAGTCCGGAGGTGGTGAAAGGTGCTAAATAAATACAAGATTTTTCTATTGCCATAATGCAACCCAGCAATAGGAACCAGCCTTGTAGTAACAGGGGGAGCTCAATCAGTACTATGGGTTATCATTGAGGGAGCAATCACCTCCTCAGGCAGCAGTTTATTGCTATTTCTCTCACGAGAGACTTTTTAATACATGGATGAAAGGCACGCAGGTACAGAGATACAGGTGACGATGTGCACAGGAACAAGTTGGTACACAGAAGGGTAAATCTGCACTCGAAGTGGGCACTGGTCGTAGATCAGCACCTCTCTCTCTCTCTGACCACTGCTCCCTTTCCAGTGCAGCTCCCCAATTGGGAATTTACCTTACAAAGTTTTGGGAACAAGAGGTGTTCATTAGGGGCAACTTGACAGATCAATCCCACCCACCCAGCTTCTCAATGCATCCCCTGAACCATATCCCATCATCCCAAACTCATATATACAGTCTGCTCAATGGCCATCCCATTTAATTGATTACATAACTATATGCCTTTGTGTGAAAAACTTTCACCTTTTACTTCTTACTTCTGATCACCGCATTCTCTCATCTCTCTCCTGGGATGTGAACTGGTATACACCACCCTCAACAATTTGTCCAGAGCAATTGTTTCACCCGAATCTAACTCATTTTCCCTCCTACTCACCAATGGGTCTCAGTGATCCTCTGTACTATGGGTCTCAGTGATCCCCTGTACTATGGGTCTCAGTGATCCCCTGTACTATGGGTCTCAGTGATCCCCTGTACTATGGGTCTCAGTGATCCCCTGTACTATGGGTCTCAGTGATCCCCTGTACTATGGGTCTCAGTGATCCCCTGTACTATGGGTCTCAGTGCTCCCCTGTACTATGGGTCTCAGTGATCTCCTGTACTATGGGTCTCAGTGATCCCCTGTACTATGGGTCTCAGTGATCCCCTGTACTCTGGGTCTCAGTGATCCCCTGTACAATGGGTCTCAGTGATCCCCTGTACTATGGGTCTCAGTGATCCCCTGTACAATGGGTCTCAGTGATCCCCTGTACTATGGGTCTCAGTGATCCCCTGTACTATGGGTCTCAGTGATCCCCTGTACAATGGGTCTCAGTGCTCCCCTGTACTATGGGTCTCAGTGATCCCCTGTACTATGGTTCTCAGTGATCCCCTGTACTCTGGGTCTCAGTGATCTCCTGTACTATGGGTCTCAGTGATCCACTGTACTATGGGTCTCAGTGATCTCCTGTACTATGGGTCTCAGTGATCCACTGTACTATGGTTCTCAGTGATCCCCTGTACTCTGGGTCTCAGTGATCTCCTGTACTATGGGTCTCAGTGATCCACTGTACTATGGTTCTCAGTGATCCCCTGTACTCTGGGTCTCAGTGATCTCCTGTACTATGGGTCTCAGTGATCCTCTGTACTATGGGTCTCAGTGATCCACTGTACTATGGGTCTCAGTGATCTCCTGTACTATGGGTCTCAGTGATCCACTGTACTATGGTTCTCAGTGATCCCCTGTACTCTGGGTCTCAGTGATCTCCTGTACTATGGGTCTCAGTGATCCACTGTACTATGGGTCTCAGTGATCCCCTGTACTATGGGTCTCAGTGATCCCCTGTACTCTGTGTCTCAGTGATCCCTGTACTCTGGGTCTCAGTGATCCCCTGTACTCTGGGTCTCAGTGATCCCCTGTACTATGGGTCTCAGTGATCCTCTGTACTCTGGGTCTCAGTGATCCTCTGTACTATGGGTCTCAGTGCTCCACTGTACTATGGGTCTCAGTGATCCCCTGTACTCTGGGTCTCAGTGATCCCTTGTATTATGGGTCTCAGTGATCCCCTGTACAATGGGTCTCAGTGATCCCCTGTACTCTGGGTCTCAGTGATCTCCTGTACTATGGGTCTCAGTGATCCCCTGTACTATGGGTCTCAGTGATCCCCTGTACTGTGGGTCTCAGTGATCCCCTGTACCATGGGTCTCAGTGATCCCCTGTACGATGGGTCTCAGTGATCCCCTGTACTCTGGGTCTCAGTGATCCCCTGTACTATGGGTCTCAGTGATCCCCTGTACTATGGGTCTCAGTGATCCCCTGTACGATGGGTCTCAGTGATCCCCTGTACTATGGGTCTCAGTGATCCCCTGTACTATGGGTCTCAGTGATCCCCTGTACTATGGGTCTCAGTGATCCCCTGTACTATGGGTCTCAGTGATCCCCTGTAATATGGGTCTCAGTGATCTCCCGTACTATGGGTCTCAGTGATCCCCTGTACTATGGGTCTTAGTGATCCCCTGTACTATGGTTCTCAGTGATCCCCTGTACTATGGGTCTCAGTGATCCCCTGTACTATGGGTCTCTGTGATCCCCTGTACTATGGGTCTTAGTGATCCCCTGTACTATGGTTCTCAGTGATCCCCTGTACTATGGTTCTCAGTGATCCCCTGTACTGTGGGTCTCAGTGATCCTCTGTACTATGGGTCTCAGTGATTTCCCGTACTATGGGTCTCAGTGATCACCTGTACTATGGGTCTCAGTGATCCCCTGTACGATGGGTCTTAGTGATCTGTACTATGGGTCTCAGTGATCCCCTGTACTATGGGTCTCAGTGATCCCCTGTATAGAATCATAGAATCATAGAAGTTACAACATGGAAACAGGCCCTTCGGCCCAACATGTCCATGTCGCCCAGTTTATACCACTAAGCTAGTCCCAATTGCCTGCACTTGGCCCATATCCCTCTATACCCATCTTACCCATGTAACTGTCCAAATGCTTTTTAAAAGACAAAATTGTACCCGCCTCTACTACTGCCTCTGGCAGCTCGTTCCAGACACTCACCACCCTTTGAGTGAAAAAATTGCCCCTCTGGACCCTTTTGTATCTCTCCCCTCTCACCTTAAATCTATGCCCCCTCGTTATAGACTCCCCTACCTTTGGGAAAAGATTTTGACTATCTACCTTATCTATGCCCCTCATTATTTTATAGACTTCTATAAGATCACCCCTTAACCTCCTACTCTCCAGGGAAAGAAGTCCCAGTCTGTCTAACCTCTCCCTATAAGTCAAACCATCAAGTCCCGGTAGCATCCTAGTAAATCTTTTCTGCACTCTTTCTAGTTTAATAATATCCTTTCTATAATAGGGTGACCAGAACTGTACACAGTACTCCAAGTGTGGCCTCACCAATGCCCTGTACAACTTCAACAAGACATCCCAACTCCCGTATTCAATGTTCTGACCAATGAAACCAAGCATGCCGAATGCCTTCTTCACCACCCTATCCACCTGTGACTCCACTTTCAAGGAGCTATGAACCTGTACTCCTAGATCGCTTTGTTCTATAACTCTCCCCAACGCCCTACCATTAACGGAGTAGGTCCTGGCCCGATTCGATCTACCAAAATGCATCACCTCACATTTATCTAAATTAAACTCCATCTGCCATTCATCGGCCCACTGGCCCAATTTATCAAGATCCCGTTGCAATCCTAGATAACCTTCTTCACTGTCCACAATGCCACCAATCTTGGTGTCATCTGCAAACTTACTAACCATGCCTCCTAAATTCTCATCCAAATCATTAATATAAATAACAAATAACAGCGGACCCAGCACCGATCCCTGAGGCACACCGCTGGACACAGGCATCCAGTTTGAAAAACAACCCTCGACAACCACCCTCTGTCTTCTGTCGTCAAGCCAATTTTGTATCCAATTGGCTACCTCACCTTGGATCCCATGAGATTTAACCTTATGTAACAACCTACCATGCGGTACCTTGTCAAAGGCTTTGCTGAAGTCCATGTAGACCACATCTACTGCACAGCCCTCATCTATCTTCTTGGTTACCCCTTCAAAAAACTCAATCAAATTCGTGAGACATGATTTTCCTCTCACAAAACCATGCTGACTGTTCCTAATCAGTCCCTGCCTCTCCAAATGCCCGTAGATCCTGTCTCTCAGAATATCCTCTAACAACTTACCCACTACAGATGTCAGGCTCACCGGTCTGTAGTTCCCAGGCTTTTCCCTGCCGCCCTTCTTAAACAAAGGCACAACATTTGCTACCCTCCAATCTTCAGGCACCTCACCTGTAGCGGTGGATGATTCAAATATCTCTGCTAGGGGACCCGCAATTTCCTCCCTAACCTCCCATAACGTCCTGGGATACATTTCATCAGGTCCCGGAGATTTATCTACCTTGATGCGCGTTAAGACTTCCAGCACCTCCCTCTCTGTAATATGTACACTCCTCAAGACATCACTATTTATTTCCCCAAGTTCCCTAACATCCATGCCTTTCTCAACCGTAAATACCGATGTGAAATATTCATTCAGGATCTCACCCATCTCTTGTGGTTCCGCACATAGATGACCTTGTTGATCCTTAAGAGGCCCTACTCTCTCCCCAGTTACTCTTTTGCCCTTTATGTATTTGTAGAAGCTCTTTGGATTCTCCTTTGCCTTATCTGCCAAAGCAATCTCATGTCCCCTTTTTGCCCTCCTGATTTCTCTCTTAACTCTACTCCGGCAATCTCTATACTCTTCAAGGGATC
Source organism: Heptranchias perlo (assembly GCF_035084215.1). Taxonomy (NCBI): domain Eukaryota; kingdom Metazoa; phylum Chordata; class Chondrichthyes; order Hexanchiformes; family Hexanchidae; genus Heptranchias; species Heptranchias perlo. The sequence continues at coordinate 9,747,097 of NC_090334.1, forward strand.
CACTTGATCCCAGCTGCCTATGCATGTCATATGCCTCCTTCTTCTTTTTGACTAGGGCCTCAATCTCCCGAGTCATCCAAGGTTCCCTACTTCTACCAGCCTTGCCCTTCACTTTATAAGGAATGTGCTTACCCTGAACCCTGGTTAACACACTTTTGAAAGCCTCCCACTTACCAGACGTCCCTTTGCCTGCCAACAGACTCTCCCAATCAACTTCTGAAAGTTCCTGTCTAATACCATCAAAATTGGCCTTTCCCCAATTTAGAATTTTAACTTTTGGGCCAGACCTATCCTTCTCCATAGCTATCTTAAAACTAATGGAATTATGATCACTGGTCCCAAAGTGATCCCTCACTAACACTTCTGTCACCTGCCCTTCCTTATTTCCCAAGAGGAGGTCAAGTTTTGCCCCCTCTCTAGTCGGGCCATCCACATACTGAATGAGAAATTCCTCCTGAATACACTCAACAAATTTCTCTCCATCCAAGCCCCTAATGCTATGGCTGTCCCAGCCAATGTTGGGAAAGTTAAAGTCCCCTACTATTACCACCCTATTTTTCTTGCAGCTGTCTGTAATCTCCTTACATATTTGCTCCTCAATTTCCCGTTGACTATTTGGGGGTCTGTAGTACAATCCTATCAAAGTGATCTCTTCCTTCTTATTTTTCAGTTCTGCCCATATAGACTCAGTGGGCGAACCCTCGGATATATCCCCTCTCACTACTGCCGTGATGTTCTCCCTAATCAAGAACGCAACTCCCCCTCCTCTCTTACCTCCTGCTCTATCTTTCCTATAGCATCTGTACCCTGGAACATTGAGCTGTCAGTCCTGCCCCTCCCTTAGCCATGTTTCAGTAATAGCTATAACATCCCAGTCCCATGTACCCATCCATGCCCTGAGTTCATCTGCCTTGCCCATCAGACTTCTTGCATTGAAATAAATGCAGTTTAATCTCGACTTCCCTTGGTCTTTGCCCTGCTTTCTCAGACTATCTGTCCGATTATGTTCTGTACACTCTCCCTTACTGCCTTTTGTTTCTGTCACCACTTTATTTCCCACTGACTTCCTGCATCGGTTCCCACCCTCCTGCCACATTAGTTTAAACCCTCCCCAACAGCACTAGCAAACACTCCCCCTAGGACATTGGTTCCAGTCCTGCCCAGATGCAGACCGTCCAATTTGTACTGGTCCCACCTCCCCCAGAACCGGTTCCAATGTCCCAGGAATTTGAATCCCTCCCTCTTGCACCATCTCTCAAGCCACGTATTCATCCTAGCTATCCTGTCATTCCTACCCCTGTCATCCCCTGTACTATGGGTCTCAGTGATCCCCTGTATTATGGTTCTCAGTGCTCCCCTGTACTATGGGTCTCAGTGCTCCCCTGTACTATGGGTCTCAGTGATCCTCTGTACTATGGTTCTCAGTGATCCCCTGTACTATGGGTCTCAGTGATCCCCTGTATTATGGTTCTCAGTGCTCCCCTGTACTATGGGTCTCAGTGCTCCCCTGTACTATGGGTCTCAGTGATCCCCTGTACTATGGGTCTCAGTGATCCCCTGTACTCTGGGTCTCAGTGATCCCCTGTACTCTGGATCTCAGTGATCCCCTGTACGATGGGCCTCAGTGATCCCCTGTACTATGGTTCTCAGTGATCCCCTGTACGATGGTTCTCAGTGATCCCCTGTACTATAGTTCTTAGTGATCCCCTGTACTATGTGTCTCGGTGATCCCCTGTACTATGGGTCTCAGTGATCCACTGTACTATGGGTCTCAGTGATCCCCTGCACTATGGTTCTTAGTGATCCCCTGTACTATGGTTCTCAGTGATCCCCTGTACTATGGTTCTCAGTGATCCCCTGTACTATGGGTCTCAGTGATCCACTGTACTGTGGGTCTCAGTGATCCCCTGTACTATGGGTCTCAGTGATCCCCTGTACTATGGGTCTCAGTGATCCCCTGTATTATGGTTCTCAGTGATCCCCTGTACTATGGGTCTCAGTGATCCCCTGTACTATGGGTCTCAGTGATCCCCTGCACTATGGGTCTCAGTGATCCCCTGTACTATGGGTCTCAGTGATCCCCTGTACTATGGGTCTCAGTGATCCCCTGTACTATGGGTCTCAGTGATCCCCTGTGTTATGGGTCTCAGTGATCCCCTGCACAATGGGTCTCAGTGATCCCCTGTACTATGGTTCTCAGTGATCCCCTGTACTATGGTTCTCAGTGATCCCCTGTATTATGGTTCTCAGTGATCCCCTGTACTATGGGTCTCAGTGCTCCCCTGTACTATGGGTCTCAGTGATCCCCTGTACTCTGGGTCTCAGTGATCCCCTGTACTCTGGGTCTCAGTGATCCCCTGTACGATGGGCCTCAGTGATCCCCTGTACTATGGTTCTCAGTGATCCCCTGTACGATGAGTCTCAGTGATCCCCTGTACTATGGTTCTTAGTGATCCCCTGTACTATGGGTCTCGGTGATCCCCTGTACTATGGTTCTCAGTGATCCCCTGTACTATGGGTCTCAGTGATCCACTGTACTATGGGTCTCAGTGATCCCCTGTACTATGGTTCTTAGTGATCCCCTGTACTATGGTTCTCAGTGATCCCCTGTACTATGGTTCTCAGTGATCCCCTGTACTATGGGTCTCAGTGATCCACTGTACTGTGGGTCTCAGTGATCCCCTGCACTATGGGTCTCAGTGATCCCCTGTACTATGGGTCTCAGTGATCCCCTGTACTATGGGTCTCAGTGATCCCCTGTACTATGGGTCTCAGTGATCCCCTGTACTGTGGGTCTCAGTGATCCCCTGTACTATGGGTCTCAGTGATCCCCTGTACTATGGGTCTCAGTGCTCCCCTGTGTTATGGGTCTCAGTGATCCCCTGCTCTATGGGTCTCAGTGATCCCCTGTACTATGGTTCTCAGTGATCCCCTGTACTATGGTTCTCAGTGATCCCCTGTACTATGGGTCTCAGTGATCCCCCGTACTCTGGGTCTCAGTGATCCTCTGTACTATGGGTCTCAGTGATCCCCTGTACTATGGGTCTCAGTGATCCCCTGTACTATGGGTCTCAGTGATCTGTACTATGGGTCTCAGTGATGCCTTGTACTATAGGTCTCAGTGATCCCTTGTACTATGGGTCTTAGTGATCCCCTGTACCATGGGCCTCATTGATCCCCTGTACAATAGATATCAGTGATCCCCTGCGCTATGGGCCTCAGTGGATCCCCTGTACTATGGGCATCAATGATCTCCTGAACTGTGGGTCTCAGTGAACCTCGGCACCAATGGTCTCAGTGATCCCTGCACTGTGGACTCAGTGATCCCTGTAGTATGGGCCTCAGTGATCCTCTGTATTATAGACCTCAATGGTCCCTTGCACTCAGTGACCTAGGAACATAGGAATGAACACAGGAATAGGATGAGGCCATTCAGCCCCTTGAGCCCGTTCCACCATTCAATTAGATCATGGCTGATCTATATCTTATCTCCATCTCCCCAATTTGGTTCCGTAACCCTTAATACCCTTGCCTAACAAAAATCTATCAATCTCAGTTTTAAAATTTTTAATTGACCTCCAGCCTCAACAGCTTTTTGGGGGAGAGAGTTCCAGATTTCCACTACCCTTTGTGTGAAGAAGTGCTTCCTGACATCACCCCTGAACGGCCTAGCTCTAATTTTAAGGTTATGCCCCCTTGTTCTGTACTCCCCCCACCAGAGGAAATAGTTTCTCTCGATCTACCCGATCAAATCGTTTAATCATCTTAAACACCTCAATTAGATCACCCGTTAATCTTCGATATTCAAGGGAATACAAGGCTAGTCTATCCAACCTGGCCTCATAATTTAACCCTTTCAGCCCCGGTATCATTCTGGTGAATCTGCACTGCACCCCCTCCAAGGCCAATATATCCATCCTGAGGTGCGGTGCCCAGGACTGAATGTAGTTTTCCAGATGGGGTCTGACCAGAGTTCTGTATAACTGTAATATAACGTCCACTCTTTGTATTCCAGTCCCCTTGAGATAAAGGCCAACATTCCATTCGCCTTTTTAATTATTTTTTGGACCTGTCCATTAGCTTTTAGTGATTTCTGTTCTTGGACCCCTAAATCTCTCTGCTCACCCACAGTTCCTAGCTTCTCACCATTTAGAAAATACTCTGATCGATCTTTCTTAGGTCCAAAGTGGATGACCTCACACTTCCCCATATTGAACTCCATTTGCCACAGTTTTGTCCATTCACTGAATCGATCAATGTCCCTTTGCAACTTTCTGGCCCCATCTACACTATTTACTGCACCACCTGACTCAGTGTCATCAGCAAACTTAGATATTCAGCTCTCTATTCATCTCAATCATTCATAAATATAGTGAAAAGCTGAGGCCCCAGTACAGATCCCTGGGGGACCCCACTCGTCACATCCTGCCAATTTGAGTACATACCCATTGTCTCGACTCTCTGTCTCCTACCTCCTTAACAATTCCTTATCTAAGCCAATAGTTTGCCTCCAATTCCATGTGCACTAATTTCTGTTAACAGTCGGAACCTTGTCGAATGCCTTCTGAAGTCCATATAAACAACATCCATCGACACTCCCTTATCTACCACGTTAGTTACCGCCTCAAAAAATTCAACCACATTCGTTAGACATGACTTCCCCATTACAAATCCATGCTGACTCTCTCTGATCAGCTCATATTTCTCCAAATGCTCAGTCACTTTGTCCCTAATAACTGATTCTAGTATCTTCCCCTCAACTGACAGTAGACTAATAGGCCTACAATGTCCTAGTTTATAGAAACATAGAAACATAGAAAATAGGGCCTGCTGCACCATTTAAAATAATCATGGCTGATCGTCTAACTCAGTACCCTGTTCCCGCTTTTTCCCCATATCCGTTGATCCCTTTAGCATTAAGAAATATATCTATCTCCTTCTTGAATACATCTAATGACTTGGCCTCCACTGCCTTCTGTGGTAGAGAATTCCACAGGTTCACCACTCTCTGAGTGAAGAAATTTCTCCTCATCTCTGTTCTAAATGGCATACCCCGCATCCTGAGACTGTGACCCCTCGTTCTGGACTCCCCAGCCATTGGAAACATCCTCCCTGCATCTAGTCTGTCTGGTCCTGTTAGAATTTTATATGTTTCGATGAGATCACCTCTCATTCTTCTAAACTCTAGTGAATATAGGCCTAGTCGACCCAATCTCTCCTCGTACGTCAGTCCTGCCATCCCAGGAATCAGTCTGGTAAACCTTCGTTGCACTCCCTCCATGGCAAGGACATCCTTCCTCAGATAAGGAGACCAAAACTGCACACAATCCTCCAGATGTGGTCTCACCAAGGCCATGTGTAACTGCAGTAAGACATCCCTGCTCCTGTACTCACATCCTCTTGCAATGAAGGCCAACATACCATTCGCCTTCCTAACTGCTTGCTGCACCTGAATGCTCGCTTTCAGCGACTGGTGTACAAGGACACCCAGGTCTCGTTGCACCTCCCCTTTTCCCAATCTATCACCATTCAGATAATAATCTGCCTTTCTGTTTTAACAACCAAAGTAGATAACCTCACATTTATCCACATTATACTGCATCTGCCATGTTCTTGCCCACTCACCCAACTTGTTTAAATCACATCAGAGCCTCTTTGCATCCTCCTCACAGCTCAATTCCACCCCAGCTTTGTGTTGTCTGCAAACTTAGAAATGTTACATTTAGTTCCCTCATCCAAATTATTGATATATATTGCAAATAGCTGGGGCCCAAGCACTGATCCCTGCGGTACCCCACTAGTCACTGCCTGCCATCCGGAAAAAGACCCGTTTATTCCTACTTTCTGTTTCCTGTCTGTCAACCAATTCTCAATCCATGCCAGTATATTCCCCCCAATCCCATGTGCTTTAATTTTGCACACTAACCTCTTGTCAAAAGCCTTCTGAAAATCCAAATACACCACATCCACTGGTTCTCCCTTATCTGTTCTACTGGTTACATCCTCAAAAAACTCCAGTAGATTTGTTAAGCATGATTTCCCTTTCATAAACCCATGCTGACTTTGTCCAATCCCGTTAATGCCTTCCAAGTGTTCTGTTATCACATAATTTATAATAGACTCTCGCATTGTCCCCACTACTGATGTTAGGCTAACTAGTCTGTAATTCCCTGTTTTTTCTCTCCCTCCTTTTTTAAATAGTGGGGTTACATTTGCCACCCTCCAATCTGTAGGAACTGTTCCAGAGTCTATAGAATTTTGGAAGATGATCACCAATGCATCCACTATTTCCAGGGCCACTTCCTTTAGTACTCTGAGATGTAGATTATCAGGCCCTGGGGATTTGTCAGCCTTTAGCCCCATTAATTTCCCTAACACTATTTTTTTTTACTAATACTGGTTTCCTTTAGTTCCTCCCTCTCACCAGACCCTTGGTTCCCTAAAATTTCTGGGCGGTTATTTGTGTCCTCTTTTGTGAAGACAGAACCAAAGTATGTGTTTAATTGTTCTGCCATTTCTTTGTTCCCCATTATAATTTCCCCCATTTCTGACTGTCAGGGACCTACATTTGTCTTCACTAATCTTTTTCTCTTGACATATTTATAGAAGCTTTTACAGTCAGTTTTTATGTTCCCTGCTAGTTTACTCTCATACTCTATTTTTCCCCTCTTAATCAATCTTTTTGTCCTCCTTTGCTGAATTCTGAACTGCTCCCAATCCTCAGGCTTGCCGCTTTTTCTGGTAATTTTATATGTCTCCTCTTTGGATCTAATACTATCCCTAATTTCTTTTGTAAGCCACGGGTGAGCCACCTTTCCTGTTTTATTTTTGCGCCAGACAGTAATGAATAATTGTTGTAATTCCTGCACACGTTCTTTAAATATTAGCCATTGCCTATCCACTGTCATCCCTTTTAGTAAAGTTCCCCAATCTATCATAGCCAACTCGCACCTCATACTTTCGTTATTTCCTTTATTTAGATTCAGGACCCAAGTTTTGGATTCAACTACTTCACTCTCCATCTTAATGAGGAATTCTATCATGTTATGGTCGCTCTTCCCTAAGGGACCCCGCACAACAAGATTGTTAATTAATCCTTTCTCATTGCACAATACCCAATCTAGGATCGCCTGTTCTCTGGTTGGTTCCTCAACGTATTGGTCCAGAAAATGATCACGTACACACTCCAGGAATTCCTCACCCACAGTATTATTGCTAATTTGGTTTGACCAATCTATATGTAGATTGAAGTCACCCATGATTATAGTTGTACCCTTCTTGCATGCATCTCTAATTTCCTGTTTAATGCCCTCCCCTACATCTCCACTACTGTTTGGGGGCCTACAGACAACCCCCACCAACGTTTTCTGTCCCTTGGTGTTTCTTAGCTCCACCCATACAGATTCCACATTGTGATTTTCCGAGCCAATATCCTTCCTCACTATTGCATTGATTTGCTCCTTTACTAACAATGCTACCCCACCTCCTTTCCCTTTTTGCCTGTCCTTCCGAAATATTGAATACCCCTGGATGTTCAGTTCCCATCCTTGGTCACCCTGCAGCCATGTCTCCATAATCGCAACAATATCATAATCGTTAATATCTATCTGCGCTATTAATTCGTCTACCTTATTGCGAATGCTCCATGCATTAAGACACAATGCCTTGAGACTTGTCTTTTTAAGATTGCTAGTCATCTTAGTTTTATTTTGCACTATGGCCCAATTTGTTTTTCGCCCTTGTTTTCTCTGCCTTCCACTATTGCTTCTTCCCTTTCTGTCTTTTGTTTCTATCCTTGTTTCTCCCTCCTCTGTCCCTGCTCAGGTTCCCATCCCCCTGCCATTCTAGTTTAAACCTTCCCCAACAGCACTAGCAAACACCCCCGCGAGGACATTGGTCCCGGTCCTGCTCGGGTGTAACCCATCCTGCTTGTACAGGTCCCACCTTCCCCAGAACCAGTCCCAACGTCCCAGGAATCGAAATCCCTCCCTCCTACACCATCCCTCCTACGCCATTCATCTGGTCTATTCTCCTGTTCCTATACTCACTAGCACGTGGCACTGGTAGTAATCCTGAGATCACTACCTTTGAGGTCCGACTTTTTAATTTACCTCCTAACTCCTTAAATTCACCTTGCAGGACCTCATCCCTTTTTTTACCTATGTCATTGGTGCCGATATGGACCACGACTACTGGCTGTTCACCCTCCCCCTCCAGAATGCCCTGCAGCCGCTCTGTGACATCCTTGACCCAAGAACCAGGGAGGCAACATACCATCCTGGAGTCATGTTTGCGGCCGCAGAAATGCCTATCTGTTCCCCTTACAATTGAATCCCCTGTTAATACAGCCCTTATTCCTCCCCTCCTGTGCAGCAGAGCCACCTGTGGTGCCACAAACTTGGCTCTTGCTGCTTTCCCCTGATAAGCCATCTCCCCCAACAGTATCCAAAGCGGGATATCTGTTTGAGAGGGAGATGGCCCCAGGGGATTCCTGCTCTACCTGCCTAGTCCTTTTACTCTGCCTGGTGGTCACCCATTTCCTTTCTGCCTGCGTATTCTTTACCTGCGGTGTGACCACCTCACTGAACATGCTATCCACGATATTCTCAGCATCACGGATGCTCCACAGTGAATCCACTCACAGCTTCAGCTCCGAAATGCGGTTCGCCAGCAGCTGCAGCTGGACACACTTCCTGCACACATGGTCGCCAGGGACACTGGTAGTGTCCATGACTTCCCACATAGTGCAGGAGGAGCAAATCACGGGTGCGAGCTGTGCTGCCATGACTTGCCTTAGATTTATACTGCGCTCGCCTTTCGGACTCTCTTCCCGCTCTCGGACTCTCCTCTTGCTCTCAGACTCACCTTTTACACCGCGCTCACCTCTCGGACTCTCCTTTTACACCGCGCTCACCTCTCGGACTCTCCTTTTACACCGCGCTCACCTCTCGGACTCTCCTTTTACACGGCGCTCACCTCTCAGACTCTCCTTTTACACTGAACTCACCTCTCGGACTCTCCTTTTACACTGAGCTCAACTCTCGGACTCTCCTTTTACACTGCGCTGACCTCTCGGACTCTCCTTTTACACTGAGCTCACCTCTCGGACTCTCCTTTTACACTGAGCTCACCTCTCGGACTCTCCTTTTACACCATGCTCACCTCTTGGACTCTCCTTTCACACCGTGCTCACCTCTCGGACTCTCCTTTTACACTGAGCTCACCTCTCGGACTCTCCTTTTACACAGCGCTCACCTCTCGGACTCTCCTTTTACACTGAGCTCACCTCTCGGACTCTCCTTTTACACTGCGCTCACCTCTCGGACTCTCCTTTTACACTGAGCTCACCTCTCGGACTCTCCTTTTACACTGCGCTCACCTCTCGGACTCTCCTTTTACACTGAACTCACCTCTCGGACTCTCCTTTTACACTGCGCTCACCTCTCGGACTCTCCTTTTACACTGCGCTGACCTCTCGGACTCTCCTTTTACACTGAGCTCACCTCTCGGACTCTCCTTTTACACTGCGCTCACCTCTCGGACTCTCCTTTTACACTGCGCTCACCTCTCGGACTCTCCTTTTACACTGAGCTCACCTCTCGGACTCTCCTTTTACACTGAGCTCACCTCTCGGACTCTCCTTTTACACCGCGCTCACCTCTCGGACTCTCCTTTTACACTGAGCTCACCTCTCGGACTCTCCTTTTACACCACGCTCACCTCTCGGACTCTCCTTTTACACAGCGCTCACCTCTCGGACTCTCCTTTTACACCGCGCTCAACTCTCGGACTCTCCTTTTACACAGCGCTCACCTCTCGGACTCTCCTTTTACACCGCGCTCACCTCTCGGACTCTCCTTTTACACTGCGCTCACCTCTCGGACTCTCCTTTTACACTGCGCTCACCTCTCTGACTCTCCTTTTGCACCGCGCTCACCTCTCGGACTCTCCTTTTCCACCGTGCTCACCTCTCGGACTCTCCTTTTACACCGTGCTCACCTCTCGGACTCTCCTTTTACACCGCGCTCACCTCTCAGACTCTCCTTTTACACCGTGCTCACCTCTCGGACTCTCCTTTTACACCGTGCTCACCTCTCGGACTCTCCTTTTACACTGAGCTCACCTCTCGGACTCTCCTTTTACACTGAGCTCACCTCTCGGACTCTCCTTTTACACTGAGCTCACCTCTCGGACTCTCCTTTTACACCGCGCTCACCTCTCGGACTCTCCTTTTACACTGAGCTCACCTCTCGGACTCTCCTTTTACACCGCGCTCACCTCTCGGACTCTCCTTTTACACTGAGCTCACCTCTCGGACTCTCCTTTTACACAGCGCTCACCTCTCGGACTCTCCTTTTACACCGCGCTCACCTCTCAGACTCTCCTTTTACACAGCGCTCACCTCTCGGACTCTCCTTTTACACCGTGCTCACCTCTCGGACTCTCCTTTTACACTGAGCTCACCTCTCGGACTCTCCTTTTACACCGAGCTCACCTCTCGGACTCTCCTTTTACACCGTGCTCACCTCTCGGACTCTCCTTTTACACTGCGCTCACCTCTCGGACTCTCCTTTTACACTGCGCTCACCTCTCTGACTCTCCTTTTACACCGCGCTCACCTCTCGGACTCTCCTTTTCCACCGTGCTCACCTCTCGGACTCTCCTTTTACATCGTGCTCACTTCTCGGACTCTCCTTTTACACTGCGCTCACCTCTCAGACACTCGTTATACTCCGCGCTCACCTCTCAGACTCTCCTTTTACACCGTGCTCACCTCTCGGTCTCTCCTTTTACACTGAGCTCACCTCTCGGACTCTCCTTTTACACTGAGCTCACCTCTCGGGCTCTCCTTTTACACCGCGCTCACCTCTCGGACTCTCCTTTTACACTGAGCTCACCTCTCGGACTCTCCTTTTGCACCGCGCTCACCTCTCGGACTCTCCTTTTACACCGCGCTCACCTCTCGGACTCTCCTTTTACACCGCGCTCACCTCTCGGACTCTCCTTTTACACTGCGCTCACCTCTCAGACTCTCCTTTTACACCGCGCTCACCTCTCGGACTCTCCTTTTACACCGAGCTCACCTCTCGGACTCTCCTCTTACACTGAGCTGACCTCTCGGACTCTCCTTTTACACTGCGCTCACCTCTCGGACTCTTCTTTTACACTGAGCTGACCTCTCGGACTCTCCTTTTACAAGGCGCTCACCTCTCGGACTCTCCTTTTACACTGCGCTCACCTCTCAGACTCTCCTTTTACACCGAGCTCACCTCTCGGACTCTCCTTTTACACTGCGCTCACCTCTCAGACTCTCCTTTTACACCGGGCTCACCTCTCGGACTCTCCTTTTACACCGCGCTCACCTCTCGGACTCTCCTTTTACACCGCGCTCACCTCTCGGACTCTCCTTTTACACCGCGCTCACCTCTCGGACTCTCCTTTTACACCGTGCTCACCTCTCGGACTCTCCTTTTACACTGAGCTCACCTCTCGGACTCTCCTTTTACACTGCGCTCACCTCTCAGACTCTCCTTTTACACTGAACTCACCTCTCGGACTCTCCTTTTACACCGTGCTCACCTCTCGGACTCTCCTTTTACACCGCGCTCACCTCTCGGTCTCTCCTTTTACACCATGCTCACCTCTCGGACTCTCCTTTTACACTGAGCTCACCTCTCGGACTCTCCTTTTACACCGCGCTCACCTCTCGGACTCTCCTTTTACACTGCGCTCACCTCTCGGACTCTCCTTTTACACTGAGCTCACCTCTCGGACTCTCCTTTTGCACCACGCTCCCCTCTCAGACTCTCCTTTTACACCGCGCTCACCTCTCGGACTCTCCTTTTACACTGAGCTCACCTCTCGGACTCTCCTTTTACACCGCGCTCACCTCTCGGACTCTCCTTTTACACTGCGCTCACCTCTCGGACTCTCCTATTACACTGAGCTCACCTCTCAGACTCTCCTTTTACACCGCGCTCACCTCTCGGACTCTCCTTTTACACCGCGCACACCTCTCGGACTCTCCTTTTACACCGTGCTCACCTCTCGGACTCTCCTTTTACACCGCGCTCACCTCTCGGACTCTCCTTTTACACCGGGCTCACCTCTCGGACTCTCCTTTTACACAGCGCTCACCTCTCGGACTCTCCTTTAACATTGAGCTCACGTCTCGGACTCTCCTTTTACACTGCGCTCACCTCTCGGTCTCTCCTTTCACACTGAGCTCATCTCTCGGACTCTCCTTTTACACTGAGCTCACCTCTCGGACTCTCCTTTTACACTAAGCTCACCTCTCGTACTATCCTTTTACACTGAGCTCACCTCTCAGACTCTCCTTTTACACCGCGCTCACCTCTCGGACTCTCCTTTTACACCGCGCACACCTCTCGGACTCTCCTTTTACACCGTGCTCACCTCTCGGACTCTCCTTTTACACCGCGCTCACCTCTCGGACTCTCCTTTTACACCGGGCTCACCTCTCGGACTCTCCTTTTACACCGCGCTCACCTCTCGGACTCTCCTTTTGCACCGGGCTCACCTCTCGGACTCTCCTTTTACACCGCGCTCACCTCTTAGACTCTCCTTTTACACCGCGCTCACCTCTCGGACTCTCCTTTTACACCGCGCTCACCTCTCGGACTCTCCTTTTGCACCGCGCTCACCTCTCGGACTCTCCTTTTACACCGCGCTCACCTCTCGGACTCACCTTTTACACTGCGCTCACCTTTCGGACTCTCCTTTTACACTGCGCTCAACTCTCGGACTCTCCTTTTACACTGAGCTCACCTCACGGACTCTCCTTTTACACTGAGCTCACCTCTCGGACTCTCCTCTTGCACTGAGCTCACCTTTCGGACTCTCCTTTTACACTGCGCTCACCTCTCCGACTCTCCTTTTACACGGCGCTCACCTCTCGGACTCTCCTTTTGCACTGCGCTCACCTCTCAGACTCTCCTTTTACACCGGGCTCACCTCTCGGACTCTCCTTTTACACTGCGCTCACCTCTCGGACTCTCCTTTTACACAGGGCTCACCTCTCGGACTCTCCTTTTACACTGCGCTCACCTCTCGGACTCTCCTTTTACACTGAGCTCACCTCTCGGACTCTCCTTTTACACCGCGCTCAACTCTCGGACTCTCCTTTTACACCGCGCTCACCTCTCGGACTCTCCTTTTACACCGGGCTCACCTCTCGGACTCTCCTTTTACACCGCGCTCACCTCTCGGACTCTCCTTTTACACTGCGCTCACCTCTCGGACTCTCCTTTTATACTGAGCTCACCTCTCGGACTCTCCTTTTACACCGTGCTCACCTCTCGGACTCTGCTTTTACACCGCGCTCACCTCTCGGACTCTCCTTTTAAACCGCGCTCACCTCTCGGACTCTCCTTTTACACCGTGCTCACCTCTCGGACTCTCCTTTTACACCGCGCTCACCTCTCGGACTCTCCTTTTACACTGAGCTCACCTCTCGGACTCTCCTTTTACACCGCGCTCACCTCTCGGACTCTCCTTTTAAACCGTGCTCACCTCTCGGACTCTCCTTTTACACCGCGCTCACCTCTCGGACTCTCCTTTTACACTGAGCTCACCTCTCGGACTCTCCTTTTACACCGCGCTCACCTCTCGGACTCTCCTTTTACACCGCGCTCACCTCTCCGACTCTCCTTTTACACCGCGCTCACCTCTCGGACTCTCCTTTTACACGAAGCTCACCTCTCGGACTCTCCTTTTACACTGCGCTCACCTCTCGGACTCTCCTTTTACACTGAGCTCACCTCTCGGACTCTCCTTTTACACCACGCTCACCTCTCGGACTCTCCTTTTACACAGCGCTCACCTCTCGGACTCTCCTTTTACACCGCGCTCAACTCTCGGACTCTCCTTTTACACAGCGCTCACCTCTCGGACTCTCCTTTTACACCGCGCTCACCTCTCGGACTCTCCTTTTACACTGCGCTCACCTCTCGGACTCTCCTTTTACACTGCGCTCACCTCTCTGACTCTCCTTTTGCACCGCGCTCACCTCTCGGACTCTCCTTTTCCACCGTGCTCACCTCTCGGACTCTCCTTTTACACCGTGCTCACCTCTCGGACTCTCCTTTTACACCGCGCTCACCTCTCGGACTCTCCTTTTACACCGCGCTCACCTCTCAGACTCTCCTTTTACACCGTGCTCACCTCTCGGACTCTCCTTTTACACCGTGCTCACCTCTCGGACTCTCCTTTTACACTGAGCTCACCTCTCGGACTCTCCTTTTACACTGAGCTCACCTCTCGGACTCTCCTTTTACACTGAGCTCACCTCTCGGACTCTCCTTTTACACCGCGCTCACCTCTCGGACTCTCCTTTTACACTGAGCTCACCTCTCGGACTCTCCTTTTACACCGCGCTCACCTCTCGGACTCTCCTTTTACACTGAGCTCACCTCTCGGACTCTCCTTTTACACAGCGCTCACCTCTCGGACTCTCCTTTTACACCGCGCTCACCTCTCAGACTCTCCTTTTACACAGCGCTCACCTCTCGGACTCTCCTTTTACACCGTGCTCACCTCTCGGACTCTCCTTTTACACTGAGCTCACCTCTCGGACTCTCCTTTTACACCGAGCTCACCTCTCGGACTCTCCTTTTACACCGTGCTCACCTCTCGGACTCTCCTTTTACACTGCGCTCACCTCTCGGACTCTCCTTTTACACTGCGCTCACCTCTCTGACTCTCCTTTTACACCGCGCTCACCTCTCGGACTCTCCTTTTACACCGCGCACACCTCTCGGACTCTCCTTTTACACCGTGCTCACTTCTCGGACTCTCCTTTTACACTGCGCTCACCTCTCAGACACTCGTTATACTCCGCGCTCACCTCTCAGACTCTCCTTTTACACCGTGCTCACCTCTCGGTCTCTCCTTTTACACTGAGCTCACCTCTCGGACTCTCCTTTTACACTGAGCTCACCTCTCGGGCTCTCCTTTTACACCGCGCTCACCTCTCGGACTCTCCTTTTACACTGAGCTCACCTCTCGGACTCTCCTTTTGCACCGCGCTCACCTCTCGGACTCTCCTTTTACACCGCGCTCACCTCTCGGACTCTCCTTTTACACCGCGCTCACCTCTCGGACTCTCCTTTTACACTGCGCTCACCTCTCAGACTCTCCTTTTACACCGCGCTCACCTCTCGGACTCTCCTTTTACACCGAGCTCACCTCTCGGACTCTCCTTTTACACTGAGCTGACCTCTCGGACTCTCCTTTTACACTGCGCTCACCTCTCGGACTCTTCTTTTACACTGAGCTGACCTCTCGGACTCTCCTTTTACAAGGCGCTCACCTCTCGGACTCTCCTTTTACACTGCGCTCACCTCTCAGACTCTCCTTTTACACCGAGCTCACCTCTCGGACTCTCCTTTTACACTGCGCTCACCTCTCAGACTCTCCTTTTACACCGGGCTCACCTCTCGGACTCTCCTTTTACACCGCGCTCACCTCTCGGACTCTCCTTTTACACCGCGCTCACCTCTCGGACTCTCCTTTTACACCGCGCTCACCTCTCGGACTCTCCTTTTACACCGTGCTCACCTCTCGGACTCTCCTTTTACACTGAGCTCACCTCTCGGACTCTCCTTTTACACTGCGCTCACCTCTCAGACTCTCCTTTTACACTGAACTCACCTCTCGGACTCTCCTTTTACACCGTGCTCACCTCTCGGACTCTCCTTTTACACCGCGCTCACCTCTCGGTCTCTCCTTTTACACCATGCTCACCTCTCGGACTCTCCTTTTACACTGAGCTCACCTCTCGGACTCTCCTTTTACACCGCGCTCACCTCTCGGACTCTCCTTTTACACTGCGCTCACCTCTCGGACTCTCCTTTTACACTGAGCTCACCTCTCGGACTCTCCTTTTGCACCACGCTCCCCTCTCAGACTCTCCTTTTACACCGCGCTCACCTCTCGGACTCTCCTTTTACACTGAGCTCACCTCTCGGACTCTCCTTTTACACCGCGCTCACCTCTCGGACTCTCCTTTTACACTGCGCTCACCTCTCGGACTCTCCTATTACACTGAGCTCACCTCTCAGACTCTCCTTTTACACCGCGCTCACCTCTCGGACTCTCCTTTTACACTGCGCTCACCTCTCGGACTCTCCTATTACACTGCGCTCACCTCTCAGACTCTCCTTTTACACCGCGCTCACCTCTCGGACTCTCCTTTTACACCGAGCTCACCTCTCGGACTCTCCTTTTACACTGAGCTGACCTCTCGGACTCTCCTTTTACACTGCGCTCACCTCTCGGACTCTTCTTTTACACTGAGCTGACCTCTCGGACTCTCCTTTTACAAGGCGCTCACCTCTCGGACTCTCCTTTTACACTGCGCTCACCTCTCAGACTCTCCTTTTACACCGAGCTCACCTCTCGGACTCTCCTTTTACACTGCGCTCACCTCTCAGACTCTCCTTTTACACCGGGCTCACCTCTCGGACTCTCCTTTTACACCGCGCTCACCTCTCGGACTCTCCTTTTACACCGCGCTCACCTCTCGGACTCTCCTTTTACACCGCGCTCACCTCTCGGACTCTCCTTTTACACCGTGCTCACCTCTCGGACTCTCCTTTTACACTGAGCTCACCTCTCGGACTCTCCTTTTACACTGCGCTCACCTCTCAGACTCTCCTTTTACACTGAACTCACCTCTCGGACTCTCCTTTTACACCGTGCTCACCTCTCGGACTCTCCTTTTACACCGCGCTCACCTCTCGGTCTCTCCTTTTACACCATGCTCACCTCTCGGACTCTCCTTTTACACTGAGCTCACCTCTCGGACTCTCCTTTTACACCGCGCTCACCTCTCGGACTCTCCTTTTACACTGCGCTCACCTCTCGGACTCTCCTTTTACACTGAGCTCACCTCTCGGACTCTCCTTTTGCACCACGCTCCCCTCTCAGACTCTCCTTTTACACCGCGCTCACCTCTCGGACTCTCCTTTTACACTGAGCTCACCTCTCGGACTCTCCTTTTACACCGCGCTCACCTCTCGGACTCTCCTTTTACACTGCGCTCACCTCTCGGACTCTCCTATTACACTGAGCTCACCTCTCAGACTCTCCTTTTACACCGCGCTCACCTCTCGGACTCTCCTTTTACACCGCGCACACCTCTCGGACTCTCCTTTTACACCGTGCTCACCTCTCGGACTCTCCTTTTACACCGCGCTCACCTCTCGGACTCTCCTTTTACACCGGGCTCACCTCTCGGACTCTCCTTTTACACAGCGCTCACCTCTCGGACTCTCCTTTAACATTGAGCTCACGTCTCGGACTCTCCTTTTACACTGAGCTCACATCTCGGACTCTCCTTTAACATTGAGCTCACCTCTCGGACTCTCCTTTTACACTGCGCTCACCTCTCGGTCTCTCCTTTCACACTGAGCTCACCTCTCGGACTCTCCTTTTACACTGCGCTCACCTCTCGGTCTCTCCTTTCACACTGAGCTCATCTCTCGGACTCTCCTTTTACACTGAGCTCACCTCTCGGACTCTCCTTTTACACTAAGCTCACCTCTCGTACTATCCTTTTACACTGAGCTCACCTCTCAGACTCTCCTTTTACACCGCGCTCACCTCTCGGACTCTCCTTTTACACCGCGCACACCTCTCGGACTCTCCTTTTACACCGTGCTCACCTCTCGGACTCTCCTTTTACACCGCGCTCACCTCTCGGACTCTCCTTTTACACCGGGCTCACCTCTCGGACTCTCCTTTTACACCGCGCTCACCTCTCGGACTCTCCTTTTGCACCGGGCTCACCTCTCGGACTCTCCTTTTACACCGCGCTCACCTCTTAGACTCTCCTTTTACACCGCGCTCACCTCTCGGACTCTCCTTTTACACCGCGCTCACCTCTCGGACTCTCCTTTTGCACCGCGCTCACCTCTCGGACTCTCCTTTTACACCGCGCTCACCTCTCGGACTCACCTTTTACACTGCGCTCACCTTTCGGACTCTCCTTTTACACTGCGCTCAACTCTCGGACTCTCCTTTTACACTGAGCTCACCTCTCGGACTCTCCTTTTACACCGCGCTCACCTCTCGGACTCTCCTTTTACACCGCGCTCACCTCTCGGACTCTCCTTTTACACCGCGCTCACCTCTCGGACTCTCCTTTTACACCGTGCTCACCTCTCGGACTCTCCTTTTACACTGAGCTCACCTCTCGGACTCTCCTTTTACACTGCGCTCACCTCTCAGACTCTCCTTTTACACTGAACTCACCTCTCGGACTCTCCTTTTACACCGTGCTCACCTCTCGGACTCTCCTTTTACACCGCGCTCACCTCTCGGTCTCTCCTTTTACACCATGCTCACCTCTCGGACTCTCCTTTTACACTGAGCTCACCTCTCGGACTCTCCTTTTACACCGCGCTCACCTCTCGGACTCTCCTTTTACACTGCGCTCACCTCTCGGACTCTCCTTTTACACTGAGCTCACCTCTCGGACTCTCCTTTTGCACCACGCTCCCCTCTCAGACTCTCCTTTTACACCGCGCTCACCTCTCGGACTCTCCTTTTACACTGAGCTCACCTCTCGGACTCTCCTTTTACACCGCGCTCACCTCTCGGACTCTCCTTTTACACTGCGCTCACCTCTCGGACTCTCCTATTACACTGAGCTCACCTCTCAGACTCTCCTTTTACACCGCGCTCACCTCTCGGACTCTCCTTTTACACCGCGCACACCTCTCGGACTCTCCTTTTACACCGTGCTCACCTCTCGGACTCTCCTTTTACACCGCGCTCACCTCTCGGACTCTCCTTTTACACCGGGCTCACCTCTCGGACTCTCCTTTTACACAGCGCTCACCTCTCGGACTCTCCTTTAACATTGAGCTCACGTCTCGGACTCTCCTTTTACACTGAGCTCACATCTCGGACTCTCCTTTAACATTGAGCTCACCTCTCGGACTCTCCTTTTACACTGCGCTCACCTCTCGGTCTCTCCTTTCACACTGAGCTCACCTCTCGGACTCTCCTTTTACACTGCGCTCACCTCTCGGTCTCTCCTTTCACACTGAGCTCATCTCTCGGACTCTCCTTTTACACTGAGCTCACCTCTCGGACTCTCCTTTTACACTAAGCTCACCTCTCGTACTATCCTTTTACACTGAGCTCACCTCTCAGACTCTCCTTTTACACCGCGCTCACCTCTCGGACTCTCCTTTTACACCGCGCACACCTCTCGGACTCTCCTTTTACACCGTGCTCACCTCTCGGACTCTCCTTTTACACCGCGCTCACCTCTCGGACTCTCCTTTTACACCGGGCTCACCTCTCGGACTCTCCTTTTACACCGCGCTCACCTCTCGGACTCTCCTTTTGCACCGGGCTCACCTCTCGGACTCTCCTTTTACACCGCGCTCACCTCTTAGACTCTCCTTTTACACCGCGCTCACCTCTCGGACTCTCCTTTTACACCGCGCTCACCTCTCGGACTCTCCTTTTGCACCGCGCTCACCTCTCGGACTCTCCTTTTACACCGCGCTCACCTCTCGGACTCACCTTTTACACTGCGCTCACCTTTCGGACTCTCCTTTTACACTGCGCTCAACTCTCGGACTCTCCTTTTACACTGAGCTCACCTCACGGACTCTCCTTTTACACTGAGCTCACCTCTCGGACTCTCCTCTTGCACTGAGCTCACCTTTCGGACTCTCCTTTTACACTGCGCTCACCTCTCCGACTCTCCTTTTACACCGCGCTCACCTCTCGGACTCTCCTTTTACACCGCGCTCACCTCTCGGACTCTCCTTTTACACCGGGCTCACCTCTCGGACTCTCCTTTTACACCGGGCTCACCTCTCCGACTCTCCTTTTGCACTGCGCTCACCTCTCAGACTCTCCTTTTACACCGGGCTCACCTCTCGGACTCTCCTTTTACACTGCGCTCACCTCTCGGACTCTCCTTTTACACAGGGCTCACCTCTCGGACTCTCCTTTTACACTGCGCTCACCTCTCGGACTCTCCTTTTACACTGAGCTCACCTCTCGGACTCTCCTTTTACACCGCGCTCAACTCTCGGACTCTCCTTTTACACCGCGCTCACCTCTCGGACTCTCCTTTTACACCGGGCTCACCTCTCGGACTCTCCTTTTACACCGCGCTCACCTCTCGGACTCTCCTTTTACACTGCGCTCACCTCTCGGACTCTCCTTTTATACTGAGCTCACCTCTCGGACTCTCCTTTTACACCGTGCTCACCTCTCGGACTCTGCTTTTACACCGCGCTCACCTCTCGGACTCTCCTTTTAAACCGCGCTCACCTCTCGGACTCTCCTTTTACACCGTGCTCACCTCTCGGACTCTCCTTTTACACCGCGCTCACCTCTCGGACTCTCCTTTTACACTGAGCTCACCTCTCGGACTCTCCTTTTACACCGCGCTCACCTCTCGGACTCTCCTTTTAAACCGTGCTCACCTCTCGGACTCTCCTTTTACACCGCGCTCACCTCTCGGACTCTCCTTTTACACTGAGCTCACCTCTCGGACTCTCCTTTTACACCGTGCTCACCTCTCGGAATCTCCTTTTACACTGAGCTCACCTCTCGGACTCTCCTTTTACACCGCGCTCACCTCTCGGACTCTCCTTTTACACCGCGCTCACCTCTCGGACTCTCCTTTTACACCGCGCTCACCTCTCGGACTCTCCTTTTACACCGGGCTCACCTCTCGGACTCTCCTTTTACACTGAGCTCACCTCTCGGACTCTCCTTTTACACTGAGCTCACCACTCGGACTCTCCTTTTACACCGCGCTCACCTCTCGGACTCTCCTTTTACACCGCGCTCACCTCTCCGACTCTCCTTTTACACCGGGCTCACCTCTCGGACTCTCCTTTTACACCGCGCTCACCTCTCGGACTCTCCTTTTACACCGGGCTCACCTCTCGGACTCTCCTTTTACACTGAGCTCACCTCTCGGGCTCTCCTTTTACACCGCGCTCACCTCTCGGACTCTCCTTTTACACCGGGCTCACCTCTCCGACTCTCCTTTTACACGGGGCTCACCTCTCGGACTCTCCTTTTACACCGCGCTCACCTCTCCGACTCTCCTTTTACACCGGGCTCACCTCTCGGACTCTCCTTTTACACTGCGCTCACCTCTCGGACTCTCCTTTTACAATGCGCTCACCTCTCGGACTCTCCTTTTACACCTCGCTCACCTCTCGGACTCTCCTTTTACACTGCGCTGACCTCTCGGACTCTCCTTTTACACCGCGCTGACCTCTCGGACTCTCCTTTTACACCGCGCTCACCTCTCGGACTCTCCTTTTACACCGGGCTCACCTCTCGGACTCTCCTTTTACACCGCGCTCACCTCTCGGACTCTCCTTTTACACCGGGCTCACCTCTCCGACTCTCCTCTTACACCGGGCTCACCTCTCGGACTCTCCTTTTACACCGGGCTCACCTCTCCGACTCTCCTCTTACACCGGGCTCACCTCTCGGACTCTCCTTTTACACCGGGCTCACCTCTCCGACTCTCCTCTTACACCGGGCTCACCTCTCGGATTCTCCTTTTACACCGCGCTCATCTCTCGGACTCTCCTTTTACACCTCGCTCACCTCTCGGACTCTCCTTTTACACCGTGCTCACCTCTCGGACTCTCCTTTTACACAGCGCTCACCTCTCGGACTCTCCTTTTACACAGCGCTCACCTCTCGGACTCTCCTTTTACACCGCGCTCACCTCTCGGACTCTCCTTTTACACAGCGCTCACCTCTCGGACTCTCCTTTTACACCGTGCTCACCTCTCGGACTCTCCTTTTACACAGCGCTCACCTCTCGGACTCTCCTTTTACACCGTGCTCACCTCTCGGACTCTCCTTTTACACTGCGCTCACCTCTTGGACTCTCCTTTTACACCGCGCTCACCTCTCGGACTCTCCTTTTACACTGCGCTCACCTCTCGGACTCTCCTTTTACACTGCGCTCACCTCTCGGACTCTCCTTTTACCCCGCGCTCACCTCTCGGACTCTCCTTTTACACTGAGCTCACCTCTCAGACTCTCCTTTTACACAGCGCTCACCTCTCGGACTCTCCTTTTACACCGCGCTCACCTCTCAGACTCTCCTTTTACACAGCGCTCACCTCTCGGACTCTCCTTTTACACCGCGCTCACCTCTCGGACTCTCCTTTTACACCGCGCTCACCTCTCAGACTCTCCTTTTACACCGCGCTCACCTCTCGGACTCTCCTTTTACACTGCGCTCACCTCTCGGACTCTCCTTTTACACAGCGCTCACCTCTCGGACTCTCCTTTTACACTGCGATCACCTCTCGGACTCTCCTTTTACACCGCGCTCACCTCTCGGACTCTCCTTTTACACCGCGCTCACCTCTCAGACTCTCCTTTTACACTGCGCTCACCTCTCGGACTCTCCTTTTCCACTGCGCTCACCTCTCGGACTCTCCTTTTACACCGCGCTCACCTCTCGGCCTCTCCTTTTACACCGCCCTCACCTCTCGGACTCTCCTTTTACACTGCGCTCACCTCTCGGACTCTCCTTTTATTCTGCGCTCACCTCTCGGACTCTCATTTTACACCGCGCTCACCTCTCGGACTCTCCTTTTACACCGTGCTCACCTCTCGGACTCTCCTTTTACACCGCGCTCACCTCTCGGACTCTCCTTTTACACCGAGCTCACCTCTCGGACTCTCCTTTTACACCGCGCTCACCTCTCGGACTCTCCTTTTACACCGTGCTCACCTCTCGGACTCTCCTTTTACACCGCGCTCACCTCTCGGACTCTCCTCTTACACCGGGCTCACCTCTCGGACTCTCCTTTTACACCGCGCTCACCTCTCCGACTCTCCTTTTACACCGCGCTCATCTCTCGGACTCTCCTTTTACACCTCGCTCACCTCTCGGACTCTCCTTTTACACCGTGCTCACCTCTCGGACTCTCCTTTTACACAGCGCTCACCTCTCGGACTCTCCTTTTACACAGCGCTCACCTCTCGGACTCTCCTTTTACACCGCGCTCACCTCTCGGACTCTCCTTTTACACAGCGCTCACCTCTCGGACTCTCCTTTTACACTGAGCTCACCTCTCAGACTCTCCTTTTACACCGCGCTCACCTCTCGGACTCTCCTTTTACACAGCGCTCACCTCTCGGACTCTCCTTTTACACCGTGCTCACCTCTCGGACTCTCCTTTTACACAGCGCTCACCTCTCGGACTCTCCTTTTACACCGTGCTCACCTCTCGGACTCTCCTTTTACACTGCGCTCACCTCTTGGACTCTCCTTTTACACCGCGCTCACCTCTCGGACTCTCCTTTTACACTGCGCTCACCACTCGGACTCTCCTTTTACACTGCGCTCACCTCTCGGACTCTCCTTTTACCCCGCGCTCACCTCTCGGACTCTCCTTTTACACTGAGCTCACCTCTCAGACTCTCCTTTTACACAGCGCTCACCTCTCGGACTCTCCTTTTACACCGCGCTCACCTCTCAGACTCTCCTTTTACACAGCGCTCACCTCTCGGACTCTCCTTTTACACCGCGCTCACCTCTCGGACTCTCCTTTTACACCGCGCTCACCTCTCAGACTCTCCTTTTACACCGCGCTCACCTCTCGGACTCTCCTTTTACACTGCGCTCACCTCTCGGACTCTCCTTTTACACAGCGCTCACCTGTCGGACTCTCCTTTTACACTGCGATCACCTCTCGGACTCTCCTTTTACACCGCGCTCACCTCTCGGACTCTCCTTTTACACCGCGCTCACCTCTCAGACTCTCCTTTTACACTGCGCTCACCTCTCGGACTCTCCTTTTCCACTGCGCTCACCTCTCGGACTCTCCTTTTACACCGCGCTCACCTCTCGGCCTCTCCTTTTACACCGCCCTCACCTCTCGGACTCTCCTTTTACACTGCGCTCACCTCTCGGACTCTCCTTTTATTCTGCGCTCACCTCTCGGACTCTCATTTTACACCGCGCTCACCTCTCGGACTCTCCTTTTACACCGTGCTCACCTCTCGGACTCTCCTTTTACACCGCGCTCACCTCTCGGACTCTCCTTTTACACCGAGCTCACCTCTCGGACTCTCCTTTTACACCGCGCTCACCTCTCGGACTCTCCTTTTACACCGTGCTCACCTCTCGGACTCTCCTTTTACACCGCGCTCACCTCTCGGACTCGCCTTTTACACTGCGCAAACCTCTCGGACTCTCCTTTTACACCGTGCTCACCTCTCGGACTCTCCTTTTACACCGTGCTCACCTCTCGGACTCTCCTTTTACACCGCGCTCACCTCTCGGACTCTCCTTTTACACCGTGCTCACCTCTCGGACTATCCTTTTACACCGCGCTCACCTCTCGGACTCTCCTTTTCCACAGGGCTCACCTCTCGGACTCTCCTTTTACACCGCGCTCACCTCTCGGACTCTCCTTTTACACTGAGCTCACCTCTCGGACTCTCCTTTTACACCGAGCTCACCTCTCGGACTCTCCTTTATCACTGCGCTCACCTCTCGGACTCTCCTTTTACACCGCGCTCACCTCTCGGACTCTCCTTTATCACTGCGCTCACCTCTCGGACTCTCCTTTTACACCGAGCTCACCTCTCGGACTCTCCTTTTACACTGCGCTCACCTCTCAGACTCTCCTTTTACACTGAGCTCACATCTCGGACTCTCCTTTAACACTGAGCTCACCTCTCGGACTCTCCTTTATCACTGCGCTCACCTCTCGGACTCTCCTTTTACACTGCGCTCACCTCTCAGACTCTCCTTTTACACTGAGCTCACATCTCGGACTCTCCTTTAACACTGAGCTCACCTCTCGGACTCTCCTTTTACACTGCGCTCACCTCTCGGTCTCTCCTTTCACACTGAGCTCACCTCTCGGACTCTCCTTTTACACCGCGCTCACCTCTCGGACTCTCCTTTTACACTGCGCTCACCTCTCGGACTCTCCTTTTACACTGCGCTCACCTCTCTGACTCTACTTTTACACTGAGCTCACCTCTCGGACTCTCCTTTTATACTGCGCTCACCTCTCAGACTCTCCTTTTACACCGCGCTCACCTCTCGGACTCTCCTTTTACACCGCGCTCACCTCTCGGACTCTCCTTTTACACCGCGCTCACCTCTCGGACTCTCCTTTTATTCTGCGCTCACCTCTCGGACTCTCCTTTTACACTGCGCTCACCTCTCGGACTCTCCTTTTATTCTGCGCTCACCTCTCGGACTCTCATTTTACACCGCGCTCACCTCTCGGACTCTCCTTTTACACTGCGCTCACCTCTCGGACTCTCCTTTTACACCGCCCTCACCTCTCGGACTCTCCTTTTACACCGCCCTCACCTCTCGGACTCTCATTTTACACCGCGCTCACCTCTCGGACTCTCCTTTTACACTGCGCTCACCTCTCGGACTCTCCTTTTATTCTGCGCTCACCTCTCGGACTCTCATTTTACACCGGGCTCACCTCTCGGACTCTCCTTTTACACTGAGCTCACCTCTCGGACTCTCCTTTTACACCGCGCTCACCTCTCGGACTCTCATTTTACACCGCGCTCACCTCTCGGACTCTCCTTTTACACTGAGCTCACCTCTCGGACTCTCCTTTTACACCGCGCTCACCTCTCGGACTCTCCTTTTACACTGAGCTCACCTCTCGGTCTCTCCTTTCACACTGAGCTCACCTCTCGGACTCTCCTTTTACACCGCGCTCACCTCTCGGACTCTCCTTTTACACTGCGCTCACCTCTCGGACTCTCCTTTTACACTGCGCTCACCTCTCTGACTCTACTTTTACACTGAGCTCACCTCTCGGACTCTCCTTTTACACTGCGCTCACCTCTCAGACTCTCCTTTTACACCGCGCTCACCTCTCGGACTCTCCTTTTACACCGCGCTCACCTCTCGGACTCTCCTTTTACACCGCGCTCACCTCTCGGACTCTCCTTTTATTCTGCGCTCACCTCTCGGACTCTCCTTTTACACTGCGCTCACCTCTCGGACTCTCCTTTTATTCTGCGCTCACCTCTCGGACTCTCATTTTACACCGCGCTCACCTCTCGGACTCTCCTTTTACACTGCGCTCACCTCTCGGACTCTCATTCACACCGCCCTCACCTCTCGGACTCTCCTTTTACACCGCCCTCACCTCTCGGACTCTCATTTTACACCGCGCTCACCTCTCGGACTCTCCTTTTACACTGCGCTCACCTCTCGGACTCTCCTTTTATTCTGCGCTCACCTCTCGGACTCTCATTTTACACCGGGCTCACCTCTCGGACTCTCCTTTTACACCCCGCTCACCTCTCGGACTCTCCTTTTACACTGAGCTCACCTCTCGGACTCTCCTTTTACACCGCGCTCAAATCTCGGACTCTCCTTTTACACTGAGCTCACCTCTCGGACTCTCCTTTTACACTGCGCTCACCTCTCAGACTCTCCTTTTACACCGCGCTCACCTCTCAGACTCTCCTTTTACACCGAGCTCACCTCTCGGACTCTCCTTTTACACCGCGCTCACCTCTCGGACTCTCCTTTTACACCGCGCTCACCTCTCGGACTCTCCTTTTACACCGCGCTCACCTCTCAGACTCTCCTTTTACACCGCGCTCACCTCTCAGACTCTCCTTTTACACCGCGCTCACCTCTCGGACTCTCCTTTTACACAGCGCTCACCTCTCGGACTCTCCTTTTACACCGCGCTCACCTCTCGGACTCTCCTTTTACACCGGGCTCACCTCTCGGACTCTCCTTTTACACCGAGCTCACCTCTCGGACTCTCCTTTTACACCGCACTCACCTCTCAGACTCTCCTTTTACACCGCGCTCACCTCTCGGACTCTCCTTTTACACCGCGCTCACCTCTCGGACTCTCCTTTTACACTGCGCTCACCTCTCGGACTCTCCTTTTACACTGAGCTCACCTCTCGGACTCTCCTTTTACACTGCGCTCACCTCTCAGACTCTCCTTTCACACTGCGCTCACCTCTCGGACTCTCCTTTTACACCGCGCTCACCTCTCGGACTCTCCTTTTACACCGCGCTCACCTCTCGGACTCTCCTTTTACACCGCGCTCACCTCTCGGACTCTCCTTTTACACCGTGCTCACCTCTCGGACTCTCCTTTTACACCGCGCTCACCTCTCGGACTCTCCTTTTACACCGCGCTCACCTCTCGGACTCTCCTTTTACACCGTGCTCACCTCTCGGACTCTCCTTTTACTCCGCGCTCACCTCTCGGACTCTCCTTTTACACTGGGCTCACCTCTTGGACTCTCCTTTTACACCGCGCTCACCTCTCGGACTCTCCTTTTACACCGCGCTCACCTCTCGGACTCTCCTTTTACACCGCGCTCACCTCTCGGACTCTCCTTTTACACCGTGCTCACCTCTCGGACTCTCCTTTTACACCGGGCTCACCTCTCGGACTCTCCTTTTACACTGCGCTCACCTCTCGGACTCTCCTTTTACACCGCGCTCACCTCTAGGACTCTCCTTTTACACTGCGCTCACCTCTCGGACTCTCCTTTTACACCGCGCTCACCTCTCGGACTCTCCTTTTACACCGCGCTCACCTCTCGGACTCTCCTTTTACACAGCGCTCACCTCTCGGACTCTCCTTTTACACCGCGCTCACCTCTCGGACTCTCCTTTTACACCGCGCTCACCTCTCGGACTCTCCTTTTACACCGTGCTCACCTCTCGGACTCTCCTTTTACACCGCGCTCACCTCTCGGACTCTCCTTTTACACCGGGCTCACCTCTCGGACTCTCCTTTTACACCGCGCTCACCTCTCGGACTCTCCTTTTACACTGCGCTCATCTCTCGGACTCTCCTTTTACACCGCGCTCACCTCTCGGACTCTCCTTTTACACCGCGCTCACCTCTCGGACTCTCCTTTTACACCGCGCTCACCTCTCGGACTCTCCTTTTACACCGTGCTCACCTCTCGGACTCTCCTTTTACACCGCGCTCACCTCTCGGACTCTCCTTTTACACCGGGCTCACCTCTCGGACTCTCCTTTTACACCGCGCTCACCTCTCGGACTCTCCTTTTACACTGCGCTCATCTCTCGGACTCTCCTTTTACACCGCGCTCACCTCTCGGACTCTCCTTTTACACCGTGCTCACTTCTCGGACTCTCCTTTTACACTGAGCTCACTTCTCGGACTCTCCTTTTACACTGAGCTCACCTCTCGGACTCTCCTTTTACACCGTGCTCACTTCTCGGACTCTCCTTTTACACTGAGCTCACTTCTCGGACTCTCCTTTTACACCGTGCTCACCTCTCGGACTCTCCTTTTACACTGCGCTCACCTCTCGGACTCTCCTTTTACACCGTGCTCACCTCTCGGACTCTCCTTTTACACTGCGCTCACCTCTCGGACTCTCCTTTTACACCGGGCTCACCTCTTGGTCTCTCCTTTTACACCGCGCTCACCTCTCGGACTCTCCTTTAACACTGCGCTCACTTCTCGGACTCTGCTTTTACACCGGGCTCACCTCTTGGTCTCTCCTTTTACACCGCGCTCACCTCTCGGACTCTCCTTTAACACTGCGCTCACCTCTCGGACTCTCCTTTTACACCGGGTTCACCTCTCGGACTCTCCTTTTACACTGAGCTCAACTCTCGGACTCTCCTTTTACACTGCGCTCACCTCTCGGACTCTCCTTTTACTCCGCGCTCACCTCTCGGACTCTCGTTTTACACTGAGCTCACCTCTCGGACTCTCCTTTTACTCTGCGCTCACCTCACGGACTCTCCTTTTACACCGCGCTCACCTCTCGGACTCTCCTTTTACACTGTGCTCACCTCTCGGACTCTCCTTTTACACCGCGCTCACCTCTCGGACTCTCCTTTTACACTGCGCTCACCTCACGGACTCTCCTTTTACTCTGCGCTCACCTCACGGACTCTCCTTTTACACTGCGCTCACCTCACGGACTCTCCTTTTACACCGCGCTCACCTCTCGGACTCTCCTTTTACACTGAGCTCACCTCTCGGACTCTCCTTTTACACCGCGCTCACCTCTCGGACTCTCCTTTTACACCGCGCTCACCTCTCGGACTCTCCTTTTACACCGCGCTCACCTCTCGGACTCTCCTTTTACACTGCGCTCACCTCTCGGACTCTCCTTTTACACCGCGCTCACCTCTCGGACTCTCCTTTTACACTGCGCTCACCTCTCGGACTCTCCTTTTACACCGCGCTCACCTCTCGGACTCTCCTTTTACACTGAGCTCACCTTTCGGACTCTCCTTTTACACTGCACTCACCTCTCGGACTCTCCTTTAACACTGCGGTCACCTCTCGGACTCTCGTTTTACACTGAGCTCACATCTCGGACTCTCCTTTTACACTGAGCTCACCTCTCGGACTCTCCTTTTACACCGGGCTCACCTCTCGGACTCTCCTTTAACACTGCGCTCACCTCTCGGACTCTCCTTTTACACCGCGCTCACCTCTTGGTCTCTCCTTTTACACCGCGCTCACCTCTCGGACTCTCCTTTTACGCTGCGCTCACCTCTCGGACTCTCCTTTTACACTGCGCTCACCTCTCGGACTCTCCTTTTACACTGCGCTCACCTCTCAGACTCTCCTTTTACACTGCGCTCACCTCTCGGACTCTCCTTTTACGCTGCGCTCACCTCTCAGACTCTCCTTTTACACTGAGCTCACCTCTCTGACTCTCCTTTTACGCTGCGCTCACCTCTCGGACTCTCCTTTTACACTGCGCTCACCTCTCTGACTCTCCTTTTACGCTGCGCTCACCTCTCGGACTCTCCTTTTACACCGGGTTCACCTCTCGGACTCTCCTTTTACACCGGGCTCACCTCTCGGACTCTCCTTTTACACTGCGCTCACCTCTCGGACTCTCCTTTTACACCGGGCTCACCTCTCGGACTCTCCTTTTACACCGGGCTCACCTCTCGGACTCTCCTTTTACACCGGGCTCACCTCTCGGACTCTCCTTTTACACTGCGCTCACCTCTCGGACTCTCCTTTTACACTGAGCACACCTCTCGGACTCTCCTTTTACACTGCGCTCACCTCTCGGACTCTTCTTTTACTCCGCGCTCACCTCTCGGACTCTCGTTTTACACTGAGCTCACCTCTCGGACTCTCCTTTTACTCTGCGCTCACCTCACGGACTCTCCTTTTACACCGCGCTCACCTCTCGGACTCTCCTTTTACACTGAGCTCACCTCTCGGACTCTCCTTTTACACTGCGCTCACCTCTCGGACTCTCCTTTTACACTGTGCTCACCTCTCGGACTCTCCTTTTACACTGTGCTCACCTCTCGGACTCTCCTTTTACACCGCGCTCACCTCTCGGACTCTCCTTTTACACCGCGCTCACCTCTCGGACTCTCCTTTTACACCGTGCTCACCTCTCGGACTCTCCTTTTACTCCGCGCTCACCTCTCGGACTCTCCTTTTACACTGGGCTCACCTCTTGGACTCTCCTTTTACACCGCGCTCACCTCTCGGACTCTCCTTTTACACCGCGCTCACCTCTCGGACTCTCCTTTTACACCGCGCTCACCTCTCGGACTCTCCTTTTACACCGTGCTCACCTCTCGGACTCTCCTTTTACACCGGGCTCACCTCTCGGACTCTCCTTTTACACTGCGCTCACCTCTCGGACTCTCCTTTTACACCGCGCTCACCTCTAGGACTCTCCTTTTACACTGCGCTCACCTCTCGGACTCTCCTTTTACACCGCGCTCACCTCTCGGACTCTCCTTTTACACCGCGCTCACCTCTCGGACTCTCCTTTTACACAGCGCTCACCTCTCGGACTCTCCTTTTACACCGCGCTCACCTCTCGGACTCTCCTTTTACACCGCGCTCACCTCTCGGACTCTCCTTTTACACCGTGCTCACCTCTCGGACTCTCCTTTTACACCGCGCTCACCTCTCGGACTCTCCTTTTACACCGGGCTCACCTCTCGGACTCTCCTTTTACACCGCGCTCACCTCTCGGACTCTCCTTTTACACTGCGCTCATCTCTCGGACTCTCCTTTTACACCGCGCTCACCTCTCGGACTCTCCTTTTACACCGCGCTCACCTCTCGGACTCTCCTTTTACACCGCGCTCACCTCTCGGACTCTCCTTTTACACCGTGCTCACCTCTCGGACTCTCCTTTTACACCGCGCTCACCTCTCGGACTCTCCTTTTACACCGGGCTCACCTCTCGGACTCTCCTTTTACACCGCGCTCACCTCTCGGACTCTCCTTTTACACTGCGCTCATCTCTCGGACTCTCCTTTTACACCGCGCTCACCTCTCGGACTCTCCTTTTACACCGTGCTCACTTCTCGGACTCTCCTTTTACACTGAGCTCACTTCTCGGACTCTCCTTTTACACTGAGCTCACCTCTCGGACTCTCCTTTTACACCGTGCTCACTTCTCGGACTCTCCTTTTACACTGAGCTCACTTCTCGGACTCTCCTTTTACACCGTGCTCACCTCTCGGACTCTCCTTTTACACTGCGCTCACCTCTCGGACTCTCCTTTTACACCGTGCTCACCTCTCGGACTCTCCTTTTACACTGCGCTCACCTCTCGGACTCTCCTTTTACACCGGGCTCACCTCTTGGTCTCTCCTTTTACACCGCGCTCACCTCTCGGACTCTCCTTTAACACTGCGCTCACTTCTCGGACTCTGCTTTTACACCGGGCTCACCTCTTGGTCTCTCCTTTTACACCGCGCTCACCTCTCGGACTCTCCTTTAACACTGCGCTCACCTCTCGGACTCTCCTTTTACACCGGGTTCACCTCTCGGACTCTCCTTTTACACTGAGCTCAACTCTCGGACTCTCCTTTTACACTGCGCTCACCTCTCGGACTCTCCTTTTACTCCGCGCTCACCTCTCGGACTCTCGTTTTACACTGAGCTCACCTCTCGGACTCTCCTTTTACTCTGCGCTCACCTCACGGACTCTCCTTTTACACCGCGCTCACCTCTCGGACTCTCCTTTTACACTGTGCTCACCTCTCGGACTCTCCTTTTACACCGCGCTCACCTCTCGGACTCTCCTTTTACACTGCGCTCACCTCACGGACTCTCCTTTTACTCTGCGCTCACCTCACGGACTCTCCTTTTACACTGCGCTCACCTCACGGACTCTCCTTTTACACCGCGCTCACCTCTCGGACTCTCCTTTTACACTGAGCTCACCTCTCGGACTCTCCTTTTACACCGCGCTCACCTCTCGGACTCTCCTTTTACACCGCGCTCACCTCTCGGACTCTCCTTTTACACCGCGCTCACCTCTCGGACTCTCCTTTTACACTGCGCTCACCTCTCGGACTCTCCTTTTACACCGCGCTCACCTCTCGGACTCTCCTTTTACACTGCGCTCACCTCTCGGACTCTCCTTTTACACCGCGCTCACCTCTCGGACTCTCCTTTTACACTGAGCTCACCTTTCGGACTCTCCTTTTACACTGCACTCACCTCTCGGACTCTCCTTTAACACTGCGGTCACCTCTCGGACTCTCGTTTTACACTGAGCTCACATCTCGGACTCTCCTTTTACACTGAGCTCACCTCTCGGACTCTCCTTTTACACCGGGCTCACCTCTCGGACTCTCCTTTAACACTGCGCTCACCTCTCGGACTCTCCTTTTACACCGCGCTCACCTCTTGGTCTCTCCTTTTACACCGCGCTCACCTCTCGGACTCTCCTTTTACGCTGCGCTCACCTCTCGGACTCTCCTTTTACACTGCGCTCACCTCTCGGACTCTCCTTTTACACTGCGCTCACCTCTCAGACTCTCCTTTTACACTGCGCTCACCTCTCGGACTCTCCTTTTACGCTGCGCTCACCTCTCAGACTCTCCTTTTACACTGAGCTCACCTCTCTGACTCTCCTTTTACGCTGCGCTCACCTCTCGGACTCTCCTTTTACACTGCGCTCACCTCTCTGACTCTCCTTTTACGCTGCGCTCACCTCTCGGACTCTCCTTTTACACCGGGTTCACCTCTCGGACTCTCCTTTTACACCGGGCTCACCTCTCGGACTCTCCTTTTACACTGCGCTCACCTCTCGGACTCTCCTTTTACACCGGGCTCACCTCTCGGACTCTCCTTTTACACCGGGCTCACCTCTCGGACTCTCCTTTTACACCGGGCTCACCTCTCGGACTCTCCTTTTACACTGCGCTCACCTCTCGGACTCTCCTTTTACACTGAGCACACCTCTCGGACTCTCCTTTTACACTGCGCTCACCTCTCGGACTCTTCTTTTACTCCGCGCTCACCTCTCGGACTCTCGTTTTACACTGAGCTCACCTCTCGGACTCTCCTTTTACTCTGCGCTCACCTCACGGACTCTCCTTTTACACCGCGCTCACCTCTCGGACTCTCCTTTTACACTGAGCTCACCTCTCGGACTCTCCTTTTACACTGCGCTCACCTCTCGGACTCTCCTTTTACACTGTGCTCACCTCTCGGACTCTCCTTTTACACTGTGCTCACCTCTCGGACTCTCCTTTTACACTGTGCTCACCTCTCGGACTCTCCTTTTACACCGCGCTCACCTCTCGGACTCTCCTTTTACACCGCGCTCACCTCTCGGACTCTCCTTTTACACTGCGCTCACCTCACGGACTCTCCTTTTACACTGCGCTCACCTCTCGGACTCTCGTTTTACACTGAGCTCACCTCTCGGACTCTCCTTTTACTCTGCGCTCACCTCACGGACTCTCCTTTTACACTGCGCTCACCTCACGGACTCTCCTTTTACACCGCGCTCACCTCTCAGACTCTCCTTTTACTCTGCGCTCACCTCTCGGACTCTCCTTTTCCACTGCGCTCACCTCACGGACTCTCCTTTTACACCGCGCTCACCTCTCGGACTCTCCTTTTACACTCCGCTCACCTCTCGGACTCTCCTTTTACACTGCGCTCACCTCTCGGACTCTCCTTTTACACCGGGCTCACCTCTCGGACTCGCCTTTAACACCGCGCTCACCTCTCGGACTCTCCTTTTACACTGAGCTCACCTCTCGGACTCTCCTTTTACACTGCGCTCACCCCTCGGACTCTCCTTTTACACTGAGCTCACCTCTCGGACTCTCCTTTTACTCCGCGCTCACCTCTCGGACTCTCCTTTTACACTGGGCTCACCTCTTGGACTCTCCTTTTACACCGCGCTCACCTCTCGGACTCTCCTTTTACACCGCGCTCACCTCTCGGACTCTCCTTTTACACCGCGCTCACCTCTCGGACTCTCCTTTTACACCGTGCTCACCTCTCGGACTCTCCTTTTACACCGGGCTCACCTCTCGGACTCTCCTTTTACACTGCGCTCACCTCTCGGACTCTCCTTTTACACCGCGCTCACCTCTAGGACTCTCCTTTTACACTGCGCTCACCTCTCGGACTCTCCTTTTACACCGCGCTCACCTCTCGGACTCTCCTTTTACACCGCGCTCACCTCTCGGACTCTCCTTTTACACAGCGCTCACCTCTCGGACTCTCCTTTTACACCGCGCTCACCTCTCGGACTCTCCTTTTACACCGCGCTCACCTCTCGGACTCTCCTTTTACACCGTGCTCACCTCTCGGACTCTCCTTTTACACCGCGCTCACCTCTCGGACTCTCCTTTTACACCGGGCTCACCTCTCGGACTCTCCTTTTACACCGCGCTCACCTCTCGGACTCTCCTTTTACACTGCGCTCATCTCTCGGACTCTCCTTTTACACCGCGCTCACCTCTCGGACTCTCCTTTTACACCGCGCTCACCTCTCGGACTCTCCTTTTACACCGCGCTCACCTCTCGGACTCTCCTTTTACACCGTGCTCACCTCTCGGACTCTCCTTTTACACCGCGCTCACCTCTCGGACTCTCCTTTTACACCGGGCTCACCTCTCGGACTCTCCTTTTACACCGCGCTCACCTCTCGGACTCTCCTTTTACACTGCGCTCATCTCTCGGACTCTCCTTTTACACCGCGCTCACCTCTCGGACTCTCCTTTTACACCGTGCTCACTTCTCGGACTCTCCTTTTACACTGAGCTCACTTCTCGGACTCTCCTTTTACACTGAGCTCACCTCTCGGACTCTCCTTTTACACCGTGCTCACTTCTCGGACTCTCCTTTTACACTGAGCTCACTTCTCGGACTCTCCTTTTACACCGTGCTCACCTCTCGGACTCTCCTTTTACACTGCGCTCACCTCTCGGACTCTCCTTTTACACCGTGCTCACCTCTCGGACTCTCCTTTTACACTGCGCTCACCTCTCGGACTCTCCTTTTACACCGGGCTCACCTCTTGGTCTCTCCTTTTACACCGCGCTCACCTCTCGGACTCTCCTTTAACACTGCGCTCACTTCTCGGACTCTGCTTTTACACCGGGCTCACCTCTTGGTCTCTCCTTTTACACCGCGCTCACCTCTCGGACTCTCCTTTAACACTGCGCTCACCTCTCGGACTCTCCTTTTACACCGGGTTCACCTCTCGGACTCTCCTTTTACACTGAGCTCAACTCTCGGACTCTCCTTTTACACTGCGCTCACCTCTCGGACTCTCCTTTTACTCCGCGCTCACCTCTCGGACTCTCGTTTTACACTGAGCTCACCTCTCGGACTCTCCTTTTACTCTGCGCTCACCTCACGGACTCTCCTTTTACACCGCGCTCACCTCTCGGACTCTCCTTTTACACTGTGCTCACCTCTCGGACTCTCCTTTTACACCGCGCTCACCTCTCGGACTCTCCTTTTACACTGCGCTCACCTCACGGACTCTCCTTTTACTCTGCGCTCACCTCACGGACTCTCCTTTTACACTGCGCTCACCTCACGGACTCTCCTTTTACACCGCGCTCACCTCTCGGACTCTCCTTTTACACTGAGCTCACCTCTCGGACTCTCCTTTTACACCGCGCTCACCTCTCGGACTCTCCTTTTACACCGCGCTCACCTCTCGGACTCTCCTTTTACACCGCGCTCACCTCTCGGACTCTCCTTTTACACTGCGCTCACCTCTCGGACTCTCCTTTTACACCGCGCTCACCTCTCGGACTCTCCTTTTACACTGCGCTCACCTCTCGGACTCTCCTTTTACACCGCGCTCACCTCTCGGACTCTCCTTTTACACTGAGCTCACCTTTCGGACTCTCCTTTTACACTGCACTCACCTCTCGGACTCTCCTTTAACACTGCGGTCACCTCTCGGACTCTCGTTTTACACTGAGCTCACATCTCGGACTCTCCTTTTACACTGAGCTCACCTCTCGGACTCTCCTTTTACACCGGGCTCACCTCTCGGACTCTCCTTTAACACTGCGCTCACCTCTCGGACTCTCCTTTTACACCGCGCTCACCTCTTGGTCTCTCCTTTTACACCGCGCTCACCTCTCGGACTCTCCTTTTACGCTGCGCTCACCTCTCGGACTCTCCTTTTACACTGCGCTCACCTCTCGGACTCTCCTTTTACACTGCGCTCACCTCTCAGACTCTCCTTTTACACTGCGCTCACCTCTCGGACTCTCCTTTTACGCTGCGCTCACCTCTCAGACTCTCCTTTTACACTGAGCTCACCTCTCTGACTCTCCTTTTACGCTGCGCTCACCTCTCGGACTCTCCTTTTACACTGCGCTCACCTCTCTGACTCTCCTTTTACGCTGCGCTCACCTCTCGGACTCTCCTTTTACACCGGGTTCACCTCTCGGACTCTCCTTTTACACCGGGCTCACCTCTCGGACTCTCCTTTTACACTGCGCTCACCTCTCGGACTCTCCTTTTACACCGGGCTCACCTCTCGGACTCTCCTTTTACACCGGGCTCACCTCTCGGACTCTCCTTTTACACCGGGCTCACCTCTCGGACTCTCCTTTTACACTGCGCTCACCTCTCGGACTCTCCTTTTACACTGAGCACACCTCTCGGACTCTCCTTTTACACTGCGCTCACCTCTCGGACTCTTCTTTTACTCCGCGCTCACCTCTCGGACTCTCGTTTTACACTGAGCTCACCTCTCGGACTCTCCTTTTACTCTGCGCTCACCTCACGGACTCTCCTTTTACACCGCGCTCACCTCTCGGACTCTCCTTTTACACTGAGCTCACCTCTCGGACTCTCCTTTTACACTGCGCTCACCTCTCGGACTCTCCTTTTACACTGTGCTCACCTCTCGGACTCTCCTTTTACACTGTGCTCACCTCTCGGACTCTCCTTTTACACTGTGCTCACCTCTCGGACTCTCCTTTTACACCGCGCTCACCTCTCGGACTCTCCTTTTACACCGCGCTCACCTCTCGGACTCTCCTTTTACACTGCGCTCACCTCACGGACTCTCCTTTTACACTGCGCTCACCTCTCGGACTCTCGTTTTACACTGAGCTCACCTCTCGGACTCTCCTTTTACTCTGCGCTCACCTCACGGACTCTCCTTTTACACTGCGCTCACCTCACGGACTCTCCTTTTACACCGCGCTCACCTCTCAGACTCTCCTTTTACTCTGCGCTCACCTCTCGGACTCTCCTTTTCCACTGCGCTCACCTCACGGACTCTCCTTTTACACCGCGCTCACCTCTCGGACTCTCCTTTTACACTCCGCTCACCTCTCGGACTCTCCTTTTACACTGCGCTCACCTCTCGGACTCTCCTTTTACACCGGGCTCACCTCTCGGACTCGCCTTTAACACCGCGCTCACCTCTCGGACTCTCCTTTTACACTGAGCTCACCTCTCGGACTCTCCTTTTACACTGCGCTCACCCCTCGGACTCTCCTTTTACACTGAGCTCACCTCTCGGACTCTCCTTTTACACTGCGCTCACCTCTCGGACTCTCCTTTTACACTGCGCTCACCTCTCGGACTCTCCTTTTACACTGCGCTCACCTCTCGGACTCTCCTTTTACACTGCGCTCACCTCTCGGACTCTCCTTTTACACTGCGCTCACCTCTCGGACTCTCCTTTTACACCGCGCTCACCTCTCGGACTCTCCTTTTACACTGAGCTCACCTTTCGGACTCTCCCTTTACACTGCACTCACCTCTCGGACTCTCCTTTAACACTGCGCTCACCTCTCGGACTCTCGTTTTACACTGAGCTCACATCTCGGACTCTCCTTTTACACTGAGCTCACCTCTCGGACTCTCCTTTTACACCGGGCTCACCTCTCGGACTCACCTTTAACACTGCGCTCACCTCTCGGACTCTCCTTTTACACCGCGCTCACCTCTCGGACTCTCCTTTTACACCGAGCTCACCTCTCGGACTCTCCTTTTACACAGAGCTCACCTCTCGGACTCTCCTTTTACACTGCGCTCACTTCTCGGTCTCTCCTTTTACACAGCGCTCAGCTCTCGGACTCTCCTTTTACACCGCGCTCACCTCCCGGACTCTCCTTTTACACCGAGCTCACCTCTCGGACTCTCCTTTTACACTGCGCTCACCTCTCAGACTCTCCTTTTACACTGAGCTCACCTCTCGGACTCTCCTTTTACACTGCGCTCACCTCTCGGACTCTCCTTTTACACTGAGCTCACCTCTCGGACTCTCCTTTTACACTGCGCTCACCTCTCGGACTCTCCTTTTACACTGAGCTCACCTCTCGGACTCTCCTTTTATACTGAGCTCACCTCTCGGACTCTCTTTTTACACCGTGCTCACCTCTCGGACTCTCCTTTTACACCGTGCTCACCTCTCGGACTCTCCTTTTACACTGCGCTCACCTCTCGGACTCTCCTTTTAAACCGCGCTCACCTCTCGGACTCTCCTTTTACACTGCGCTCACCTCTCGGACTCTCCTTTTACACCGTGCTCACCTCTCGGACTCTCCTTTTACACCGTGCTCACCTCTCGGAATCTCCTTTTACACTGAGCTCACCTCTCGGACTCTCCTTTTACACTGCGCAAACCTCTCAGACTCTCCTTTTACACCGTGCTCACCTCTCAGACTCTCCTTTTACACCGGGCTCACCGCTCGGACTCTCCTTTTACACCGCGCTCACCTCTCAGACTCTCCTTTTACACCGCGCTCACCTCTCAGACTCTCCTTTTACACCGGGCTCACCTCTCGGATTCTCCTTTTACACCGCGCTCACCTCTCAGACTCTCCTTTGACACTGCGCTCACCTCTCGGACTCTCCTTTTACACTGCGCTCACCTCTCGGACTCTCCTTTTACACTGCGCTCACCTCTCGGACTCTCCTTTTACACTGCGCTCACCTCTCGGACTCTCCTTTTACACCGCGCTCACCTCTCGGACTCTCCTTTTACACTGAGCTCACCTTTCGGACTCTCCTTTTACACTGCACTCACCTCTCGGACTCTCCTTTAACACTGCGCTCACCTCTCGGACTCTCGTTTTACACTGAGCTCACATCTCGGACTCTCCTTTTACACTGAGCTCACCTCTCGGACTCTCCTTTTACACCGGGCTCACCTCTCGGACTCACCTTTAACACTGCGCTCACCTCTCGGACTCTCCTTTTACACCGCGCTCACCTCTCGGACTCTCCTTTTACACCGAGCTCACCTCTCGGACTCTCCTTTTACACCGAGCTCACCTCTCGGACTCTCCTTTTACACTGCGCTCACCTCTCGGACTCTCCTTTTACACCGAGCTCACCTCTCAGACTCTCCTTTAACACTGCGCTCACCTCTCGGACTCTCCTTTTACACCGAGCTCACCTCTCAGACTCTCCTTTTGCACCGCGCTCACCTCTCAGACTCTCCTTTTACACCGGGCTCACCTCTCGGACTCTCCTTTTACATTGAGCTCACCTCTCGGACTCTCCTTTTGCACTGCGCTCACCTCTCGGACTCTCCTTTTACACTGCGCTCACCTCTCGGACTCTCCTTTTACACCGCGCTCACCTCTCGGTTTCTCCTTTTCCACTGCGCTCACCTCTCGGACTCTCCTTTTACACCGCGCTCACCTCTCGGTTTCTCCTTTTCCACTGCGCTCACCTCTCGGACTCTCCTTTTACACCGCGCTCACCTCTCGGTTTCTCCTTTTCCACTGCGCTCACCTCTCGGACTCTCCTTTTACACTGAGCTCACCTCTCGGACTCTCCTTTTACACCGCGCTCACCTCTCGGACTCTCCTTTTACACCGCGCTCACCTCTCGGACTCTCCTTTTACACCGCGCTCACCTCTCGGACTCTCCTTTTACACTGCGCTCACCTCACGGACTCTCCTTTTACACTGCGCTCACCTCTCGGACTCTCGTTTTACACTGAGCTCACCTCTCGGACTCTCCTTTTACTCTGCGCTCACCTCACGGACTCTCCTTTTACACTGCGCTCACCTCACGGACTCTCCTTTTACACCGCGCTCACCTCTCAGACTCTCCTTTTACTCTGCGCTCACCTCTCGGACTCTCCTTTTCCACTGCGCTCACCTCACGGACTCTCCTTTTACACCGCGCTCACCTCTCGGACTCTCCTTTTACACTCCGCTCACCTCTCGGACTCTCCTTTTACACTGCGCTCACCTCTCGGACTCTCCTTTTACACCGGGCTCACCTCTCGGACTCGCCTTTAACACCGCGCTCACCTCTCGGACTCTCCTTTTACACTGAGCTCACCTCTCGGACTCTCCTTTTACACTGCGCTCACCCCTCGGACTCTCCTTTTACACTGAGCTCACCTCTCGGACTCTCCTTTTACACTGCGCTCACCTCTCGGACTCTCCTTTTACACTGCGCTCACCTCTCGGACTCTCCTTTTACACTGCGCTCACCTCTCGGACTCTCCTTTTACACTGCGCTCACCTCTCGGACTCTCCTTTTACACTGCGCTCACCTCTCGGACTCTCCTTTTACACCGCGCTCACCTCTCGGACTCTCCTTTTACACTGAGCTCACCTTTCGGACTCTCCCTTTACACTGCACTCACCTCTCGGACTCTCCTTTAACACTGCGCTCACCTCTCGGACTCTCGTTTTACACTGAGCTCACATCTCGGACTCTCCTTTTACACTGAGCTCACCTCTCGGACTCTCCTTTTACACCGGGCTCACCTCTCGGACTCACCTTTAACACTGCGCTCACCTCTCGGACTCTCCTTTTACACCGCGCTCACCTCTCGGACTCTCCTTTTACACCGAGCTCACCTCTCGGACTCTCCTTTTACACAGAGCTCACCTCTCGGACTCTCCTTTTACACTGCGCTCACTTCTCGGTCTCTCCTTTTACACAGCGCTCAGCTCTCGGACTCTCCTTTTACACCGCGCTCACCTCCCGGACTCTCCTTTTACACCGAGCTCACCTCTCGGACTCTCCTTTTACACTGCGCTCACCTCTCAGACTCTCCTTTTACACTGAGCTCACCTCTCGGACTCTCCTTTTACACTGCGCTCACCTCTCGGACTCTCCTTTTACACTGAGCTCACCTCTCGGACTCTCCTTTTACACTGCGCTCACCTCTCGGACTCTCCTTTTACACTGAGCTCACCTCTCGGACTCTCCTTTTATACTGAGCTCACCTCTCGGACTCTCTTTTTACACCGTGCTCACCTCTCGGACTCTCCTTTTACACCGTGCTCACCTCTCGGACTCTCCTTTTACACTGCGCTCACCTCTCGGACTCTCCTTTTAAACCGCGCTCACCTCTCGGACTCTCCTTTTACACTGCGCTCACCTCTCGGACTCTCCTTTTACACCGTGCTCACCTCTCGGACTCTCCTTTTACACCGTGCTCACCTCTCGGAATCTCCTTTTACACTGAGCTCACCTCTCGGACTCTCCTTTTACACTGCGCAAACCTCTCAGACTCTCCTTTTACACCGCGCTCACCTCTCGGACTCTCCTTTTACACTGCGCTCACCTCTCAGACTCTCCTTTTACACCGGGCTCACCGCTCGGACTCTCCTTTTACACCGCGCTCACCTCTCAGACTCTCCTTTTACACCGCGCTCACCTCTCAGACTCTCCTTTGACACTGCGCTCACCTCTCGGACTCTCCTTTTACACTGCGCTCACCTCTCGGACTCTCCTTTTACACTGCGCTCACCTCTCGGACTCTCCTTTTACACTGCGCTCACCTCTCGGACTCTCCTTTTACACCGCGCTCACCTCTCGGACTCTCCTTTTACACTGAGCTCACCTTTCGGACTCTCCTTTTACACTGCACTCACCTCTCGGACTCTCCTTTAACACTGCGCTCACCTCTCGGACTCTCGTTTTACACTGAGCTCACATCTCGGACTCTCCTTTTACACTGAGCTCACCTCTCGGACTCTCCTTTTACACCGGGCTCACCTCTCGGACTCACCTTTAACACTGCGCTCACCTCTCGGACTCTCCTTTTACACCGCGCTCACCTCTCGGACTCTCCTTTTACACCGAGCTCACCTCTCGGACTCTCCTTTTACACCGAGCTCACCTCTCGGACTCTCCTTTTACACTGCGCTCACTTCTCGGTCTCTCCTTTTACACAGCGCTCACCTCTCGGACTCTCCTTTTACACCGCGCTCACCTCCCGGACTCTCCTTTTACACCGAGCTCACCTCTCGGACTCTCCTTTTACACTGCGCTCACCTCTCAGACTCTCCTTTTACACTGAGCTCACCTCTCGGACTCTCCTTTTACACTGCGCTCACCTCTCGGACTCTCCTTTTACACTGAGCTCACCTCTCGGACTCTCCTTTTACACTGCGCTCACCTCTCGGACTCTCCTTTTACACTGAGCTCACCTCTCGGACTCTCCTTTTATACTGAGCTCACCTCTCGGACTCTCCTTTTACACCGTGCTCACCTCTCGGACTCTCCTTTTACACCGTGCTCACCTCTCGGACTCTCCTTTTACACTGCGCTCACCTCTCGGACTCTCCTTTTAAACCGCGCTCACCTCTCGGACTCTCCTTTTACACTGCGCTCACCTCTCGGACTCTCCTTTTACAGCGTGCTCACCTCTCGGACTCTCCTTTTACACCGTGCTCACCTCTCGGAATCTCCTTTTACACTGAGCTCACCTCTCGGACTCTCCTTTTACACTGCGCAAACCTCTCAGACTCTCCTTTTACACCGCGCTCACCTCTCGGACTCTCCTTTTACACCGCGCTCACCTCTCGGACTCTCCTTTTACACCGGGCTCACCGCTCGGACTCTCCTTTTACACCGCGCTCACCTCTCAGACTCTCCTTTTACACCGGGCTCACCTCTCGGATTCTCCTTTTACACCGCGCTCACCTCTCAGACTCTCCTTTTACACCGGGCTCACCTCTCGGATTCTCCTTTTACACCGGGCTCACCTCTCGGACTCTCCTTTTACACTGCGCTCACCTCTCAGACTCTCCTTTTACACCGGGCTCACCTCTCGGACTCTCCTTTTACACTGTGCTCACCTCTCGGACTCTCCTTTTACACTGTGCTCACCTCTCAGACTCTCCTTTTACACCGGGCTCACCTCTCGGACTCTCCTTTTACACTGTGCTCACCTCTCAGACTCTCCTTTTGCACCGCGCTCACCTCTCAGACTCTCCTTTTACACCGGGCTCACCTCTCGGACTCTCCTTTTACATTGAGCTCACCTCTCGGACTCTCCTTTTGCACTGCGCTCACCTCTCGGACTCTCCTTTTACACTGCGCTCACCTCTCGGACTCTCCTTTTACACCGCGCTCACCTCTCGGTTTCTCCTTTTCCACTGCGCTCACCTCTCGGACTCTCCTTTTACACCGCGCTCACCTCTCGGTTTCTCCTTTTCCACTGCGCTCACCTCTCGGACTCTCCTTTTACACCGCGCTCACCTCTCGGTTTCTCCTTTTCCACTGCGCTCACCTCTCGGACTCTCCTTTTACACTGAGCTCACCTCTCGGACTCTCCTTTTACACCGCGCTCACCTCTCGGACTCTCCTTTTACACCGCGCTCACCTCTCGGACTCTCCTTTTACACCGCGCTCACCTCTCGGACTCTCCTTTTACACTGCGCTCACCTCTCGGACTCTCCTTTTACACTGCGCTCACCACTCGGACTCTCCTTTTACACCGCGCTCACCTCTCAGACTCTCCTTTTACACAGCGCTCACCTCTCAGACTCTCCTTTTACACAGCGCTCACCTCTCGGACTCTCCTTTTACACTGAGCTCACCTCTCGGACTCTCCTTTTGCACCGCGCTCACCTCTCGGACTCTCCTTTTACACTGAGCTCACCTCTCGGACTCTCCTTTTACACCGCGCTCACCTCTCGGACTCTCCTTTGACACTGCGCTCACCTCTCGGACTCTCCTTTGACACTGCGCTCACCTCTCGGACTCTCCTTTTACACTGAGCTCACCTCTCGGACTCTCCTTTTACACCGCGCTCACCTCTCGGACTCTCCTTTTACACCGTGCTCACCTCTCGGACTCTCCTTTTACACCGTGCTCACCTCTCGGACTCTGCTTTTACACCGCGCT
The DNA here is from genome assembly GCF_035084215.1 of Heptranchias perlo. Lineage (NCBI taxonomy): Eukaryota > Metazoa > Chordata > Chondrichthyes > Hexanchiformes > Hexanchidae > Heptranchias > Heptranchias perlo. The sequence continues at coordinate 9,791,502 of NC_090334.1, forward strand.
CACCTCTCGGTTTCTCCTTTTCCACTGCGCTCACCTCTCGGACTCTCCTTTTACACTGAGCTCACCTCTCGGACTCTCCTTTTACACCGCGCTCACCTCTCGGACTCTCCTTTTACACCGCGCTCACCTCTCGGACTCTCCTTTTACACTGCGCTCACCTCTCGGACTCTCCTTTTACACCGCGCTCACCTCTCGGTTTCTCCTTTTCCACTGCGCTCACCTCTCGGACTCTCCTTTTACACCGCGCTCACCTCTCGGTTTCTCCTTTTCCACTGCGCTCACCTCTCGGACTCTCCTTTTACACCGCGCTCACCTCTCGGTTTCTCCTTTTCCACTGCGCTCACCTCTCGGACTCTCCTTTTACACTGAGCTCACCTCTCGGACTCTCCTTTTACACCGCGCTCACCTCTCGGACTCTCCTTTTACACTGCGCTCAACTCTCGGACTCTCCTTTTACACCGCGCTCACCTCTCGGACTCTCCTTTTACACTGCGCTCTCCTCTCGGACTCTCCTTTTACACTGCGCTCACCACTCGGACTCTCCTTTTACACCGCGCTCACCTCTCAGACTCTCCTTTTACACAGCGCTCACCTCTCAGACTCTCCTTTTACACAGCGCTCACCTCTCGGACTCTCCTTTTACACTGAGCTCACCTCTCGGACTCTCCTTTTGCACCGCGCTCACCTCTCGGACTCTCCTTTTACACTGAGCTCACCTCTCGGACTCTCCTTTTACACCGCGCTCACCTCTCGGACTCTCCTTTGACACTGCGCTCACCTCTCGGACTCTCCTTTGACACTGCGCTCACCTCTCGGACTCTCCTTTTACACTGAGCTCACCTCTCGGACTCTCCTTTTACACCGCGCTCACCTCTCGGACTCTCCTTTTACACCGTGCTCACCTCTCGGACTCTCCTTTTACACCGTGCTCACCTCTCGGACTCTCCTTTTACACCGCGCTCACCTCTCGGTTTCTCCTATTCCACTGCGCTCACCTCTCGGACTCTCCTTTTACACTGAGCTCACCTCTCGGACTCTCCTTTTACACCGCGCTCACCTCTCGGACTCTCCTTTTACACCGCGCTCACCTCTCGGACTCTCCTTTTACACCGCGCTCACCTCTCGGACTCTCCTTTTACACCGTGCTCACCTCTCAGACTCTCCTTTTACACCGCGCTCACCTCTCGGACTCTCCTTTTACACTGAGCTCACCTCTCGGACTCTCCTTTTACACCGCGCTCACCTCTCGGACTCTCCTTTTACACCGCGCTCACCTCTCTGACTCTCCTTTTACACCGTGCTCACCTCTCGGACTCTCCTTTTACACTGCGCTCACCTCTCGGACTCACCTTTTACACCGGGCTCACCTCTCGGACTCTCCTTTTACACTGAGCTCACCTCTCGGACTCTCCTTTTACACTGCGCTCACCTCTCGGACTCTCCTTTTACACTGAGCTCACCTCTCGGACTCTCCTTTTACACTGCGCTCACCTCTCGGACTCTCCTTTTACACTGAGCTCACTTTTCGGACTCTCCTTTTACACTGCGCTCACCCCTCGGACTCTCCTTTTACACTGAGCTCACCTCTCGGACTCTCCTTTTACACTGAGCTCACCTTTCGGACTCTCCTTTCACACTGCGCTCAACTCTCGGACTCTCCTTTTACACTGAGCTCACCTCACGGACTCTCCTTTTACACTGAGCTCACCTCTCGGACTCTCCTCTTGCACTGAGCTCACCTTTCGGACTCTCCTTTTACACTGCGCTCACCTCTCAGACTCTCCTTTTACACCGCGCTCACCTCTCGGACTCTCCTTTTACACCGCGCTCACCACTCGGACTCTCCTTTTATACTGAGCTCACCTCTCGGACTCTCCTTTTACACCGCGCTCACCTTTCGGACTCTCCTTTCACACTGCGCTCAACTCTCGGACTCTCCTTTTACACTGAGCTCACCTCACGGACTCTCCTTTTACACCGCGCTCACCTCACGGACTCTCCTTTTACACCGCGCTCACCTCTCGGACTCTCCTTTTACACTGCGCTCACCTCTCAGACTCTCCTTTTACACCGGGCTCACCGCTCGGACTCTCCTTTTACACTGAGCTCACCACTCGGACTCTCCTTTTACACCGCGCTCAACTCTTGGACTCTCCTTTAACACTGCGCTCACCTCTCGGACTCTCCTTTCACACTGCGCTCAACTCTCGGACTCTCCTTTTACACTGAGCTCACCTCACGGACTCTCCTTTTACACTGAGCTCACCTCTCGGACTCTCCTCTTGCACTGAGCTCACCTTTCGGACTCTCCTTTTACACTGCGCTCACCTCTCAGACTCTCCTTTTACACGGCGCTCACCTCTCGGACTCTCCTTTTACACTGAGCTCACCTCTCGGACTCTCCTTTTACACTGAGCTCACCTCTCGGACTCTCCTTTTACACTGAGCTCACCTCTCGGACTCTCCTTTTACACCGCGCTCACCTCTCGGACTCTCCTTTTATACTGAGCTCACCTCTCGGACTCTCCTTTTACACCGCGCTCACCTCTCAGACTCTCCTTTTACACCGCGCTCACCTTTCGGACTCTCCTTTCACACTGCGCTCAACTCTCGGACTCTCCTTTTACACTGAGCTCACCTCACGGACTCTCCTTTTACACCGCGCTCACCTCACGGACTCTCCTTTTACACCGCGCTCACCTCTCGGACTCTCCTTTTACACTGCGCTCACCTCTCAGACTCTCCTTTTACACCGGGCTCACCGCTCGGACTCTCCTTTTACACTGAGCTCACCACTCGGACTCTCCTTTTACACCGGGCTCACCTCTCGGACTCTCCATTTACACTGAGCTCACCTCTCGGACTCTCCTTTTATTCTGCGCTCACCTCTTGGACTCTCCTTTTACACCGTGCTCACCTCTCGGACTCTCCTTTTACACTGCGCTCACCTCTCGGACTCTCCTTTTACACCGTGCTCACCTCTCGGACTCTCCTTTTACACCGGGCTCACCTCTCGGACTCTCCTTTTACACTGAGCTCACATCTCGGACTCTCCTTTGACACTGCTCTCACCTCTCGGACTCTCGTTTTACACTGAGCTCACCTCTCGGACTCTCCTTTTACACCGCGCTCACCTCTCGGACTCTCCTTTTACACTGCGCTCACCTCTCGGACTCTCCTTTTACACGGCGCTCAACTCTCGGACTCTCCTTTTACACCGGGCTCACCTCTCCTTTTTCACCGCGCTCACCTCTCGGACTCTCCTTTGACACTGAGCTCACCTCACGGACTCTCCTTTTACACTGAGCTCACCTCTCGGACTCTCCTCTTCAACTGAGCTCACCTTTCGGACTCTCCTTTTACACTGCGCTCACCTCTCAGACTCTCCTTTTACACCGCGCTCACCTCTCAGACTCTCCTTTTACACTGCGCTCACCTCTCGGACTCTCCTTTTACACCGGGCTCACCTGTCGGACTCTCCTTTCACACTGCGCTCACCTCTCGGACTCTCCTTTTACACTGCGCTCACCTCTCGGACTCTCCTTTGACACTGCGCTCACCTCTCGGACTCTCCTTTTACACTGAGCTCACCTCTCGGACTCTCCTTTTACACGGCGCTCAACTCTCGGACTCTCCTTTTACACTGAGCTCACCTCTCGGACTCTCCTTTTACACCGCGCTCACCTCTCGGACTCTCCTTTTACACTGAGCTCACCTCTCGGACTCTCCTTTTACACCGCGCTCACCTCTCGGACTCTCCTTTTACACCGCGCTCACCTCTCGGACTCTCCTTTTACACTGCGCTCACCTCTCGGACTCTCCTTTTACACCGCGCTCACCTCTCGGTTTCTCCTTTTCCACTGCGCTCACCTCTCGGACTCTCCTTTTACACCGCGCTCACCTCTCGGTTTCTCCTTTTCCACTGCGCTCACCTCTCGGACTCTCCTTTTACACCGCGCTCACCTCTCGGTTTCTCCTTTTCCACTGCGCTCACCTCTCGGACTCTCCTTTTACACTGAGCTCACCTCTCGGACTCTCCTTTTACACCGCGCTCACCTCTCGGACTCTCCTTTTACACTGCGCTCAACTCTCGGACTCTCCTTTTACACCGCGCTCACCTCTCGGACTCTCCTTTTACACTGCGCTCACCTCTCGGACTCTCCTTTTACACTGCGCTCACCACTCGGACTCTCCTTTTATACCGCGCTCACCTCTCAGACTCTCCTTTTACACAGCGCTCACCTCTCAGACTCTCCTTTTACACAGCGCTCACCTCTCGGACTCTCCTTTTACACTGAGCTCACCTCTCGGACTCTCCTTTTGCACCGCGCTCACCTCTCGGACTCTCCTTTTACACTGAGCTCACCTCTCGGACTCTCCTTTTACACCGCGCTCACCTCTCGGACTCTCCTTTGACACTGCGCTCACCTCTCGGACTCTCCTTTGACACTGCGCTCACCTCTCGGACTCTCCTTTTACACTGAGCTCACCTCTCGGACTCTCCTTTTACACCGCGCTCACCTCTCGGACTCTCCTTTTACACCGTGCTCACCTCTCGGACTCTCCTTTTACACCGTGCTCACCTCTCGGACTCTCCTTTTACACCGCGCTCACCTCTCGGTTTCTCCTATTCCACTGCGCTCACCTCTCGGACTCTCCTTTTACACTGAGCTCACCTCTCGGACTCTCCTTTTACACCGCGCTCACCTCTCGGACTCTCCTTTTACACCGCGCTCACCTCTCGGACTCTCCTTTTACACCGCGCTCACCTCTCGGACTCTCCTTTTACACCGTGCTCACCTCTCAGACTCTCCTTTTACACCGCGCTCACCTCTCGGACTCTCCTTTTACACTGAGCTCACCTCTCGGACTCTCCTTTTACACCGCGCTCACCTCTCGGACTCTCCTTTTACACCGCGCTCACCTCTCTGACTCTCCTTTTACACCGTGCTCACCTCTCGGACTCTCCTTTTACACTGCGCTCACCTCTCGGACTCACCTTTTACACCGGGCTCACCTCTCGGACTCTCCTTTTACACTGAGCTCACCTCTCGGACTCTCCTTTTACACTGCGCTCACCTCTCGGACTCTCCTTTTACACTGAGCTCACCTCTCGGACTCTCCTTTTACACTGCGCTCACCTCTCGGACTCTCCTTTTACACTGAGCTCACTTTTCGGACTCTCCTTTTACACTGCGCTCACCCCTCGGACTCTCCTTTTACACTGAGCTCACCTCTCGGACTCTCCTTTTACACTGAGCTCACCTTTCGGACTCTCCTTTCACACTGCGCTCAACTCTCGGACTCTCCTTTTACACTGAGCTCACCTCACGGACTCTCCTTTTACACTGAGCTCACCTCTCGGACTCTCCTTTTACACTGCGCTCACCTCTCGGACTCTCCTTTTACACCGCGCTCACCTCTCGGTTTCTCCTTTTCCACTGCGCTCACCTCTCGGACTCTCCTTTTACACCGCGCTCACCTCTCGGTTTCTCCTTTTCCACTGCGCTCACCTCTCGGACTCTCCTTTTACACCGCGCTCACCTCTCGGTTTCTCCTTTTCCACTGCGCTCACCTCTCGGACTCTCCTTTTACACTGAGCTCACCTCTCGGACTCTCCTTTTACACCGCGCTCACCTCTCGGACTCTCCTTTTACACTGCGCTCAACTCTCGGACTCTCCTTTTACACCGCGCTCACCTCTCGGACTCTCCTTTTACACTGCGCTCACCTCTCGGACTCTCCTTTTACACTGCGCTCACCACTCGGACTCTCCTTTTACACCGCGCTCACCTCTCAGACTCTCCTTTTACACAGCGCTCACCTCTCAGACTCTCCTTTTACACAGCGCTCACCTCTCGGACTCTCCTTTTACACTGAGCTCACCTCTCGGACTCTCCTTTTGCACCGCGCTCACCTCTCGGACTCTCCTTTTACACTGAGCTCACCTCTCGGACTCTCCTTTTACACCGCGCTCACCTCTCGGACTCTCCTTTGACACTGCGCTCACCTCTCGGACTCTCCTTTGACACTGCGCTCACCTCTCGGACTCTCCTTTTACACTGAGCTCACCTCTCGGACTCTCCTTTTACACCGCGCTCACCTCTCGGACTCTCCTTTTACACCGTGCTCACCTCTCGGACTCTCCTTTTACACCGTGCTCACCTCTCGGACTCTCCTTTTACACCGCGCTCACCTCTCGGTTTCTCCTATTCCACTGCGCTCACCTCTCGGACTCTCCTTTTACACTGAGCTCACCTCTCGGACTCTCCTTTTACACCGCGCTCACCTCTCGGACTCTCCTTTTACACCGTGCTCACCTCTCGGACTCTCCTTTTACACCGCGCTCACCTCTCGGACTCTCCTTTTACACCGTGCTCACCTCTCAGACTCTCCTTTTACACCGCGCTCACCTCTCGGACTCTCCTTTTACACTGAGCTCACCTCTCGGACTCTCCTTTTACACCGCGCTCACCTCTCGGACTCTCCTTTTACACCGCGCTCACCTCTCTGACTCTCCTTTTACACCGTGCTCACCTCTCGGACTCTCCTTTTACACTGCGCTCACCTCTCGGACTCACCTTTTACACCGGGCTCACCTCTCGGACTCTCCTTTTACACTGAGCTCACCTCTCGGACTCTCCTTTTACACTGCGCTCACCTCTCGGACTCTCCTTTTACACTGAGCTCACCTCTCGGACTCTCCTTTTACACTGCGCTCACCTCTCGGACTCTCCTTTTACACTGAGCTCACTTTTCGGACTCTCCTTTTACACTGCGCTCACCCCTCGGACTCTCCTTTTACACTGAGCTCACCTCTCGGACTCTCCTTTTACACTGAGCTCACCTTTCGGACTCTCCTTTCACACTGCGCTCAACTCTCGGACTCTCCTTTTACACTGAGCTCACCTCACGGACTCTCCTTTTACACTGAGCTCACCTCTCGGACTCTCCTCTTGCACTGAGCTCACCTTTCGGACTCTCCTTTTACACTGCGCTCACCTCTCAGACTCTCCTTTTACACCGCGCTCACCTCTCGGACTCTCCTTTTACACCGCGCTCACCTTTCGGACTCTCCTTTCACACTGCGCTCAACTCTCGGACTCTCCTTTTACACTGAGCTCACCTCACGGACTCTCCTTTTACACCGCGCTCACCTCTCGGACTCTCCTTTTACACCGTGCTCACCTCTCAGACTCTCCTTTCACACTGAGCTCACCTCTCGGGCTCTCCTTTTACACTGCGCTCACCTCTCGGACTCTCCTTTTACACCGTGCTCACCTCTCAGACTCTCCTTTCACACTGAGCTCACCTCTCGGACTCTCCTTTTACACCGGGCTCACCTCTCGGACTCTCCTTTTACACCGGGCTCACCTCTCGGGCTCTCCTTTTACACTGCGCTCACCTCTCGGACTCTCCTTTTACACCGTGCTCACCTCTCGGACTCTCCTTTTACACTGCGCTCACCTCTCGGACTCTCCTTTTACACTGAGCTCACCTCTCAGACTGTCCTTTTACACTGAGCTCACCTCTCGGACTCTCCTTTTACACCGGGCTCACCGCTCGGACTCTCCTTTTACACTGCGCTCACCTCTCGGACTCTCCTTTTACACCGCGCTCACCTCTCGGATTCTCCTTTTACACTGAGCTCACCTCTCAGACTGTCCTTTTACACTGAGCTCACCTCTCAGACTGTCCTTTTACACCGCGCTCACCTCTCGGACTCTCCTTTTACACCGCGCTCACCGCTCGGACTCTCCTTTTACACCGCGCTCACCGCTCGGACTCTCCTTTTATTCTGCGCTCACCTCTCGGACTCTCCTTTTACACCGGGCTCACCTCTCAGACTCTCCTTTTACACTGAGCTCACCTCTCAGACTCTCCTTTTACACCGGGCTCACCGCTCGGACTCTCCTTTTACACCGCGCTCACCTCTCGGACTCTCCTTTTACACTGCGCTCACCTCTCGGACTCTCCTTTTACACGGCGCTCAACTCTCGGACTCTCCTTTTACACCGGGCTCACCTCTCCTTTTTCACCGCGCTCACCTCTCGGACTCTCCTTTGACACTGAGCTCACCTCACGGACTCTCCTTTTACACTGAGCTCACCTCTCGGACTCTCCTCTTCAACTGAGCTCACCTTTCGGACTCTCCTTTTACACTGCGCTCACCTCTCAGACTCTCCTTTTACACCGCGCTCACCTCTCAGACTCTCCTTTTACACTGCGCTCACCTCTCGGACTCTCCTTTTACACCGGGCTCACCTGTCGGACTCTCCTTTCACACTGCGCTCACCTCTCGGACTCTCCTTTTACACTGCGCTCACCTCTCGGACTCTCCTTTGACACTGCGCTCACCTCTCGGACTCTCCTTTTACACTGAGCTCACCTCTCGGACTCTCCTTTTACACGGCGCTCAACTCTCGGACTCTCCTTTTACACTGAGCTCACCTCTCGGACTCTCCTTTTACACTGAGCTCACCTCTCGGACTCTCCTTTTACACCGCGCTCACCTCTCGGACTCTCCTTTTACACCGCGCTCACCTCTCGGACTCTCCTTTTACACTGCGCTCACCTCTCAGACTCTCCTTTTACACTGAGCTCACCTCTCGGGCTCTCCTTTTACACTGCGCTCACCTCTCGGACTCCCCTTTTACACTGCGCTCACCTCTCAGACTCTCCTTTTACACCGGGCTCACCTCTCGGACTCTCCTTTTACACTGCGCTCACCTCTCGGACTCTCCTTTTACACTGCGCTCACCTCTCGGACTCCCCTTTTACACTGCGCTCACCTCTCAGACTCTCCTTTTACACCGGGCTCACCTCTCGGACTCTCCTTTTACACTGCGCTCACCTCTCAGACTCTCCTTTTACACTGAGCTCACCTCTCGGGCTCTCCTTTTACACTGCGCTCACCTCTCGGACTCCCCTTTTACACTGCGCTCACCTCTCAGACTCTCCTTTTACACCGGGCTCACCTCTCGGACTCTCCTTTTACACTGCGCTCACCGCTCGGACTCTCCTTTTACACTGAGCTCACCACTCGGACTCTCCTTTTACACCGCGCTCACCTCTCAGTCTCTCCTTTTACACCGGGCTCACCTCTCGGACTCTCCTTTTACACTGCGCTCACCTCTCGGACTCTCCTTTTACACTGAGCTCACCTCTCAGACTCTCCTTTCACACTGCGCTCACCTCTCGGACTCTCCTTTTACACTGAGCTCACCTCTCGGACTCTCCTTTTACTCTGCGCTCACCTCTCGGACTCTCCTTTTACACCGCGCTCACCTCTCGGACTCTCCTTTTACACTGAGCTCACCTCTCGGACTCTCCTTTTACACCGCGCTCACCTCTCGGACTCTCCTTTTACACCGCGCTCACCTCTCGGACTCTCCTTTTACACCGCGCTCACCTCTCGGACTCTCCTTTTACACTGCGCTCACCTCTCGGACTCTCCTTTCACACTGCGCTCACCACTCGGACTCTCCTTTTACACCGCGCTCACCTCTCAGACTCTCCTTTTACACAGCGCTCACCTCTCAGACTCTCCTTTTACACAGCGCTCACCTCTCGGACTCTCCTTTTACACTGAGCTCACCTCTCGGACTCTCCTTTTGCACCGCGCTCACCTCTCGGACTCTCCTTTTACACTGAGCTCACCTCTCGGACTCTCCTTTTACACCGCGCTCACCTCTCGGACTCTCCTTTGACACTGCGCTCACCTCTCGGACTCTCCTTTGACACTGCGCTCACCTCTCGGACTCTCCTTTTACACTGAGCTCACCTCTCGGACTCTCCTTTTACACCGCGCTCACCTCTCGGACTCTCCTTTTACACCGTGCTCACCTCTCGGACTCTCCTTTTACACCGTGCTCACCTCTCGGACTCTCCTTTTACACCGCGCTCACCTCTCGGTTTCTCCTTTTCCACTGCGCTCACCTCTCGGACTCTCCTTTTACACTGAGCTCACCTCTCGGACTCTCCTTTTACACCGCGCTCACCTCTCGGACTCTCCTTTTACACCGCGCTCACCTCTCGGACTCTCCTTTTACACCGCGCTCACCTCTCGGACTCTCCTTTTACACCGTGCTCACCTCTCAGACTCTCCTTTTACACCGCGCTCACCTCTCGGACTCTCCTTTTACACTGAGCTCACCTCTCGGACTCTCCTTTTACACCGCGCTCACCTCTCGGACTCTCCTTTTACACCGCGCTCACCTCTCTGACTCTCCTTTTACACCGTGCTCACCTCTCGGACTCTCCTTTTACACTGCGCTCACCTCTCGGACTCACCTTTTACACCGGGCTCACCTCTCGGACTCTCCTTTTACACTGAGCTCACCTCTCGGACTCTCCTTTTACACTGCGCTCACCTCTCGGACTCTCCTTTTACACTGAGCTCACCTCTCGGACTCTCCTTTTACACTGCGCTCACCTCTCGGACTCTCCTTTTACACTGAGCTCACTTTTCGGACTCTCCTTTTACACTGCGCTCACCCCTCGGACTCTCCTTTTACACTGAGCTCACCTCTCGGACTCTCCTTTTACACTGAGCTCACCTTTCGGACTCTCCTTTCACACTGCGCTCAACTCTCGGACTCTCCTTTTACACTGAGCTCACCTCACGGACTCTCCTTTTACACTGAGCTCACCTCTCGGACTCTCCTCTTGCACTGAGCTCACCTTTCGGACTCTCCTTTTACACTGCGCTCACCTCTCAGACTCTCCTTTTACACCGCGCTCACCTCTCGGACTCTCCTTTTACACCGCGCTCACCTTTCGGACTCTCCTTTCACACTGCGCTCAACTCTCGGACTCTCCTTTTACACTGAGCTCACCTCACGGACTCTCCTTTTACACCGCGCTCACCTCTCGGACTCTCCTTTTACACCGTGCTCACCTCTCAGACTCTCCTTTCACACTGAGCTCACCTCTCGGGCTCTCCTTTTACACTGCGCTCTCCTCTCGGACTCTCCTTTTACACTGCGCTCTCCTCTCGGACTCTCCTTTTACACTGCGCTCAACTCTTGGACTCTCCTTTTACACCGCGCTCAACTCTTGGACTCTCCTTTAACACTGCGCTCACCTCTCGGACTCTCCTTTTACACCGCGCTCAACTCTTGGACTCTCCTTTTACACCGCGCTCAACTCTTGGACTCTCCTTTAACACTGCGCTCACCTCTCGGACTCTCCTTTTACACCGTGCTCACCTCTCGGACTCTCCATTTACACTGAGCTCACCTCTCGGACTCTCCTTTTATTCTGCGCTCACCTCTTGGACTCTCCTTTTACACCGTGCTCACCTCTCGGACTCTCCTTTTACACTGCGCTCACCTCTCGGACTCTCCTTTTACACCGTGCTCACCTCTCGGACTCTCCTTTTACACTGCGCTCACCTCTCGGACTCTCCTTTTACACCGGGCTCACCTCTCGGACTCTCCTTTTACACTGAGCTCACATCTCGGACTCTCCTTTGACACTGCTCTCACCTCTCGGACTCTCGTTTTACACTGAGCTCACCTCTCGGACTCTCCTTTTACACCGCGCTCACCTCTCGGACTCTCCTTTTACACTGCGCTCACCTCTCGGACTCTCCTTTTACACGGCGCTCAACTCTCGGACTCTCCTTTTACACCGGGCTCACCTCTCCTTTTTCACCGCGCTCACCTCTCGGACTCTCCTTTGACACTGAGCTCACCTCACGGACTCTCCTTTTACACTGAGCTCACCTCTCGGACTCTCCTCTTCAACTGAGCTCACCTTTCGGACTCTCCTTTTACACTGCGCTCACCTCTCAGACTCTCCTTTTACACCGCGCTCACCTCTCAGACTCTCCTTTTACACTGCGCTCACCTCTCGGACTCTCCTTTTACACCGGGCTCACCTGTCGGACTCTCCTTTCACACTGCGCTCACCTCTCGGACTCTCCTTTTACACTGCGCTCACCTCTCGGACTCTCCTTTGACACTGCGCTCACCTCTCGGACTCTCCTTTTACACTGAGCTCACCTCTCGGACTCTCCTTTTACACGGCGCTCAACTCTCGGACTCTCCTTTTACACTGAGCTCACCTCTCGGACTCTCCTTTTACACCGCGCTCACCTCTCGGACTCTCCTTTTACACCGCGCTCACCTCTCGGACTCTCCTTTTACACCGCGCTCACCTCTCGGACTCTCCTTTTACACTGCGCTCACCTCTCAGACTCTCCTTTTACACTGAGCTCACCTCTCGGGCTCTCCTTTTACACTGCGCTCACCTCTCAGACTCTCCTTTTACACTGAGCTCACCTCTCGGGCTCTCCTTTTACACTGCGCTCACCTCTCAGACTCTCCTTTTACACTGAGCTCACCGCTCGGACTCTCCTTTTACACTGAGCTCACCACTCGGACTCTCCTTTTACACCGCGCTCACCTCTCAGTCTCTCCTTTTACACCGGGCTCACCTCTCGGACTCTCCTTTTACACTGCGCTCACCTCTCGGACTCTCCTTTTACACTGAGCTCACCTCTCGGACTCTCCTTTTACACTGAGCTCACCTCTCGGACTCTCCTTTTACACTGCGCTCACCTCTCGGACTCTCCTTTTACACTGCGCTCACCTCTCGGACTCTCCTTTTACACTGAGCTCACCTCTCGGACTCTCCTTTTACTCTGCGCTCACCTCTCGGACTCTCCTTTTACACCGCGCTCACCTCTCGGACTCTCCTTTTACACTGAGCTCACCTCTCGGACTCTCCTTTTACACCGCGCTCACCTCTCGGACTCTCCTTTTACACCGCGCTCACCTCTCGGACTCTCCTTTTACACCGCGCTCACCTCTCGGACTCTCCTTTTACACTGCGCTCACCTCTCGGACTCTCCTTTTACACTGCGCTCACCACTCGGACTCTCCTTTTACACCGCGCTCACCTCTCAGACTCTCCTTTTACACAGCGCTCACCTCTCAGACTCTCCTTTTACACAGCGCTCACCTCTCGGACTCTCCTTTTACATTGAGCTCACCTCTCGGACTCTCCTTTTGCACCGCGCTCACCTCTCGGACTCTCCTTTTACACTGAGCTCACCTCTCGGACTCTCCTTTTACACCGCGCTCACCTCTCGGACTCTCCTTTGACACTGCGCTCACCTCTCGGAATCTCCTTTGACACTGCGCTCACCTCTCGGACTCTCCTTTTACACTGAGCTCACCTCTCGGACTCTCCTTTTACACCGCGCTCACCTCTCGGACTCTCCTTTTACACCGTGCTCACCTCTCGGACTCTCCTTTTACACCGTGCTCACCTCTCGGACTCTCCTTTTACACCGCGCTCACCTCTCGGTTTCTCCTTTTCCACTGCGCTCACCTCTCGGACTCTCCTTTTACACTGAGCTCACCTCTCGGACTCTCCTTTTACACCGCGCTCACCTCTCGGACTCTCCTTTTACACCGCGCTCACCTCTCGGACTCTCCTTTTACACCGCGCTCACCTCTCGGACTCTCCTTTTACACCGTGCTCACCTCTCAGACTCTCCTTTTACACCGCGCTCACCTCTCGGACTCTCCTTTTACACTGAGCTCACCTCTCGGACTCTCCTTTTACACCGCGCTCACCTCTCGGACTCTCCTTTTACACCGCGCTCACCTCTCTGACTCTCCTTTTACACCGTGCTCACCTCTCGGACTCTCCTTTTACACTGCGCTCACCTCTCGGACTCTCCTTTTACACCGGGCTCACCTCTCGGACTCTCCTTTTACACTGAGCTCACCTCTCGGACTCTCCTTTTACACTGCGCTCACCTCTCGGACTCTCCTTTTACACTGAGCTCACCTCTCGGACTCTCCTTTTACACTGCGCTCACCTCTCGGACTCTCCTTTTACACTGAGCTCACTTTTCGGACTCTCCTTTTACACTGCGCTCACCCCTCGGACTCTCCTTTTACACTGAGCTCACCTCTCGGACTCTCCTTTTACACTGAGCTCACCTTTCGGACTCTCCTTTCACACTGCGCTCAACTCTCGGACTCTCCTTTTACACTGAGCTCACCTCACGGACTCTCCTTTTACACTGAGCTCACCTCTCGGACTCTCCTCTTGCACTGAGCTCACCTTTCGGACTCTCCTTTTACACTGCGCTCACCTCTCAGACTCTCCTTTTACACCGCGCTCACCTCTCGGACTCTCCTTTTACACCGCGCTCACCTTTCGGACTCTCCTTTCACACTGCGCTCAACTCTCGGACTCTCCTTTTACACTGAGCTCACCTCACGGACTCTCCTTTTACACCGCGCTCACCTCTCGGACTCTCCTTTTACACCGTGCTCACCTCTCTGACTCTCCTTTTACACTGCGCTCACCTCTCGGACTCTCCTTTTACACCGCGCTCACCTCTCGGACTCTCCTTTTACACTGCGCTCACCTCTCAGACTCTCCTTTTACACTGAGCTCACCTCTCGGGCTCTCCTTTTACACTGCGCTCACCTCTCGGACTCCCCTTTTACACCGCGCTCACCTCTCAGACTCTCCTTTTACACCGCGCTCACCTCTCAGTCTCTCCTTTTACACCGGGCTCACCTCTCGGACTCTCCTTTTACACTGCGCTCACCTCTCGGACTCTCCTTTTACACTGAGCTCACCTCTCGGACTCTCCTTTTACACTGAGCTCACCTCTCGGACTCTCCTTTTACACTGCGCTCACCTCTCGGACTCTCCTTTTACACTGAGCTCACCACTCGGACTCTCCTTTTACACCGCGCTCACCTCTCAGTCTCTCCTTTTACACCGGGCTCACCTCTCGGACTCTCCTTTTACACTGCGCTCACCTCTCGGACTCTCCTTTTACACTGAGCTCACCTCTCGGACTCTCCTTTTACACTGAGCTCACCTCTCGGACTCTCCTTTTACACTGCGCTCACCTCTCGGACTCTCCTTTTACACTGAGCTCACCTCTCGGACTCTCCTTTTACTCTGCGCTCACCTCTCGGACTCTCCTTTTACACCGCGCTCACCTCTCGGACTCTCCTTTTACACTGAGCTCACCTCTCGGACTCTCCTTTTACACCGCGCTCACCTCTCGGACTCTCCTTTTACACCGCGCTCACCTCTCGGACTCTCCTTTTACACCGCGCTCACCTCTCGGACTCTCCTTTTACACTGCGCTCACCTCTCGGACTCTCCTTTTACACTGCGCTCACCACTCGGACTCTCCTTTTACACCGCGCTCACCTCTCAGACTCTCCTTTTACACAGCGCTCACCTCTCAGACTCTCCTTTTACACAGCGCTCACCTCTCGGACTCTCCTTTTACATTGAGCTCACCTCTCGGACTCTCCTTTTGCACCGCGCTCACCTCTCGGACTCTCCTTTTACACTGAGCTCACCTCTCGGACTCTCCTTTTACACCGCGCTCACCTCTCGGACTCTCCTTTGACACTGCGCTCACCTCTCGGACTCTCCTTTGACACTGCGCTCACCTCTCGGACTCTCCTTTTACACTGAGCTCACCTCTCGGACTCTCCTTTTACACCGCGCTCACCTCTCGGACTCTCCTTTTACACCGTGCTCACCTCTCGGACTCTCCTTTTACACCGTGCTCACCTCTCGGACTCTCCTTTTACACCGCGCTCACCTCTCGGTTTCTCCTTTTCCACTGCGCTCACCTCTCGGACTCTCCTTTTACACTGAGCTCACCTCTCGGACTCTCCTTTTACACCGCGCTCACCTCTCGGACTCTCCTTTTACACCGCGCTCACCTCTCGGACTCTCCTTTTACACCGCGCTCACCTCTCGGACTCTCCTTTTACACCGTGCTCACCTCTCAGACTCTCCTTTTACACCGCGCTCACCTCTCGGACTCTCCTTTTACACTGAGCTCACCTCTCGGACTCTCCTTTTACACCGCGCTCACCTCTCGGACTCTCCTTTTACACCGCGCTCACCTCTCTGACTCTCCTTTTACACCGTGCTCACCTCTCGGACTCTCCTTTTACACTGCGCTCACCTCTCGGACTCTCCTTTTACACCGGGCTCACCTCTCGGACTCTCCTTTTACACTGAGCTCACCTCTCGGACTCTCCTTTTACACTGCGCTCACCTCTCGGACTCTCCTTTTACACTGAGCTCACCTCTCGGACTCTCCTTTTACACTGCGCTCACCTCTCGGACTCTCCTTTTACACTGAGCTCACTTTTCGGACTCTCCTTTTACACTGCGCTCACCCCTCGGACTCTCCTTTTACACTGAGCTCACCTCTCGGACTCTCCTTTTACACTGAGCTCACCTTTCGGACTCTCCTTTCACACTGCGCTCAACTCTCGGACTCTCCTTTTACACTGAGCTCACCTCACGGACTCTCCTTTTACACTGAGCTCACCTCTCGGACTCTCCTCTTGCACTGAGCTCACCTTTCGGACTCTCCTTTTACACTGCGCTCACCTCTCAGACTCTCCTTTTACACCGCGCTCACCTCTCGGACTCTCCTTTTACACCGCGCTCACCTTTCGGACTCTCCTTTCACACTGCGCTCAACTCTCGGACTCTCCTTTTACACTGAGCTCACCTCACGGACTCTCCTTTTACACCGCGCTCACCTCTCGGACTCTCCTTTTACACCGTGCTCACCTCTCTGACTCTCCTTTTACACTGCGCTCACCTCTCGGACTCTCCTTTTACACCGCGCTCACCTCTCGGACTCTCCTTTTACACTGCGCTCACCTCTCAGACTCTCCTTTTACACTGAGCTCACCTCTCGGGCTCTCCTTTTACACTGCGCTCACCTCTCGGACTCCCCTTTTACACCGCGCTCACCTCTCAGACTCTCCTTTTACACCGCGCTCACCTCTCAGTCTCTCCTTTTACACCGGGCTCACCTCTCGGACTCTCCTTTTACACTGCGCTCAACTCTCGGACTCTCCTTTTACACTGAGCTCACCTCTCGGACTCTCCTTTTACACTGAGCTCACCTCTCGGACTCTCCTTTTACACTGCGCTCACCTCTCGGACTCTCCTTTTACACTGAGCTCACCTCTCGGACTCTCCTTTTACTCTGCGCTCACCTCTCGGACTCTCCTTTTACACCGCGCTCACCTCTCGGACTCTCCTTTTACACTGAGCTCACCTCTCGGACTCTCCTTTTACACCGCGCTCACCTCTCGGACTCTCCTTTTACACCGCGCTCACCTCTCGGACTCTCCTTTTACACCGCGCTCACCTCTCGGACTCTCCTTTTACACTGCGCTCACCTCTCGGACTCTCCTTTCACACTGCGCTCACCACTCGGACTCTCCTTTTACACCGCGCTCACCTCTCAGACTCTCCTTTTGCACAGCGCTCACCTCTCAGACTCTCCTTTTACACAGCGCTCACCTCTCGGACTCTCCTTTTACACTGAGCTCACCTCTCGGACTCTCCTTTTGCACCGCGCTCACCTCTCGGACTCTCCTTTTACACTGAGCTCACCTCTCGGACTCTCCTTTTACACCGCGCTCACCTCTCGGACTCTCCTTTGACACTGCGCTCACCTCTCGGACTCTCCTTTGACACTGCGCTCACCTCTCGGACTCTCCTTTTACACTGAGCTCACCTCTCGGACTCTCCTTTTACACCGCGCTCACCTCTCGGACTCTCCTTTTACACCGTGCTCACCTCTCGGACTCTCCTTTTACACCGTGCTCACCTCTCGGACTCTCCTTTTACACCGCGCTCACCTCTCGGTTTCTCCTTTTCCACTGCGCTCACCTCTCGGACTCTCCTTTTACACTGAGCTCACCTCTCGGACTCTCCTTTTACACCGCGCTCACCTCTCGGACTCTCCTTTTACACCGCGCTCACCTCTCGGACTCTCCTTTTACACCGCGCTCACCTCTCGGACTCTCCTTTTACACCGTGCTCACCTCTCAGACTCTCCTTTTACACCGCGCTCACCTCTCGGACTCTCCTTTTACACCGAGCTCACCTCTCGGACTCTCCTTTTACACCGCGCTCACCTCTCGGACTCTCCTTTTACACCGCGCTCACCTCTCTGACTCTCCTTTTACACCGTGCTCACCTCTCGGACTCTCCTTTTACACTGCGCTCACCTCTCGGACTCTCCTTTTACACCGGGCTCACCTCTCGGACTCTCCTTTTACACTGAGCTCACCTCTCGGACTCTCCTTTTACACTGCGCTCACCTCTCGGACTCTCCTTTCACACTGCGCTCAACTCTCGGACTCTCCTTTTACACTGAGCTCACCTCACGGACTCTCCTTTTACACCGCGCTCACCTCTCGGACTCTCCTTTTACACCGGGCTCACCTCTCGGACTCTCCTTTTACACTGAGCTCACCTCTCGGACTCTCCTTTTACACTGCGCTCACCTCTCGGACTCTCCTTTTACACTGAGCTCACCTCTCGGACTCTCCTTTTACACTGCGCTCACCTCTCGGACTCTCCTTTTACACTGAGCTCACTTTTCGGACTCTCGTTTTACACTGCGCTCACCCCTCGGACTCTCCTTTTACACTGAGCTCACCTCTCGGACTCTCCTTTTACACTGAGCTCACCTTTCGGACTCTCCTTTCACACTGCGCTCAACTCTCGGACTCTCCTTTTACACTGAGCTCACCTCACGGACTCTCCTTTTACACTGAGCTCACCTCTCGGACTCTCCTCTTGCACTGAGCTCACCTTTCGGACTCTCCTTTTACACTGCGCTCACCTCTCAGACTCTCCTTTTACACCGCGCTCACCTCTCGGACTCTCCTTTTACACCGCGCTCACCTTTCGGACTCTCCTTTCACACTGCGCTCAACTCTCGGACTCTCCTTTTACACTGAGCTCACCTCACGGACTCTCCTTTTACACCGCGCTCACCTCTCGGACTCTCCTTTTACACCGTGCTCACCTCTCTGACTCTCCTTTTACACTGCGCTCACCTCTCGGACTCTCCTTTTACACCGCGCTCACCTCTCGGACTCTCCTTTTACACTGCGCTCACCTCTCAGACTCTCCTTTCACACTGAGCTCACCTCTCGGGCTCTCCTTTTACACTGCGCTCAACTCTTGGACTCTCCTTTAACACTGCGCTCACCTCTCGGACTCTCCTTTTACACCGGGCTCACCTCTCGGACTCTCCATTTACACTGAGCTCACCTCTCGGACTCTCCTTTTATTCTGCGCTCACCTCTTGGACTCTCCTTTTACACCGTGCTCACCTCTCGGACTCTCCTTTTACACTGCGCTCACCTCTCGGACTCTCCTTTTACACCGTGCTCACCTCTCGGACTCTCCTTTTACACTGCGCTCACCTCTCGGACTCTCCTTTTACACCGGGCTCACCTCTCGGACTCTCCTTTTACACTGAGCTCACCTCTCGGACTCTCCTTTGACACTGCGTTCACCTCTCGGACTCTCGTTTTACACTGAGCTCACCTCTCGGACTCTCCTTTTACACCGCGCTCACCTCTCGGACTCTCCTTTTACACTGCGCTCACCTCTCGGACTCTCCTTTTACACGGCGCTCAACTCTCGGACTCTCCTTTTACACCGGGCTCACCTCTCCTTTTTCACCGCGCTCACCTCTCGGACTCTCCTTTTACACTGAGCTCACCTCACGGACTCTCCTTTTACACTGAGCTCACCTCTCGGACTCTCCTCTTCAACTGAGCTCACCTTTCGGACTCTCCTTTTACACTGCGCTCACCTCTCAGACTCTCCTTTTACACCGCGCTCACCTCTCAGACTCTCCTTTTACACTGCGCTCACCTCTCGGACTCTCCTTTTACACCGGGCTCACCTGTCGGACTCTCCTTTCACACTGCGCTCACCTCTCGGACTCTCCTTTTACACTGCGCTCACCTCTCGGACTCTCCTTTGACACTGCGCTCACCTCTCGGACTCTCCTTTTACACTGAGCTCACCTCTCGGACTCTCCTTTTACACGGCGCTCAACTCTCGGACTCTCCTTTTACACTGAGCTCACCTCTCGGACTCTCCTTTTACACCGCGCTCACCTCTCGGACTCTCCTTTTACACCGCGCTCACCTCTCGGACTCTCATTTTACACCGCGCTCACCTCTCGGACTCTCCTTTTACACTGCGCTCACCTCTCAGACTCTCCTTTTACACTGAGCTCACCTCTCGGGCTCTCCTTTTACACTGCGCTCACCTCTCAGACTCTCCTTTTACACCGGGCTCACCGCTCGGACTCTCCTTTTACACTGAGCTCACCACTCGGACTCTCCTTTTACACCGCGCTCACCTCTCGGACTCTCCTTTTACACTGCGCTCACCTCTCGGACTCTCCTTTTACACTGAGCTCACCTCTCGGACTCTCCTTTTACACTGAGCTCACCTCTCGGACTCTCCTTTTACACTGCGCTCACCTCTCGGACTCTCCTTTTACACTGAGCTCACCTCTCGGACTCTCCTTTTACTCTGCGCTCACCTCTCGGACTCTCCTTTTACACCGCGCTCACCTCTCGGACTCTCCTTTTACACTGAGCTCACCTCTCGGACTCTCCTTTTACACCGCGCTCACCTCTCGGACTCTCCTTTTACACCGCGCTCACCTCTCGGACTCTCCTTTTACACCGCGCTCACCTCTCGGACTCTCCTTTTACACTGCGCTCACCTCTCGGACTCTCCTTTTACACTGCGCTCACCACTCGGACTCTCCTTTTACACCGCGCTCACCTCTCAGACTCTCCTTTTACACAGCGCTCACCTCTCAGACTCTCCTTTTACACAGCGCTCACCTCTCGGACTCTCCTTTTACATTGAGCTCACCTCTCGGACTCTCCTTTTGCACCGCGCTCACCTCTCGGACTCTCCTTTTACACTGAGCTCACCTCTCGGACTCTCCTTTTACACCGCGCTCACCTCTCGGACTCTCCTTTGACACTGCGCTCACCTCTCGGACTCTCCTTTGACACTGCGCTCACCTCTCGGACTCTCCTTTTACACTGAGCTCACCTCTCGGACTCTCCTTTTACACCGCGCTCACCTCTCGGACTCTCCTTTTACACCGTGCTCACCTCTCGGACTCTCCTTTTACACCGTGCTCACCTCTCGGACTCTCCTTTTACACCGCGCTCACCTCTCGGTTTCTCCTTTTCCACTGCGCTCACCTCTCGGACTCTCCTTTTACACTGAGCTCACCTCTCGGACTCTCCTTTTACACCGCGCTCACCTCTCGGACTCTCCTTTTACACCGCGCTCACCTCTCGGACTCTCCTTTTACACCGCGCTCACCTCTCGGACTCTCCTTTTACACCGTGCTCACCTCTCAGACTCTCCTTTTACACCGCGCTCACCTCTCGGACTCTCCTTTTACACTGAGCTCACCTCTCGGACTCTCCTTTTACACCGCGCTCACCTCTCGGACTCTCCTTTTACACCGCGCTCACCTCTCTGACTCTCCTTTTACACCGTGCTCACCTCTCGGACTCTCCTTTTACACTGCGCTCACCTCTCGGACTCTCCTTTTACACCGGGCTCACCTCTCGGACTCTCCTTTTACACTGAGCTCACCTCTCGGACTCTCCTTTTACACTGCGCTCACCTCTCGGACTCTCCTTTTACACTGAGCTCACCTCTCGGACTCTCCTTTTACACTGCGCTCACCTCTCGGACTCTCCTTTTACACTGAGCTCACTTTTCGGACTCTCCTTTTACACTGCGCTCACCCCTCGGACTCTCCTTTTACACTGAGCTCACCTCTCGGACTCTCCTTTTACACTGAGCTCACCTTTCGGACTCTCCTTTCACACTGCGCTCAACTCTCGGACTCTCCTTTTACACTGAGCTCACCTCACGGACTCTCCTTTTACACTGAGCTCACCTCTCGGACTCTCCTCTTGCACTGAGCTCACCTTTCGGACTCTCCTTTTACACTGCGCTCACCTCTCAGACTCTCCTTTTACACCGCGCTCACCTCTCGGACTCTCCTTTTACACCGCGCTCACCTTTCGGACTCTCCTTTCACACTGCGCTCAACTCTCGGACTCTCCTTTTACACTGAGCTCACCTCACGGACTCTCCTTTTACACCGCGCTCACCTCTCGGACTCTCCTTTTACACCGTGCTCACCTCTCTGACTCTCCTTTTACACTGCGCTCACCTCTCGGACTCTCCTTTTACACCGCGCTCACCTCTCGGACTCTCCTTTTACACTGCGCTCACCTCTCAGACTCTCCTTTTACACTGAGCTCACCTCTCGGGCTCTCCTTTTACACTGCGCTCACCTCTCGGACTCACCTTTTACACTGAGCTCACCACTCGGACTCTCCTTTTACACCGCGCTCAACTCTTGGACTCTCCTTTTACACTGAGCTCACCACTCGGACTCTCCTTTTACACCGCGCTCAACTCTTGGACTCTCCTTTAACACTGCGCTCACCTCTCGGACTCTCCTTTTACACCGGGCTCACCTCTCGGACTCTCCATTTACACTGAGCTCACCTCTCGGACTCTCCTTTTATTCTGCGCTCACCTCTTGGACTCTCCTTTTACACCGTGCTCACCTCTCGGACTCTCCTTTTACACTGCGCTCACCTCTCGGACTCTCCTTTTACACCGTGCTCACCTCTCGGACTCTCCTTTTACACTGCGCTCACCTCTCGGACTCTCCTTTTACACCGGGCTCACCTCTCGGACTCTCCTTTTACACTGAGCTCACCTCTCGGACTCTCCTTTGACACTGCGCTCACCTCTCGGACTCTCGTTTTACACTGAGCTCACCTCTCGGACTCTCCTTTTACACCGCGCTCACCTCTCGGACTCTCCTTTTACACTGCGCTCACCTCTCGGACTCTCCTTTTACACGGCGCTCAACTCTCGGACTCTCCTTTTACACCGGGCTCACCTCTCCTTTTTCACCGCGCTCACCTCTCGGACTCTCCTTTTACACTGAGCTCACCTCACGGACTCTCCTTTTACACTGAGCTCACCTCTCGGACTCTCCTCTTCAACTGAGCTCACCTTTCGGACTCTCCTTTTACACTGCGCTCACCTCTCAGACTCTCCTTTTACACCGCGCTCACCTCTCAGACTCTCCTTTTACACTGCGCTCACCTCTCGGACTCTCCTTTTACACCGGGCTCACCTGTCGGACTCTCCTTTCACACTGCGCTCACCTCTCGGACTCTCCTTTTACACTGCGCTCACCTCTCGGACTCTCCTTTGACACTGCGCTCACCTCTCGGACTCTCCTTTTACACTGACCTCACCTCTCGGACTCTCCTTTTACACGGCGCTCAACTCTCGGACTCTCCTTTTACACTGAGCTCACCTCTCGGACTCTCCTTTTACACCGCGCTCACCTCTCGGACTCTCCTTTTACACCGCGCTCACCTCTCGGACTCTCCTTTTACACCGCGCTCACCTCTCAGACTCTCCTTTTACACTGAGCTCACCTCTCGGGCTCTCCTTTTACACTGCGCTCACCTCTCGGACTCTCCTTTTACACCGCGCTCACCTCTCAGTCTCTCCTTTTACACCGGGCTCACCTCTCGGACTCTCCTTTTACACTGCGCTCACCTCTCGGACTCTCCTTTTACACTGAGCTCACCTCTCGGACTCTCCTTTTACACTGAGCTCACCTCTCGGACTCTCCTTTTACACTGCGCTCACCTCTCGGACTCTCCTTTTACACTGAGCTCACCTCTCGGACTCTCCTTTTACTCTGCGCTCACCTCTCGGACTCTCCTTTTACACCGCGCTCACCTCTCGGACTCTCCTTTTACACTGAGCTCACCTCTCGGACTCTCCTTTTACACCGCGCTCACCTCTCGGACTCTCCTTTTACACCGCGCTCACCTCTCGGACTCTCCTTTTACACCGCGCTCACCTCTCGGACTCTCCTTTTACACTGCGCTCACCTCTCGGACTCTCCTTTTACACTGCGCTCACCACTCGGACTCTCCTTTTACACCGCGCTCACCTCTCAGACTCTCCTTTTACACAGCGCTCACCTCTCAGACTCTCCTTTTACACAGCGCTCACCTCTCGGACTCTCCTTTTACACTGAGCTCACCTCTCGGACTCTCCTTTTGCACCGCGCTCACCTCTCGGACTCTCCTTTTACACTGAGCTCACCTCTCGGACTCTCCTTTTACACCGCGCTCACCTCTCGGACTCTCCTTTGACACTGCGCTCACCTCTCGGACTCTCCTTTGACACTGCGCTCACCTCTCGGACTCTCCTTTTACACTGAGCTCACCTCTCGGACTCTCCTTTTACACCGCGCTCACCTCTCGGACTCTCCTTTTACACCGTGCTCACCTCTCGGACTCTCCTTTTACACCGTGCTCACCTCTCGGACTCTCCTTTTACACCGCGCTCACCTCTCGGTTTCTCCTTTTCCACTGCGCTCACCTCTCGGACTCTCCTTTTACACTGAGCTCACCTCTCGGACTCTCCTTTTACACCGCGCTCACCTCTCGGACTCTCCTTTTACACCGCGCTCACCTCTCGGACTCTCCTTTTACACCGCGCTCACCTCTCGGACTCTCCTTTTACACCGTGCTCACCTCTCAGACTCTCCTTTTACACCGCGCTCACCTCTCGGACTCTCCTTTTACACTGAGCTCACCTCTCGGACTCTCCTTTTACACCGCGCTCACCTCTCGGACTCTCCTTTTACACCGCGCTCACCTCTCTGACTCTCCTTTTACACCGTGCTCACCTCTCGGACTCTCCTTTTACACTGCGCTCACCTCTCGGACTCTCCTTTTACACCGGGCTCACCTCTCGGACTCTCCTTTTACACTGAGCTCACCTCTCGGACTCTCCTTTTACACTGCGCTCACCTCTCGGACTCTCCTTTTACACTGAGCTCACCTCTCGGACTCTCCTTTTACACTGCGCTCACCTCTCGGACTCTCCTTTTACACTGAGCTCACTTTTCGGACTCTCCTTTTACACTGCGCTCACCCCTCGGACTCTCCTTTTACACTGAGCTCACCTCTCGGACTCTCCTTTTACACTGAGCTCACCTTTCGGACTCTCCTTTCACACTGCGCTCAACTCTCGGACTCTCCTTTTACACTGAGCTCACCTCACGGACTCTCCTTTTACACTGAGCTCACCTCTCGGACTCTCCTCTTGCACTGAGCTCACCTTTCGGACTCTCCTTTTACACTGCGCTCACCTCTCAGACTCTCCTTTTACACCGCGCTCACCTCTCGGACTCTCCTTTTACACCGCGCTCACCTTTCGGACTCTCCTTTCACACTGCGCTCAACTCTCGGACTCTCCTTTTACACTGAGCTCACCTCACGGACTCTCCTTTTACACCGCGCTCACCTCTCGGACTCTCCTTTTACACCGTGCTCACCTCTCTGACTCTCCTTTTACACTGCGCTCACCTCTCGGACTCTCCTTTTACACCGCGCTCACCTCTCGGACTCCCCTTTTACACTGCGCTCACCTCTCAGACTCTCCTTTTACACTGCGCTCACCTCTCGGACTCTCCTTTTACACTGAGCTCACCTCTCGGACTCTCCTTTTACACTGAGCTCACCTCTCGGACTCTCCTTTTACACTGCGCTCACCTCTCGGACTCTCCTTTTACACCGGGCTCACCGCTCGGACTCTCCTTTTACACTGAGCTCACCACTCGGACTCTCCTTTTACACCGCGCTCAACTCTTGGACTCTCCTTTAACACTGCGCTCACCTCTCGGACTCTCCTTTTACACCGGGCTCACCTCTCGGACTCTCCATTTACACTGAGCTCACCTCTCGGACTCTCCTTTTATTCTGCGCTCACCTCTTGGACTCTCCTTTTACACCGTGCTCACCTCTCGGACTCTCCTTTTACACTGCGCTCACCTCTCGGACTCTCCTTTTACACCGTGCTCACCTCTCGGACTCTCCTTTTACACCGCGCTCACCTCTCGGACTCTCCTTTTACACTGCGCTCACCTCTCGGACTCTCCTTTTACACCGGGCTCACCTCTCGGACTCTCCTTTTACACTGAGCTCACCTCTCGGACTCTCCTTTTACACCGCGCTCACCTCTCGGACTCTCCTTTTACACTGAGCTCACCTCTCGGACTCTCCTTTTACACCGCGCTCACCTCTCGGACTCTCCTTTTACACTGCGCTCACCTCTCGGACTCTCCTTTTACACGGCGCTCAACTCTCGGACTCTCCTTTTACACCGGGCTCACCTCTCCTTTTTCACCGCGCTCACCTCTCGGACTCTCCTTTTACACTGAGCTCACCTCACGGACTCTCCTTTTACACTGAGCTCACCTCTCGGACTCTCCTCTTCAACTGAGCTCACCTTTCGGACTCTCCTTTTACACTGCGCTCACCTCTCAGACTCTCCTTTTACACCGCGCTCACCTCTCAGACTCTCCTTTTACACTGCGCTCACCTCTCGGACTCTCCTTTTACACCGGGCTCACCTGTCGGACTCTCCTTTCACACTGCGCTCACCTCTCGGACTCTCCTTTTACACTGCGCTCACCTCTCGGACTCTCCTTTTACACTGCGCTCACCTCTCGGACTCTCCTTTTACACCGGGCTCACCTCTCGGACTCTCCTTTTACACTGAGCTCACCTCTCGGACTCTCCTTTTACACCGTGCTCACCTCTCGGACTCTCCTTTGACACTGCGCTCACCTCTCGGACTCTCCTTTTACACTGAGCTCACCTCTCGGACTCTCCTTTTACACCGCGCTCACCTCTCGGACTCTCCTTTTACACCGTGCTCACCTCTCGGACTCTCCTTTTACACCGGGCTCACCTCTCGGACTCTCCTTTTACACTGAGCTCACCTCTCGGACTCTCCTTTGACACTGCGCTCACCTCTCGGACTCTCCTTTTACACCGGGCTCACCTCTCGGACTCTCCTTTTACACTGAGCTCACCTCTCGGACTCTCCTTTTACACCGTGCTCACCTCTCGGACTCTCCTTTGACACTGCGCTCACCTCTCGGACTCTCCTTTTACACTGAGCTCACCTCTCGGACTCTCCTTTTACACCGCGCTCACCTCTCGGACTCTCCTTTTACACCGTGCTCACCTCTCGGACTCTCCTTTGACACTGCGCTCACCTCTCGGACTCTCCTTTTACACTGAGCTCACCTCTCGGACTCTCCTTTTACACTGAGCTCACCTCTCAGACTCTCCTTTTACACCGCGCTCACCTCTCGGACTCTCCTTTTACACCGTGCTCACCTCTCGGACTCTCCTTTGACACTGCGCTCACCTCTCGGACTCTCCTTTTACACTGAGCTCACCTCTCGGACTCTCCTTTTACACTGAGCTCACCTCTCGGACTCTCCTTTGACACTGCGCTCACCTCTCGGACTCTCCTTTTACACTGAGCTCACCTCTCGGACTCTCCTTTTACACTGAGCTCACCTCTCAGACTCTCCTTTTACACCGGGCTCACCGCTCGGACTCTCCTTTTACACTGAGCTCACCACTCGGACTCTCCTTTTACACTGAGCTCACCTCTCAGACTCTCCTTTTACACCGCGCTCACCTCTCAGTCTCTCCTTTTACA
The DNA here is from genome assembly GCF_035084215.1 of Heptranchias perlo. Taxonomy (NCBI): domain Eukaryota; kingdom Metazoa; phylum Chordata; class Chondrichthyes; order Hexanchiformes; family Hexanchidae; genus Heptranchias; species Heptranchias perlo. The sequence goes on from NC_090334.1 coordinate 9,818,975, forward strand.
CCGGGCTCACCTCTCGGACTCTCCTTTTACACTGCGCTCACCTCTCGGACTCTCCTTTTACACTGAGCTCACCTCTCGGACTCTCCTTTTACACTGAGCTCACCTCTCGGACTCTCCTTTTACACTGCGCTCACCTCTCGGACTCTCCTTTTACACTGAGCTCACCTCTCGGACTCTCCTTTTACTCTGCGCTCACCTCTCGGACTCTCCTTTTACACCGCGCTCACCTCTCGGACTCTCCTTTTACACTGAGCTCACCTCTCGGACTCTCCTTTTACACCGCGCTCACCTCTCGGACTCTCCTTTTACACCGCGCTCACCTCTCGGACTCTCCTTTTACACCGCGCTCACCTCTCGGACTCTCCTTTTACACTGCGCTCACCTCTCGGACTCTCCTTTTACACAGCGCTCACCACTCGGACTCTCCTTTTACACCGCGCTCACCTCTCAGACTCTCCTTTTACACAGCGCTCACCTCTCAGACTCTCCTTTTACACAGCGCTCACCTCTCGGACTCTCCTTTTACATTGAGCTCACCTCTCGGACTCTCCTTTTGCACCGCGCTCACCTCTCGGACTCTCCTTTTACACTGAGCTCACCTCTCGGACTCTCCTTTTACACCGCGCTCACCTCTCGGACTCTCCTTTGACACTGCGCTCACCTCTCGGACTCTCCTTTGACACTGCGCTCACCTCTCGGACTCTCCTTTTACACTGAGCTCACCTCTCGGACTCTCCTTTTACACCGCGCTCACCTCTCGGACTCTCCTTTTACACCGTGCTCACCTCTCGGACTCTCCTTTTACACCGTGCTCACCTCTCGGACTCTCCTTTTACACCGCGCTCACCTCTCGGTTTCTCCTTTTCCACTGCGCTCACCTCTCGGACTCTCCTTTTACACTGAGCTCACCTCTCGGACTCTCCTTTTACACCGCGCTCACCTCTCGGACTCTCCTTTTACACCGCGCTCACCTCTCGGACTCTCCTTTTACACCGCGCTCACCTCTCGGACTCTCCTTTTACACCGTGCTCACCTCTCAGACTCTCCTTTTACACCGCGCTCACCTCTCGGACTCTCCTTTTACACTGAGCTCACCTCTCGGACTCTCCTTTTACACCGCGCTCACCTCTCGGACTCTCCTTTTACACCGCGCTCACCTCTCTGACTCTCCTTTTACACCGTGCTCACCTCTCGGACTCTCCTTTTACACTGCGCTCACCTCTCGGACTCTCCTTTTACACCGGGCTCACCTCTCGGACTCTCCTTTTACACTGAGCTCACCTCTCGGACTCTCCTTTTACACTGCGCTCACCTCTCGGACTCTCCTTTTACACTGAGCTCACCTCTCGGACTCTCCTTTTACACTGCGCTCACCTCTCGGACTCTCCTTTTACACTGAGCTCACTTTTCGGACTCTCCTTTTACACTGCGCTCACCCCTCGGACTCTCCTTTTACACTGAGCTCACCTCTCGGACTCTCCTTTTACACTGAGCTCACCTTTCGGACTCTCCTTTCACACTGCGCTCAACTCTCGGACTCTCCTTTTACACTGAGCTCACCTCACGGACTCTCCTTTTACACTGAGCTCACCTCTCGGACTCTCCTCTTGCACTGAGCTCACCTTTCGGACTCTCCTTTTACACTGCGCTCACCTCTCAGACTCTCCTTTTACACCGCGCTCACCTCTCGGACTCTCCTTTTACACCGCGCTCACCTTTCGGACTCTCCTTTCACACTGCGCTCAACTCTCGGACTCTCCTTTTACACTGAGCTCACCTCACGGACTCTCCTTTTACACCGCGCTCACCTCTCGGACTCTCCTTTTACACCGTGCTCACCTCTCTGACTCTCCTTTTACACTGCGCTCACCTCTCGGACTCTCCTTTTACACCGCGCTCACCTCTCGGACTCTCCTTTTACACTGCGCTCACCTCTCAGACTCTCCATTTACAGTGAGCTCACCTCTCGGACTCTCCTTTTACACTGCGCTCACCTCTCGGCCTCTCCTTTTACACCGGGCTCACCGCTCGGACTCTCCTTTTACACCGCGCTCAACTCTTGGACTCTCCTTTAACACTGCGCTCACCTCTCGGACTCTCCTTTTACACCGGGCTCACCTCTCGGACTCTCCATTTACACTGAGCTCACCTCTCGGACTCTCCTTTTATTCTGCGCTCACCTCTTGGACTCTCCTTTTACACCGTGCTCACCTCTCGGACTCTCCTTTTACACTGCGCTCACCTCTCGGACTCTCCTTTTACACCGTGCTCACCTCTCGGACTCTCCTTTTACACTGCGCTCACCTCTCGGACTCTCCTTTTACACCGGGCTCACCTCTCGGACTCTCCTTTTACACTGAGCTCACCTCTCGGACTCTCCTTTGACACTGCGCTCACCTCTCGGACTCTCGTTTTACACTGAGCTCACCTCTCGGACTCTCCTTTTACACCGCGCTCACCTCTCGGACTCTCCTTTTACACTGCGCTCACCTCTCGGACTCTCCTTTTACACGGCGCTCAACTCTCGGACTCTCCTTTTACACCGGGCTCACCTCTCCTTTTTCACCGCGCTCACCTCTCGGACTCTCCTTTTACACTGAGCTCACCTCACGGACTCTCCTTTTACACTGAGCTCACCTCTCGGACTCTCCTCTTCAACTGAGCTCACCTTTCGGACTCTCCTTTTACACTGCGCTCACCTCTCAGACTCTCCTTTTACACCGCGCTCACCTCTCAGACTCTCCTTTTACACTGCGCTCACCTCTCGGACTCTCCTTTTACACCGGGCTCACCTGTCGGACTCTCCTTTCACACTGCGCTCACCTCTCGGACTCTCCTTTTACACTGCGCTCACCTCTCGGACTCTCCTTTGACACTGCGCTCACCTCTCGGACTCTCCTTTTACACTGACCTCACCTCTCGGACTCTCCTTTTACACGGCGCTCAACTCTCGGACTCTCCTTTTACACTGAGCTCACCTCTCGGACTCTCCTTTTACACCGCGCTCACCTCTCGGACTCTCCTTTTACACCGCGCTCACCTCTCGGACTCTCCTTTTACACCGCGCTCACCTCTCAGACTCTCCTTTTACACTGAGCTCACCTCTCGGGCTCTCCTTTTACACTGCGCTCACCTCTCGGACTCTCCTTTTACACCGCGCTCACCTCTCAGTCTCTCCTTTTACACCGGGCTCACCTCTCGGACTCTCCTTTTACACTGCGCTCACCTCTCGGACTCTCCTTTTACACTGAGCTCACCTCTCGGACTCTCCTTTTACACTGAGCTCACCTCTCGGACTCTCCTTTTACACTGCGCTCACCTCTCGGACTCTCCTTTTACACTGAGCTCACCTCTCGGACTCTCCTTTTACTCTGCGCTCACCTCTCGGACTCTCCTTTTACACCGCGCTCACCTCTCGGACTCTCCTTTTACACTGAGCTCACCTCTCGGACTCTCCTTTTACACCGCGCTCACCTCTCGGACTCTCCTTTTACACCGCGCTCACCTCTCGGACTCTCCTTTTACACCGCGCTCACCTCTCGGACTCTCCTTTTACACTGCGCTCACCTCTCGGACTCTCCTTTTACACTGCGCTCACCACTCGGACTCTCCTTTTACACCGCGCTCACCTCTCAGACTCTCCTTTTACACAGCGCTCACCTCTCAGACTCTCCTTTTACACAGCGCTCACCTCTCGGACTCTCCTTTTACACTGAGCTCACCTCTCGGACTCTCCTTTTGCACCGCGCTCACCTCTCGGACTCTCCTTTTACACTGAGCTCACCTCTCGGACTCTCCTTTTACACCGCGCTCACCTCTCGGACTCTCCTTTGACACTGCGCTCACCTCTCGGACTCTCCTTTGACACTGCGCTCACCTCTCGGACTCTCCTTTTACACTGAGCTCACCTCTCGGACTCTCCTTTTACACCGCGCTCACCTCTCGGACTCTCCTTTTACACCGTGCTCACCTCTCGGACTCTCCTTTTACACCGTGCTCACCTCTCGGACTCTCCTTTTACACCGCGCTCACCTCTCGGTTTCTCCTTTTCCACTGCGCTCACCTCTCGGACTCTCCTTTTACACTGAGCTCACCTCTCGGACTCTCCTTTTACACCGCGCTCACCTCTCGGACTCTCCTTTTACACCGCGCTCACCTCTCGGACTCTCCTTTTACACCGCGCTCACCTCTCGGACTCTCCTTTTACACCGTGCTCACCTCTCAGACTCTCCTTTTACACCGCGCTCACCTCTCGGACTCTCCTTTTACACTGAGCTCACCTCTCGGACTCTCCTTTTACACCGCGCTCACCTCTCGGACTCTCCTTTTACACCGCGCTCACCTCTCTGACTCTCCTTTTACACCGTGCTCACCTCTCGGACTCTCCTTTTACACTGCGCTCACCTCTCGGACTCTCCTTTTACACCGGGCTCACCTCTCGGACTCTCCTTTTACACTGAGCTCACCTCTCGGACTCTCCTTTTACACTGCGCTCACCTCTCGGACTCTCCTTTTACACTGAGCTCACCTCTCGGACTCTCCTTTTACACTGCGCTCACCTCTCGGACTCTCCTTTTACACTGAGCTCACTTTTCGGACTCTCCTTTTACACTGCGCTCACCCCTCGGACTCTCCTTTTACACTGAGCTCACCTCTCGGACTCTCCTTTTACACTGAGCTCACCTTTCGGACTCTCCTTTCACACTGCGCTCAACTCTCGGACTCTCCTTTTACACTGAGCTCACCTCACGGACTCTCCTTTTACACTGAGCTCACCTCTCGGACTCTCCTCTTGCACTGAGCTCACCTTTCGGACTCTCCTTTTACACTGCGCTCACCTCTCAGACTCTCCTTTTACACCGCGCTCGCCTCTCGGACTCTCCTTTTACACCGCGCTCACCTTTCGGACTCTCCTTTCACACTGCGCTCAACTCTCGGACTCTCCTTTTACACTGAGCTCACCTCACGGACTCTCCTTTTACACCGCGCTCACCTCTCGGACTCTCCTTTTACACCGTGCTCACCTCTCTGACTCTCCTTTTACACTGCGCTCACCTCTCGGACTCTCCTTTTACACCGCGCTCACCTCTCGGACTCCCCTTTTACACTGCGCTCACCTCTCAGACTCTCCTTTTACACCGGGCTCACCGCTCGGACTCTCCTTTTACACTGAGCTCACCACTCGGACTCTCCTTTTACACCGCGCTCAACTCTTGGACTCTCCTTTAACACTGCGCTCACCTCTCGGACTCTCCTTTTACACCGGGCTCACCTCTCGGACTCTCCATTTACACTGAGCTCACCTCTCGGACTCTCCTTTTATTCTGCGCTCACCTCTTGGACTCTCCTTTTACACCGTGCTCACCTCTCGGACTCTCCTTTTACACTGCGCTCACCTCTCGGACTCTCCTTTTACACCGTGCTCACCTCTCGGACTCTCCTTTTACACTGCGCTCACCTCTCGGACTCTCCTTTTACACCGGGCTCACCTCTCGGACTCTCCTTTTACACTGAGCTCACCTCTCGGACTCTCCTTTGACACTGCGCTCACCTCTCGGACTCTCCTTTTACACTGCGCTCACCTCTCGGACTCTCCTTTTACACGGCGCTCAACTCTCGGACTCTCCTTTTACACCGGGCTCACCTCTCCTTTTTCACCGCGCTCACCTCTCGGACTCTCCTTTTACACTGAGCTCACCTCACGGACTCTCCTTTTACACTGAGCTCACCTCTCGGACTCTCCTCTTCAACTGAGCTCACCTTTCGGACTCTCCTTTTACACTGCGCTCACCTCTCAGACTCTCCTTTTACACCGCGCTCACCTCTCAGACTCTCCTTTTACACTGCGCTCACCTCTCGGACTCTCCTTTTACACCGGGCTCAACTGTCGGACTCTCCTTTCACACTGCGCTCACCTCTCGGACTCTCCTTTTACACTGCGCTCACCTCTCGGACTCTCCTTTGACACTGCGCTCACCTCTCGGACTCTCCTTTTACACTGAGCTCACCTCTCGGACTCTCCTTTTACACGGCGCTCAACTCTCGGACTCTCCTTTTACACTGAGCTCACCTCTCGGACTCTCCTTTTACACCGCGCTCACCTCTCGGACTCTCCTTTTACACCGCGCTCACCTCTCGGACTCTCCTTTTACACCGCGCTCACCTCTCGGACTCTCCTTTTACACTGCGCTCACCTCTCAGACTCTCCTTTTACACTGAGCTCACCTCTCGGGCTCTCCTTTTACACTGCGCTCACCTCTCGGACTCTCCTTTTACACTGAGCTCACCTCTCGGGCTCTCCTTTTACACTGCGCTCACCTCTCAGACTCTCCTTTTACACTGAGCTCACCTCTCGGACTCTCCTTTTACACTGCGCTCACCTCTCAGACTCTCCTTTTACACTGAGCTCACCTCTCGGACTCTCCTTTTACTCTGCGCTCACCTCTCGGACTCTCCTTTTACACTGCGCTCACCTCTCGGACTCTCCTTTTACACTGCGCTCACCTCTCGGACTCTCCTTTTACACCGGGCTCACCGCTCGGACTCTCCTTTTACACTGAGCTCACCACTCGGACTCTCCTTTTACACCGGGCTCACCTCTCGGACTCTCCTTTTACACTGCGCTCACCTCTCGGACTCTCCTTTTACACTGAGCTCACCTCTCGGACTCTCCTTTTACACTGAGCTCACCTCTCGGACTCTCCTTTTACACTGCGCTCACCTCTCGGACTCTCCTTTTACACTGAGCTCACCTCTCGGACTCTCCTTTTACTCTGCGCTCACCTCTCGGACTCTCCTTTTACACCGCGCTCACCTCTCGGACTCTCCTTTTACACCGCGCTCACCTCTCGGCCTCTCCTTTTACAGCGCCCTCACCTCTCAGACTCTCCTTTTACACTGCGCTCAACTCTTGGACTCTCCTTTAACACTGCGCTCACCTCTCGGACTCTCCTTTTACACCGGGCTCACCTCTCGGACTCTCCTTTTTCACTGAGCTCACCTCTCGGACTCTCCTTTTATTCTGCGCTCACCTCTCGGACTCTCCTTTTACACCGCGCTCACCTCTCGGACTCTCCTTTTACACCGTGCTCACCTCTCGGACTCTCCTTTTACACTGCGCTCACCTCTCGGACTCTCCTTTTACACCGGGCTCACCTCTCGGACTCTCCTTTTACACTGAGCTCACCTCTTGGACTCTCCTTTTACACTGCGCTCACCTCTCGGACTCTCCATTTACACTGAGCTCACCTCTCGGACTCTCCTTTTACACTGCGCTCACCTCTCGGACTCTCCTTTTACACTGAGCTCACTTTTCGGACTCTCCTTTTACACTGCGCTCACCCCTCGGACTCTCCTTTTACACTGAGCTCACCTCTCGGACTCTCCTTTTACACTGAGCTCACCTTTCGGACTCTCCTTTTACACCGCGCTCACCTCTCGGACTCTCCTTTCACACTGCGCTCAACTCTCGGACTCTCCTTTTACACTGAGCTCACCTCACGGACTCTCCTTTTACACTGAGCTCACCTCTCGGACTCTCCTCTTGCACTGAGCTCACCTTTCGGACTCTCCTTTTACACTGCGCTCACCTCTCAGACTCTCCTTTTACACCGCGCTCACCTCTCGGACTCTCCTTTTACACTGAGCTCACCTCTCGGACTCTCCTTTGACACTGCGCTCACCTCTCGGACTCTCCTTTTACACTGAGCTCACCTCTCGGACTCTCCTTTTACACGGCGCTCAACTCTCGGACTCTCCTTTTACACCGGGCTCACCTCTCATTTTACACCGCGCTCACCTCTCGGACTCTCCTTTTACACCGCGCTCACCTCTCGGACTCTCCTTTTACACTGCGCTCACCTCTCAGACTCTCCTTTTACACTGAGCTCACCTCTCGGACTCTCCTTTTACACTGCGCTCACCTCTCAGACTCTCCTTTTACACTAAGCTCACCACTCGGACTCTCCTTTTACACCGCGCTCACCTCTCAGACTCTCCTTTTACACCGGGCTCACCTCTTGGATTCTCCTTTTGCACTGAGCTCACCACTCGGACTCTCCTTTTACACCGCGCTCACCTCTCAGACTCTCCTTTTACACCGGGCTCACCTCTCGGACTCTCCTTTTACACTGCGCTCACCTCACGGACTCTCCTTTTACACCGCGCTCACCTCTCGGACTCTCCTTTTACACCGCGCTTACCTCTCGGCCTCTCCTTTTACACCGCCCTCACCTCTCAGACTCTCCTTTTACACTGCGCTCAACTCTTGCACTCTCCTTTAACACTGCGCTCACCTCTCGGACTGTACTTTTACACCGGGCTCACCTCTCGGACTCTCCTTTTACACTGAGCTCACCTCTCGGACTCTCCTTTTATTCTGCGCTCACCTCTCGGACTCTCCTTTTACACCGCGCTCACCTCTCGGACTCTCCTTTTACACCGTGCTCACCTCTCGGACTCTCCTTTTACACTGCGCTCACCTATCGGACTCTCCTTTTACACCGGGCTCACCTCTCGGACTCTCCTTTTACACTGAGCTCACCTCTCGGACTCTCCTTTTACACTGCGCTCACCTCTCGGACTCTCCTTTTACACTGAGCTCACCTCTCGGACTCTCCTTTTACACTGCGCTCACCTCTCGGACTCTCCTTTTACACTGCGCTCACTTTTCGGACTCTCCTTTTACACTGCGCTCACCCCTCGGACTCTCCTTTTACACTGAGCTCACCTCTCGGACTCTCCTTTTACACTGTGCTCACCTTTCGGACTCTCCTTTCACACTGCGCTCAACTCTCGGACTCTCCTTTTACACTGAGCTCACCTCACGGACTCTCCTTTTACACTGAGCTCACCTCTCGGACTCTCCTCTTGCACTGAGCTCACCTTTCGGACTCTCCTTTTACACTGCGCTCACATCTCAGACTCTCCTTTTACACCGCGCTCACCTCTCGGACTCTCCTTTTACACGGCGCTCACCTCTCGGACTCTCCTTTTACACCGGGCTCACCTCTCGGACTCTCCTGTTACACTGAGCTCACCTCTCGGACTCTCCTTTTACACCGCGCTCACCTCTCGGACTCTCCTTTTACACCGGGCTCACCTCTCGGACTCTCCTTTTACTCTGAGCTCACCTCTCGGACTCTCCTTTGACACTGCGCTCACCTCTCGGACTCTCCTTTGACACTGCGCTCACCTCTCGGACTCTCCTTTTACACTGAGCTCACCTATCGGACTCTCCTTTTACACTGCGCTCACCTCTCGGACTCTCCTTTTACACTGAGCTCACCTCACGGACTCTCCTTTTACACCGCGCTCACCTCTCGGACTCTCCTTTTACACCGGGCTCACCTCTCGGACTCTCCTTTTACACTGAGCTCACCTCTCGGACTCTCCTTTTACACTGAGCTCACCTCTCGGACTCTCCTTTGAAACTGAGCTCACCTCTCGGACTCTCCTTTTACACCGCGCTCACCTCTCGGACTCTCCTTTTACACCGCGCTCACCTCTCGGACTCTCCTTGTACACCGCGCTCACCTCTCGGACTCTCCTTTTACACCGAGCTCACCTCTCGGGCTCTCCTTTTACACTGCGCTCACCTCTCGGACTCTCCTTTTGCACTGAGCTCACCTCTCGGGCTCTCCTTTTACACTGCGCTCACCTCTCAGACTCTCCTTTTACACTGAGCTCACCACTCGGACTCTCCTTTTACACCGCCCTCACCTCTCAGACTCTCCTTTTACACTGCGCTCAACTCTTGGACTCTCCTTTCACACTGCGCTCACCTCTCGGACTCTACTTTTACACCGGGCTCACCTCTCGGACTCTCCTTTTACACTGAGCTCACCTCTCGGACTCTCCTTTTATTCTGCGCTCACCTCTCGGACTCTCCTTTTACACCGCGCTCACCTCTCGGACTCTCCTTTTACACCGTGCTCACCTCTCGGACTCTCCTTTTACACTGCGCTCACCTCTCGGACTCTCCTTTTACACCGGGCTCACCTCTCGGACTCTCCTTTTACACTGCGCTCACCTCTCGGACTCTCCTTTTACACTGAGCTCACCTCTCGGACTCTCCTTTTACACTGCGCTCACCTCTCGGACTCTCCTTTTACACTGCGCTCACTTTTCGGACTCTCCTTTTAAACTGCGCTCACCACTCGGACTCTCCTTTTACACTGCGCTCACCTCTCGGACTCTCCTTTTACACTGAGCTCACCTTTCGGACTCTCCTTTCACACTGCGCTCAACTCTCGGACTCTCCTTTTACACTGAGCTCACCTCACGGACTCTCCTTTTACACTGAGCTCACCTCTCGGACTCTCCTCTTGCACTGAGCTCACCTTTCGGACTCTCCTTTTACACTGCGCTCACATCTCAGACTCTCCTTTTACACCGCGCTCACCTCTCGGACTCTCCTTTTACACTGAGCTCACCTCTCGGACTCTCCTTTTATTCTGCGCTCACCTCTCGGACTCTCCTTTTACACCGCGCTCACCTCTCGGACTCTCCTTTTACACCGTGCTCACCTCTCGGACTCTCATTTTACACCGCGCTCACCTCTCGGACTCTCCTTTTACACCGGGCTCACCTCTCGGACTCTCCTTTTACACTGAGCTCACCTCTCGGACTCTCCTTTTACACCGTGCTCACCTCTCGGACTCTCCTTTTACACTGCGCTCACGTCTCGGACTCTCCTTTTACACTGCGCTCACCTCTCGGACTCTCCTTTTACACTGCGCTCACCTCTCGGACTCTCCTTTTACACTGCGCTCACCTCTCGGACTCTCCTTTTACACTGCGCTCACCTCTCGGACTCTCCTTTTGCTGTGCGCTCACATCTCGGACTCTCCTTTTACACTGAGCTCACCTCTCGGACTCTCCTTTTACACTGCGCTCACCTCTCGGACTCTCCTTTTACACCGCGCTCACCTCTCGGCCTCTCCTTTTACACCGCCCTCACCTCTCAGACTCTCCTTTTACACTACGCTCAACTCTTGGACTCTCCTTTAACACTGCGCTCACCTCTCGGACTCTCCTTTTACACCGGGCTCACCTCTCGGACTCTCCTTTTACACTGAGCTCACCTCTCGGACTCTCCTTTTATTCTGCGCTCACCTCTCGGACTCTCCTTTTACACCGCGCTCACCTCTCGGACTCTCCTTTTACACCGTGCTCACCTCTCGGACTCTCCTTTTACATTGCGCTCACCTCTCGGACTCTCCTTTTACACCGGGCTCACCTCTCGGACTCTCCTTTTACACTGAGCTCACCTCTCGGACTCTCCTTTTACACTGCGCTCACCTCTCGGACTCTCCTTTTACACTGAGCTCACCTCTTGGACTCTCCTTTTGCACTGCGCTCACCTCTCGGACTCTCCTTTTACACTGAGCTCACTTTTCGGACTCTCCTTTTACACTGCGCTCACCTCTCGGACTCTCCTTTTACACTGAGCTCACCTCTCGGACTCTCCTTTTACACTGAGCTCACCTTTCGGACTCTCCTTTCACACTGCGCTCAACTCTCGGACTCTCCTTTTACACTGAGCTCACCTCACGGACTCTCCTTTTACACTGAGCTCACCTCTCGGACTCTCCTCTTGCACTGAGCTCACCTTTCGGACTCTCCTTTTACACTGCGCTCACCTCTCAGACTCTCCTTTTACACTGCGCTCACCTCTCGGACTCTCCTTTTACACTGAGCTCACCTCTCGGACTCTCCTTTTACACCGGGCTCACCTCTCGGACTCTCCTTTTACACTGAGCTCACCTCTCGGACTCTCCTTTTACACCGCGCTCACCTCTCGGACTCTCCTTTTACACCGGGCTCACCTCTCGGACTCTCCTTTTACACTGAGCTCACCTCTCGGACTCTCCTTTTACACCGTGCTCACCTCTCGGACTCTCCTTTTGCACTGAGCTCACCTCTCGGACTCTCCTTTTACACTGCGCTCAACTCTCGGACTCTCCTTTTGCACTGAGCTCACTTTTCGGACTCTCCTTTTACACTGCGCTCACCTCTCGGACTCTCCTTTTACACTGAGCTCACCTCTCGGACTCTCCTTTTACACTGAGCTCACCTTTCGGACTTTCCTTTTGCAGTGCGCTCAACTCTCGGACTCTCCTTTTACACTGAGCTCACCTCTCGGACTCTCCTCTTGCACTGAGCTCACCTTTCGGACTCTCCTTTTACACTGCGCTCACCTCTCAGACTCTCCTTTTACACCGCGCTCACCTCTCGGACTCTCCTTTTACACTGCGCTCACCTCTCAGACTCTCCTTTTACACCGGGCTCACTTCTCGGACTCTCCTTTTACACTGCGCTCACCTCTCGGACTCTCCTTTTATACTGAGCTCACCTCACGGACTCTCCTTTTACACTGAGCTCACCTCTCGGACTCTCCTCTTGCACTGAGCTCACCTTTCGGACTCTCCTTTTACACTGCGCTCACCTCTCAGACTCTCCTTTTACAATGCGCTCACCTCTCGGACTCTCCTTTTACACCGGGCTCACCTCTCGGACTCTCCTTTTACACTGCGCTCACCTCTCGGACTCTCCTTTTACACTGCGCTCACCTCTCGGACTCTCCTTTGACACTGCGCTCACCTCTCGGACTCTCCTTTTACACTGAGCTCACCTCTCGGACTCTCCTTTTACACGGCGCTCAACTGTCGGACTCTCCTTTTACACCGGGCTCACCTCTCCTTTTTCACCGCGCTCACCTCTCGGACTCTCCTTTTACACTGAGCTCACCTCACGGACTCTCCTTTTACACTGAGCTCACCTCTCGGACTCTCCTTTTACACCGTGCTCACCTCTCGGACTCTCCTTTTACACTGCGCTCACCTCTCGGACTCTCCTTTTACACCGGGCTCACCTCTCGGACTCTCCTTTTACACTGAGCTCACCTCTCGGACTCTCCTTTTACACTGCGCTCACCTCTCGGACTCTCCATTTGCACTGAGCTCACCTCTCGGACTCTCCTTTTACACTGCGCTCACCTCTCGGACTCTCCTTTTACACTGAGCTCACTTTTCGGACTCTCCTTTTACACTGCGCTCACCCCTCGGACTCTCCTTTTACACTGAGCTCACCTCTCGGACTCTCCTTTTACACTGAGCTCACCTTTCGGACTCTCCTTTCACACTGCGCTCAACTCTCGGACTCTCCTTTTACACTGAGCTCACCTCACGGACTCTCCTTTTACACTGAGCTCACCTCTCGGACTCTCCTCTTGCACTGAGCTCACCTTTCGGACTCTCCTTTTACACTGCGCTCACCTCTCAGACTCTCCTTTTACACCGCGCTCACCTCTCGGACTCTCCTTTGACACCGCGCTCACCTCTCGGACTCTCCTTTTACACGGCGCTCAACTCTCGGACTCTCCTTTTGCACCGGGCTCACCTCTCCTTTTACACCGCGCTCACCTCTCGGACTCTCCTTTTACACCGCGCTCACCTCTCGGACTCTCCTTTTACACCGCGCTCACCTCTCGGACTCTCCTTTTACACTGCGCTCACCTCTCAGACTCTCCTTTTACACTGAGCTCACCTCTCGGGCTCTCCTTTTACACTGCGCTCACCTCTCGGACTCCCCTTTTACACTGCGCTCACCTCTCAGACTCTCCTTTTACCCTGAGCTCACCACTCGGACTCTCCTTTTACACCGCGCTCACCTCTCAGACTCTCCTTTTACACCGGGCTCACCTCATGGATTCTCCTTTTGCACTGAGCTCACCACTCGGACTCTCCTTTTACACTGAGCTCACCTCTCGGACTCTCCTTTTACACCGCGCTCACCTCTCAGACTCTCCTTTTACACCGGGCTCACCTCTCGGACTCTCCTTTTACACTGCGCTCACCTCTCGGACTCTCCTTTTACACTGCGCTCACCTCTCGGACTCTCCTTTTACTCTGCGCTCACCTCTCGGACTCTCCTTTTACACCGCGCTCACCTCTCGGACTCTCCTTTAACACTGCGCTCACCTCTCGGACTCTACTTTTACACCGAGCTCACCTCTCGGACTCTCCTTTTACACTGAGCTCACCTCTCGGACTCTCCTTTTACACTGCGCTCAACTCTTGGACTCTCCTTTAACACTGCGCTCACCTCTCGGACTCTACTTTTACACCGGGCTCACCTCTCGGACTCTCCTTTTACACTGAGCTCACCTCTCGGACTCTCCTTTTATTCTGCGCTCACCTCTCGGACTCTCCTTTTGCACCGCGCTCACCTCTCGGACTCTCCTTTTACACCGTGCTCACCTCTCGGACTCTCCTTTTACACTGCGCTCACCTCTCGGATTCTCCTTTTACACCGGGCTCACCTCTCGGACTCTCCTTTTACACTGAGCTCACCTCTCGGACTCTCCTTTTACACTGCGCTCACCTCTCGGACTCTCCTTTTACACTGAGCTCACCTCTCGGACTCTCCTTTTACACTGCGCTCACCTCTCGGACTCTCCTTTTACACTGCGCTCACTTTTCGGACTCTCCTTTTACACTGCGCTCACCCCTCGGACTCTCCTTTTACACTGAGCTCACCTCTCGGACTCTCCTTTTACACTGAGCTCACCTTTCGGACTCTCCTTTCACACTGCGCTCAACTCTCGGACTCTCCTTTTACACTGAGCTCACCTCACGGACTCTCCTTTTACACTGAGCTCACCTCTCGGACTCTCCTCTTGCACTGAGCTCACCTTTCGGACTCTCCTTTTACACTGCGCTCACATCTCAGACTCTCCTTTTACACCGCGCTCACCTCTCGGACTCTCCTTTTACACTGCGCTCACCTCTCGGACTCTCCTTTTACACCGCGCTCACCTCTCGGACTCTCCTTTTACACCGCGCTCACCTCTCGGACTCTCCTTTTACACCGCGCTCACCTCTCGGACTCTCCTTTTACACCGCGCTCACCTCTCGGACTCTCCTTTTACACCGGGCTCACCTCTCGGACTCTCCTTTTACACTGAGCTCACCTCTCGGACTCTCCTTTTACACCGCGCTCACCTCTCGGACTCTCCTTTTACACCGGGCTCACCTCTCGGACTCTCCTTTTACACTGAGCTCACCTCTCGGACTCTCCTTTTACACCGTGCTCACCTCTCGGACTCTCCTTTTACACTGCGCTCACCTCTCGGACTCTCCTTTTACACTGCGCTCACCTCTCGGACTCTCCTTTTACACTGCGCTCACCTCTCGGACTCTCCTTTTACACTGCGCTCACCTCTCGGACTCTCCTTTTACACTGCGCTCACCTCTCGGACTCTCCTTTTACACTACGCTCAACTCTTGGACTCTCCTTTAACACTGCGCTCACCTCTCGGACTCTCCTTTTACACCGCGCTCACCTCTCGGACTCTCCTTTTACACCGCGCTCACCTCTCGGACTCTCCTTTTACACCGCGCTCACCTCTCGGACTCTCCTTTTACACCGGGCTCACCTCTCGGACTCTCCTTTTACACCGCGCTCACCTCTCGGACTCTCCTTTTACACCGGGCTCACCTCTCGGACTCTCCTTTTACACCGGGCTCACCTCTCGGACTCTCCTTTTACACCGTGCTCACCTCTCGGACTCTCCTTTTACACTGCGCTCACCTCTCAGACTCTCCTTTTACACTGAGCTCACCTCTCGGGCTCTCCTTTTACACTGCGCTCACCTCTCGGAATCCCCTTTTACACCGCGCTCACCTCTCGGACTCTCCTTTTACACTGAGCTCACCACTCGGACTCTCCTTTTACACCGCGCTCACCTCTCAGACTCTCCTTTTACACCGGGCTCACCTCATGGATTCTCCTTTTGCACTGAGCTCACCACTCGGACTCTCCTTTTACACCGCGCTCACCTCTCAGACTCTCCTTTTACACCGGGCTCACCTCTCGGACTCTCCTTTTACACTGCGCTCACCTCTCGGACTCTCCTTTTACACTGCGCTCACCTCTCGGACTCTCCTTTTACTCTGCGCTCACCTCTCGGACTCTCCTTTTACACCGCGCTCACCTCTCGGACTCTCCTTTTACACCGCGCTCACCTCTCGGCCTCTCCTTTTACACCGCCCTCACCTCTCAGACTCTCCTTTTACACTGCGCTCAACTCTTGGACTCTCCTTTAACACTGCGCTCACCTCTCGGACTCTACTTTTACACCGGGCTCACCTCTCGGACTCTCCTTTTACACTGAGCTCACCTCTCGGACTCTCCTTTTATTCTGCGCTCACCTCTCGGACTCTCCTTTTACACCGCGCTCACCTCTCGGACTCTCCTTTTACACCGTGCTCACCTCTCGGACTCTCCTTTTACACTGCGCTCACCTCTCGGACTCTCCTTTTACACCGGGCTCACCTCTCGGACTCTCCTTTTACACTGAGCTCACCTCTCGGACTCTCCTTTTACACTGCGCTCACCTCTCGGACTCTCCTTTTACACTGAGCTCACCTCTCGGACTCTCCTTTTACACTGCGCTCACCTCTCGGACTCTCCTTTTACACTGCGCTCACTTTTCGGACTCTCCTTTTACACTGCGCTCACCCCTCGGACTCTCCTTTTACACTGAGCTCACCTCTCGGACTCTCCTTTTACACTGAGCTCACCTTTCGGACTCTCCTTTCACACTGCGCTCAACTCTCGGACTCTCCTTTTACACTGAGCTCACCTCACGGACTCTCCTTTTACACTGAGCTCACCTCTCGGACTCTCCTCTTGCACTGAGCTCACCTTTCGGACTCTCCTTTTACACTGCGATCACATCTCAGACTCTCCTTTTACACCGCGCTCACCTCTCGGACTCTCCTTTTACACTGAGCTCACCTCTCGGACTCTCCTTTTATTCTGCGCTCACCTCTCGGACTCTCCTTTTACACCGCGCTCACCTCTCGGACTCTCCTTTTACACCGTGCTCACCTCTCGGACTCTCCTTTTACACCGCGCTCACCTCTCGGACTCTCCTTTTACACCGGGCTCACCTCTCGGACTCTCCTTTTACACTGAGCTCACCTCTCGGACTCTCCTTTTACACCGCGCTCACCTCTCGGACTCTCCTTTTACACCGGGCTCACCTCTCGGACTCTCCTTTGACACTGAGCTCACCTCTCGGACTCTCCTTTTACACCGTGCTCACCTCTCGGACTCTCCTTTTACACTGCGCTCACCTCTCGGACTCTCCTTTTACACTGCGCTCACCTCTCGGACTCTCCTTTTACACTGCGCTCACCTCTCGGACTCTCCTTTTACACTGCGCTCACCTCTCGGACTCTCCTTTTACTCTGCGCTCACCTCTCGGACTCTCCTTTTACACCGGGCTCACCTCTCGGACTCTCCTTTTACACTGAGCTCACCTCTCGGACTCTCCTTTTACACTGCGCTCACCTCTCGGACTCTCCTTTTACACTGAGCTCACCTCTCGGACTCTCCTTTTACACTGCGCTCACCTCTCGGACTCTCCTTTTACACTGAGCTCACTTTTCGGACTCTCCTTTTACACTGCGCTCACCTCTCGGACTCTCCTTTTACACTGAGCTCACCTCTCGGACTCTCCTTTTACACTGAGCTCACCTTTCGGACTCTCCTTTCACACTGCGCTCAACTCTCGGACTCTCCTTTTACACTGAGCTCACCTCACGGACTCTCCTTTTACACTGAGCTCACCACTCGGACTCTCCTCTTGCACTGAGCTCACCTTTCGGACTCTCCTTTTACACTGAGCTCACCTCTCGGACTCTCCTTTTACACTGCGCTCACCTCTCAGACTCTCCTTTTACACTGCGCTCACCTCTCGGACTCTCCTTTTACACTGAGCTCACCTCTCGGACTCTCCTTTTACACCGCGCTCACCTCTCAGACTCTCCTTTTACACTGCGCTCACATCTCGGACTCTCCTTTTACACTGCGCTCACCTCTCGGACTCTCCTTTTACACTGAGCTCACATCTCGGACTCTCCTTTTACACTGCGCTCACCTCTCGGACTCTCCTTTTACACTGCGCTCACCTCTCAGACTCTCCTTTTACACTGCGCTCACCACTCGGACTCTCCTTTTACACTGAGCTCACCTCTCGGACTCTCCTTTTACACCGCGCTCACCTCTCAGACTCTCCTTTTACACTGCGCTCACATCTCGGACTCTCCTTTTACACCGCGCTCACCTCTCAGACTCTCCTTTTACACTGCGCTCACCTCTCGGACTCTCCTTTTACACCGGGCTCACCTCTCGGACTCTCCTTTTACACTGAGCTCACCTCTCGGACTCTCCATTTACACCGCGCTCACCTCTTGGACTCTCCTTTTACACCGGGCTCACCTCTTGGACTCTCCTTTTACACTGCGCTGACCTCTCGGACTCTCCTTTTACACTGCGCTCACCTCTCGGACTCTCCTTTTACACTGCGCTCACCTCTCGGACTCTCCTTTTACACTGCGCTCACCTCTCAGACTCTCATTTTACTCCGCGCTCACCTCTCGGACTCTCCTTTTACACCGCGCTCACCTCTCGGACTCTCCTTTTACACCGCGCTCACCTCTCGGCCTCTCCTTTTACACCGCCCTCACCTCTCAGACTCTCATTTTACACTGCGCTCAACTCTTGGACTCTCCTTTAACACTGCGCTCACCTCTCGGACTCTCCTTTTACACTGCGCTCACCTCTCGGACTCTCCTTTTACACCGGTGTCACCTCTCGGACTCTTCTTTTACACTGAGCTCACCTCTCGGACTCTCCTTTGACACTGCGCTCACCTCTCGGACTCTCGTTTTACACTGAGCTCACCTCTCGGACTCTCCTTTTACACCGCGCTCACCTCTCGGACTCTCCTTTTACACTGCGCTCACCTCTCGGACTCACCTTTTACACGGCGCTCAACTCTCGGACTCTCCTTTTACACCGGGCTCACCTCTCCTTTTTCACCGCGCTCACCTCTCGGACTCTCCTTTTACACTGAGCTCACCTCACGGACTCTCCTTTTACACTGAGCTCACCTCTCGGACTCTCCTCTTCAACTGAGCTCACCTTTTGGACTCTCCTTTTACACTGCGCTCACCTCTCAGACTCTCCTTTTACACCGCGCTCACCTCTCAGACTCTCCTTTTACACTGCGCTCACCTCTCGGACTCTCCTTTTACACCGGGCTCACCTGTCGGACTCTCCTTTTACACTGCGCTCACCTCTCAGACTCTCCTTTTACACCGCGCTCACCTCTCAGACTCTCCTTTCACACTGCGCTCACCTCTCGGACTCTCCTTTTACACTGCGCTCACCTCTCGGACTCTCCTTTGACACTGCGCTCACCTCTCGGACTCTCCTTTTACACTGAGCTCACCTCTCGGACTCTCCTTTTACACGGCGCTCAACTCTCGGACTCTCCTTTTACACTGAGCTCACCTCTCGGACTCTCCTTTTACACCGCGCTCACCTCTCGGACTCTCCTTTTACACCGGGCTCACCTCTCGGACTCTCCTTTTACACCGCGCTCACCTCTCGGACTCTCCTTTTACACCGCGCTCACCTCTCGGGCTCTCCTTTTACACTGAGCTCACCGCTCGGACTCTCCTTTTACACTGAGCTCACCACTCGGACTCTCCTTTTACACCGCGCTCACCTCTCAGTCTCTCCTTTTACACCGGGCTCACCTCTCGGACTCTCCTTTTACACTGCGCTCACCTCTCGGACTCTCCTTTTACACTGAGCTCACCTCTCGGACTCTCCTTTTACACTGAGCTCACCTCTCGGACTCTCCTTTTACACTGCGCTCACCTCTCGGACTCTCCTTTTACACTGAGCTCACCTCTCGGACTCTCATTTTACTCTGCGCTCACCTCTCGGACTCTCCTTTTACACCGCGCTCACCTCTCGGACTCTCCTTTTACACCGCGCTCACCTCTCGGCCTCTCCTTTTACAGCGCCCTCACCTCTCAGACTCTCCTTTTACACTGCGCTCAACTCTTGGACTCTCCTTTAACACTGCGCTCACCTCTCGGACTCTCCTTTTACACCGGGCTCACCTCTCGGACTCTCCTTTTTCACTGAGCTCACCTCTCGGACTCTCCTTTTATTCTGCGCTCACCTCTCGCACTCTCCTTTTACACCGCGCTCACCTCTCGGACTCTCCTTTTACACCGTGCTCACCTCTCGGACTCTCCTTTTACACTGCGCTCACCTCTCGGACTCTCCTTTGACACCGGGCTCACCTCTCGGACTCTCCTTTTACACTGAGCTCACCTCTTGGACTCTCCTTTTACACTGCGCTCACCTCTCGGACTCTCCATTTACACTGAGCTCACCTCTCGGACTCTCCTTTTACACTGCGCTCACCTCTCGGACTCTCCTTTTACACTGAGCTCACTTTTCGGACTCTCCTTTTACACTGCGCTCACCCCTCGGACTCTCCTTTTACACTGAGCTCACCTCTCGGACTCTCCTTTTACACTGAGCTCACCTTTCGGACTCTCCTTTTACACCGCGCTCACCTCTCGGACTCTCCTTTCACACTGCGCTCAACTCTCGGACTCTCCTTTTACACTGAGCTCACCTCACGGACTCTCCTTTTACACTGAGCTCACCTCTCGGACTCTCCTCTTGCACTGAGCTCACCTTTCGGACTCTCCTTTTATACTGCGCTCACCTCTCAGACTCTCCTTTTACACCGCGCTCACCTCTCGGACTCTCCTTTTACACTGAGCTCACCTCTCGGACTCTCCTTTGACACTGCGCTCACCTCTCGGACTCTCCTTTTACACTGAGCTCACCTCTCGGACTCTCCTTTTACACGGCGCTCAACTCTCGGACTCTCCTTTTACACCGGGCTCACCTCTCATTTTACACCGCGCTCACCTCTCGGACTCTCCTTTTACACCGCGCTCACCTCTCGGACTCTCCTTTTACACTGCGCTCACCTCTCAGACTCTCCTTTTACACTGAGCTCACCTCTCGGACTCTCCTTTTACACTGCGCTCACCTCTCAGACTCTCCTTTTACACTGAGCTCACCACTCGGACTCTCCTTTTACACCGCGCTCACCTCTCAGACTCTCCTTTTACACCGGGCTCACCTCTTGGATTCTCCTTTTGCACTGAGCTCACCACTCGGACTCTCCTTTTACACCGCGCTCACCTCTCAGACTCTCCTTTTACACCGGGCTCACCTCTCGGACTCTCCTTTTACACTGCGCTCACCTCACGGACTCTCCTTTTACACCGCGCTCACCTCTCGGACTCTCCTTTTACACCGCGCTTACCTCTCGGCCTCTCCTTTTACACCGCCCTCACCTCTCAGACTCTCCTTTTACACTGCGCTCAACTCTTGGACTCTCCTTTAACACTGCGCTCACCTCTCGGACTCTACTTTTACACCGGGCTCACCTCTCGGACTCTCCTTTTACACTGAGCTCACCTCTCGGACTCTCCTTTTATTCTGCGCTCACCTCTCGGACTCTCCTTTTACACCGCGCTCACCTCTCGGACTCTCCTTTTACACCGTGCTCACCTCTCGGACTCTCCTTTTACACTGCGCTCACCTCTCGGACTCTCCTTTTACACCGGGCTCACCTCTCGGACTCTCCTTTTACACTGAGCTCACCTCTCGGACTCTCCTTTTACACTGCGCTCACCTCTCGGACTCTCCTTTTACACTGAGCTCACCTCTCGGACTCTCCTTTTACACTGCGCTCACCTCTCGGACTCTCCTTTTACACTGCGCTCACTTTTCGGACTCTCCTTTTACACTGCGCTCACCCCTCGGACTCTCCTTTTACACTGAGCTCACCTCTCGGACTCTCCTTTTACACTGTGCTCACCTTTCGGACTCTCCTTTCACACTGCGCTCAACTCTCGGACTCTCCTTTTACACTGAGCTCACCTCACGGACTCTCCTTTTACACTGAGCTCACCTCTCGGACTCTCCTCTTGCACTGAGCTCACCTTTCGGACTCTCCTTTTACACTGCGCTCACATCTCAGACTCTCCTTTTACACTGAGCTCACCTCTCGGACTCTCCTTTTACACCGCGCTCACCTCTCAGACTCTCCTTTTACACTGCGCTCACATCTCGGACTCTCCTTTTACACCGCGCTCACCTCTCAGACTCTCCTTTTACACTGCGCTCACCTCTCGGACTCTCCTTTTACACCGGGCTCACCTCTCGGACTCTCCTTTTACACTGAGCTCACCTCTCGGACTCTCCATTTACACCGCGCTCACCTCTTGGACTCTCCTTTTACACCGGGCTCACCTCTTGGACTCTCCTTTTACACTGCGCTGACCTCTCGGACTCTCCTTTTACACTGCGCTCACCTCTCGGACTCTCCTTTTACACTGCGCTCACTTCTCGGACTCTCCTTTTACACTGCGCTCACCTCTCAGACTCTCCTTTTACTCCGCGCTCACCTCTCGGACTCTCCTTTTACACCGCGCTCACCTCTCGGACTCTCCTTTTACACCGCGCTCACCTCTCGGCCTCTCCTTTTACACCACCCTCACCTCTCAGACTCTCATTTTACACTGCGCTCAACTCTTGGACTCTCCTTTAACACTGCGCTCACCTCTCGGACTCTCCTTTTACACTGCGCTCACCTCTCGGACTCTCCTTTTACACCGGGCTCACCTCTCGGACTCTCCTTTTACACTGAGCTCACCTCTCGGACTCTCCTTTGACACTGCGCTCACCTCTCGGACTCTCGTTTTACACTGAGCTCACCTCTCGGACTCTCCTTTTACACCGCGCTCACCTCTCGGACTCTCCTTTTACACTGCGCTCACCTCTCGGACTCACCTTTTACACGGCGCTCAACTCTCGGACTCTCCTTTTACACCGGGCTCACCTCTCCTTTTTCACCGCGCTCACCTCTCGGACTCTCCTTTTACACTGAGCTCACCTCACGGACTCTCCTTTTACACTGAGCTCACCTCTCGGACTCTCCTCTTCAACTGAGCTCACCTTTCGGACTCTCCTTTTACACTGCGCTCACCTCTCAGACTCTCCTTTTACACCGCGCTCACCTCTCAGACTCTCCTTTTACACTGCGCTCACCTCTCGGACTCTCCTTTTGCACCGGGCTCACCTGTCGGACTCTCCTTTCACACTGCGCTCACCTCTCGGACTCTCCTTTTACACTGCGCTCACCTCTCGGACTCTCCTTTGACACTGCGCTCACCTCTCGGACTCTCCTTTTACACTGAGCTCACCTCTCGGACTCTCCTTTTACACGGCGCTCAACTCTCAGACTCTCCTTTTACACCGGGCTCACCTCTCGGACTCTCCTTTTACACCGCGCTCACCTCTCGAACTCTCCTTTTACACCGAGCTCACCTCTCAGTCTCTCCTTTTACACCGGGCTCACCTCTCGGACTCTCCTTTTACACTGCGCTCACCTCTCGGACTCTCCTTTTACACTGAGCTCACCTCTCGGACTCTCCTTTTACTCTGCGCTCACCTCTCGGACTCTCCTTTTACACCGCGCTCACCTCTCGGACTCTCCTTTTACACTGCGCTCACCTCTCGGCCTCTCCTTTTACAGCGCCCTCACCTCTCAGACTCTCCTTTTACACTGCGCTCAACTCTTGGACTCTCCTTTAACACTGCGCTCACCTCTCGGACTCTCCTTTTACACCGGGCTCACCTCTCGGACTCTCCTTTTTCACTGAGCTCACCTCTCGGACTCTCCTTTTATTCTGCGCTCACCTCTCGGACTCTCCTTTTACACCGCGCTCACCTCTCGGACTCTCCTTTTACACCGTGCTCACCTCTCGGACTCTCCTTTTACACTGCGCTCACCTCTCGGACTCTCCTTTGACACCGGGCTCACCTCTCGGACTCTCCTTTTACACTGAGCTCACCTCTTGGACTCTCCTTTTACACTGCGCTCACCTCTCGGACTCTCCATTTACACTCAGCTCACCTCTCGGACTCTCCTTTTACACTGCGCTCACCTCTCGGACTCTCCTTTTACACTGAGCTCACTTTTCGGACTCTCCTTTTACACTGCGCTCACCCCTCGGACTCTCCTTTTACACTGAGCTCACCTCTCGGACTCTCCTTTTACACTGAGCTCACCTTTCGGACTCTCCTTTTACACCGCGCTCACCTCTCGGACTCTCCTTTCACACTGCGCTCAACTCTCGGACTCTCCTTTTACACTGAGCTCACCTCACGGACTCTCCTTTTACACTGAGCTCACCTCTCGGACTCTCCTCTTGCACTGAGCTCACCTTTCGGACTCTCCTTTTACACTGCGCTCACCTCTCAGACTCTCCTTTTACACCGCGCTCACCTCTCGGACTCTCCTTTTACACTGAGCTCACCTCTCGGACTCTCCTTTGACACTGCGCTCACCTCTCGGACTCTCCTTTTACACTGAGCTCACCTCTCGGACTCTCCTTTTACACGGCGCTCAAGTCTCGGACTCTCCTTTTACACCGGGCTCACCTCTCATTTTACACCGCGCTCACCTCTCGGACTCTCCTTTTACACCGCGCTCACCTCTCGGACTCTCCTTTTACACTGCGCTCACCTCTCAGACTCTCCTTTTACACTGAGCTCACCTCTCGGACTCTCCTTTTACACTGCGCTCACCTCTCAGACTCTCCTTTTACACTGAGCTCACCACTCGGACTCTCCTTTTACACCGCGCTCACCTCTCAGACTCTCCTTTTACACCGGGCTCACCTCTTGGATTCTCCTTTTGCACTGAGCTCACCACTCGGACTCTCCTTTTACACCGCGCTCACCTCTCAGACTCTCCTTTTACACCGGGCTCACCTCTCGGACTCTCCTTTTACACTGCGCTCACCTCACGGACTCTCCTTTTACACCGCGCTCACCTCTCGGACTCTCCTTTTACACCGCGCTTACCTCTCGGCCTCTCCTTTTACACCGCCCTCACCTCTCAGACTCTCCTTTTACACTGCGCTCAACTCTTGGACTCTCCTTTAACACTGCGCTCACCTCTCGGACTCTACTTTTACACCGGGCTCACCTCTCGGACTCTCCTTTTACACTGAGCTCACCTCTCGGACTCTCCTTTTATTCTGCGCTCACCTCTCGGACTCTCCTTTTACACCGCGCTCACCTCTCGGACTCTCCTTTTACACCGTGCTCACCTCTCGGACTCTCCTTTTACACTGCGCTCACCTCTCGGACTCTCCTTTTACACCGGGCTCACCTCTCGGACTCTCCTTTTACACTGAGCTCACCTCTCGGACTCTCCTTTTACACTGCGCTCACCTCTCGGACTCTCCTTTTACACTGAGCTCACCTCTCGGACTCTCCTTTTACACTGCGCTCACCTCTCGGACTCTCCTTTTACACTGCGCTCACTTTTCGGACTCTCGTTTTACACTGCGCTCACCCCTCGGACTCTCCTTTTACACTGAGCTCACCTCTCGGACTCTCCTTTTACACTGTGCTCACCTTTCGGACTCTCCTTTCACACTGCGCTCAACTCTCGGACTCTCCTTTTACACTGAGCTCACCTCACGGACTCTCCTTTTACACTGAGCTCACCTCTCGGACTCTCCTCTTGCACTGAGCTCACCTTTCGGACTCTCCTTTTACACTGCGCTCACATCTCAGACTCTCCTTTTACACCGCGCTCACCTCTCGGACTCTCCTTTTACACCGTGCTCACCTCTCGGACTCTCCTTTTACACGGCGCTCACCTCTCGGACTCTCCTTTTACACTGAGCTCACCTCTCGGACTCTCCTTTTACACCGTGCTCACCTCTCGGACTCTCCTTTTACACCGGGCTCACCTCTCGGACTCTCCTGTTACACTGAGCTCACCTCTCGGACTCTCCTTTTACACCGCGCTCACCTCTCGGACTCTCCTTTTACACCGGGCTCACCTCTCGGACTCTCCTTTTACACTGAGCTCACCTCTCGGACTCTCCTTTGACACTGCGCTCACCTCTCGGACTCTCCTTTGACACTGCGCTCACCTCTCGGACTCTCCTTTTACACTGAGCTCACCTCTCGGACTCTCCTTTTACACTGCGCTCACCTCTCGGACTCTCCTTTTACACTGAGCTCACCTCACGGACTCTCCTTTTACACCGCGCTCACCTCTCGGACTCTCCTTTTACACCGGGCTCACCTCTCGGACTCTCCTTTTACACTGAGCTCACCTCTCGGACTCTCCTTTTACACTGAGCTCACCTCTCGGACTCTCCTTTGAAACTGAGCTCACCTCTCGGACTCTCCTTTTACACCGCGCTCACCTCTCGGACTCTCCTTTTACACCGCGCTCACCTCTCGGACTCTCCTTGTACACCGCGCTCACCTCTCGGACTCTCCTTTTACACCGAGCTCACCTCTCGGGCTCTCCTTTTACACTGCGCTCACCTCTCGGACTCTCCTTTTACACTGAGCTCACCTCTCGGGCTCTCCTTTTACACTGCGCTCACGTCTCAGACTCTCCTTTTACACTGAGTTCACCACTCGGACTCTCCTTTTACACCGCGCTCACCTCTCAGACTCTCCTTTTACACCGGGCTCACCTCTTGGATTCTCCTTTTGCACTGAGCTCACCACTCGGACTCTCCTTTTACACCGCGCTCACCTCTCGGACTCTCCTTTTGCACTGCGCTCACCTCTCGGACTCTCCTTTTACACTGCGATCACCTCTCGGACTCTCCTTTTACTCTGCGCTCACCTCTCGGACTCTCCTTTTACACCGCGCTCACCTCTCGGACTCTCCTTTTACACCGCGCTCACCTCACGGACTCTCCTTTTACACTGAGCTCACCTCTCGGACTCTCCTCTTGCACTGAGCTCACCTTTCGGACTCTCCTTTTACACTGCGCTCACATCTCAGACTCTCCTTTTACACCGCGCTCACCTCTCGGACTCTCCTTTTACACTGAGCTCACCTCTCGGACTCTCCTTTTATTCTGCGCTCACCTCTCGGACTCTCCTTTTACACCGCGCTCACCTCTCGGACTCTCCTTTTACACCGTGCTCACCTCTCGGACTCTCATTTTACACCGCGCTCACCTCTCGGACTCTCCTTTTACACCGGGCTCACCTCTCGGACTCTCCTTTTACACTGAGCTCACCTCTCGGACTCTCCTTTTACACCGCGCTCACCTCTCGGACTCTCCTTTTACACCGGGCTCACCTCTCGGACTCTCCTTTTACACTGAGCTCACCTCTCGGACTCTCCTTTTACACCGTGCTCACCTCTCGGACTCTCCTTTTACACTGCGCTCACCTCTCGGACTCTCCTTTTACACTGCGCTCACCTCTCGGACTCTCCTTTTACACTGCGCTCACCTCTCGGACTCTCCTTTTACACTGCGCTCACCTCTCGGACTCTCCTTTTACACTGCGCTCACCTCTCGGACTCTCCTTTTGCTCTGCGCTCACATCTCGGACTCTCCTTTTACACTGAGCTCACCTCTCGGACTCTCCTTTTACACTGCGCTCACCTCTCGGACTCTCCTTTTACACCGCGCTCACCTCTCGGACTCTCCTTTTACACCGCGCTCACCTCACGGACTCTCCTTTTACACTGAGCTCACCTCTCGGACTCTCCTCTTGCACTGAGCTCACCTTTCGGACTCTCCTTTTACACTGCGCTCACATCTCAGACTCTCCTTTTACACCGCGCTCACCTCTCGGACTCTCCTTTTACACTGAGCTCACCTCTCGGACTCTCCTTTTATTCTGCGCTCACCTCTCGGACTCTCCTTTTACACCGCGCTCACCTCTCGGACTCTCCTTTTACACCGTGCTCACCTCTCGGACTCTCATTTTACACCGCGCTCACCTCTCGGACTCTCCTTTTACACCGGGCTCACCTCTCGGACTCTCCTTTTACACTGAGCTCACCTCTCGGACTCTCCTTTTACACCGCGCTCACCTCTCGGACTCTCCTTTTACACCGGGCTCACCTCTCGGACTCTCCTTTTACACTGAGCTCACCTCTCGGACTCTCCTTTTACACCGTGCTCACCTCTCGGACTCTCCTTTTACACTGCGCTCACCTCTCGGACTCTCCTTTTACACTGCGCTCACCTCTCGGACTCTCCTTTTACACTGCGCTCACCTCTCGGACTCTCCTTTTACACTGCGCTCACCTCTCGGACTCTCCTTTTACACTGCGCTCACCTCTCGGACTCTCCTTTTGCTCTGCGCTCACATCTCGGACTCTCCTTTTACACTGAGCTCACCTCTCGGACTCTCCTTTTACACTGCGCTCACCTCTCGGACTCTCCTTTTACACCGCGCTCACCTCTCGGACTCTCCTTTTACATCGCGCTCACCTCTCGGCCTCTCCTTTTACACCGCCCTCACCTCTCAGACTCTCCTTTTACACTACGCTCAACTCTTGGACTCTCCTTTAACACTGCGCTCACCTCTCGGACTCTCCTTTTACACTGAGCTCACCTCTCGGACTCTCCTTTTATTCTGCGCTCACCTCTCGGACTCTCCTTTTACACCGCGCTCACCTCTCGGACTCTCCTTTTACACCGTGCTCACCTCTCGGACTCTCCTTTTACATTGCGCTCACCTCTCGGACTCTCCTTTTACACCGGGCTCACCTCTCGGACTCTCCTTTTACACTGAGCTCACCTCTCGGACTCTCCTTTTACACTGCGCTCACCTCTCGGACTCTCCTTTTACACTGAGCTCACCTCTCGGACTCTCCTTTTGCACTGCGCTCACCTCTCGGACTCTCCTTTTACACTGAGCTCACTTTTCGGACTCTCCTTTTACACTGCGCTCACCTCTCGGACTCTCCTTTTACACTGAGCTCACCTCTCGGACTCTCCTTTTACACTGAGCTCACCTTTCGGACTCTCCTTTCACACTGCGCTCAACTCTCGGACTCTCCTTTTACACTGAGCTCACCTCACGGACTCTCCTTTTACACTGAGCTCACCTCTCGGACTCTCCTCTTGCACTGAGCTCACCTTTCGGACTCTCCTTTTACACTGCGCTCACCTCTCAGACTCTCCTTTTACACTGCGCTCACCTCTCGGACTCTCCTTTTACACCGGGCTCACCTCTCGGACTCTCCTTTTACACTGAGCTCACATCTCGGACTCTCCTTTTACACCGCGCTCACCTCTCGGACTCTCCTTTTACACCGGGCTCACCTCTCGGACTCTCCTTTTACACTGAGCTCACCTCTCGGACTCTCCTTTTACACCGTGCTCACCTCTCGGACTCTCCTTTTGCACTGAGCTCACCTCTCGGACTCTCCTTTTACACTGCGCTCAACTCTCGGACTCTCCTTTTGCACTGAGCTCACTTTTCGGACTCTCCTTTTACACTGCGCTCACCTCTCGGACTCTCCTTTTACACTGAGCTCACCTCTCGGACTCTCCTTTTACACTGAGCTCACCTTTCGGACTTTCCTTTTACACTGCGCTCAACTCTCGGACTCTCCTTTTACACTGAGCTCACCTCTCGGACTCTCCTCTTGCACTGAGCTCACCTTTCGGACTCTCCTTTTACACTGCGCTCACCTCTCAGACTCTCCTTTTACACCGCGCTCACCTCTCGGACTCTCCTTTTACACTGCGCTCACCTCTCAGACTCTCCTTTTACACCGGGCTCACTTCTCGGACTCTCCTTTTACACTGCGCTCACCTCTCGGACTCTCCTTTTATACTGAGCTCACCTCACGGACTCTCCTTTTACACTGAGCTCACCTCTCGGACTCTCCTCTTGCACTGAGCTCACCTTTCGGACTCTCCTTTTACACTGCGCTCACCTCTCAGACTCTCCTTTTACACTGCGCTCACCTCTCGGACTCTCCTTTTACACCGGGCTCACCTCTCGGACTCTCCTTTTACACTGCGCTCACCTCTCGGACTCTCCTTTTACACTGCGCTCACCTCTCGGACTCTCCTTTGACACTGCGCTCACCTCTCGGACTCTCCTTTTACACTGAGCTCACCTCTCGGACTCTCCTTTTACACGGCGCTCAACTCTCGGACTCTCCTTTTACACCGGGCTCACCTCTCCTTTTTCACCGCGCTCACCTCTCGGACTCTCCTTTTACACTGAGCTCACCTCACGGACTCTCCTTTTACACTGAGCTCACCTCTCGGACTCTCCTTTTACACCGTGCTCACCTCTCGGACTCTCCTTTTACACTGCGCTCACCTCTCGGACTCTCCTTTTACACCGGGCTCACCTCTCGGACTCTCCTTTTACACTGAGCTCACCTCTCGGACTCTCCTTTTACACTGCGCTCACCTCTCGGACTCTCCATTTGCACTGAGCTCACCTCTCGGACTCTCCTTTTACACTGCGCTCACCTCTCGGACTCTCCTTTTACACTGAGCTCACTTTTCGGACTCTCCTTTTACACTGCGCTCACCCCTCGGACTCTCCTTTTACACTGAGCTCACCTCTCGGACTCTCCTTTTACACTGAGCTCACCTTTCGGACTCTCCTTTCACACTGCGCTCAACTCTCGGACTCTCCTTTTACACTGAGCTCACCTCACGGACTCTCCTTTTACACTGAGCTCACCTCTCGGACTCTCCTCTTGCACTGAGCTCACCTTTCGGACTCTCCTTTTACACTGCGCTCACCTCTCAGACTCTCCTTTTACACCGCGCTCACCTCTCGGACTCTCCTTTGACACTGCGCTCACCTCTCGGACTCTCCTTTTACACGGCGCTCAACTCTCGGACTCTCCTTTTGCACCGGGCTCACCTCTCCTTTTACACCGCGCTCACCTCTCGGACTCTCCTTTTACACCGCGCTCACCTCTCGGACTCTCCTTTTACACCGCGCTCACCTCTCGGACTCTCCTTTTACACTGCGCTCACCTCTCAGACTCTCCTTTTACACTGAGCTCACCTCTCGGGCTCTCCTTTTACACTGCGCTCACCTCTCGGACTCCCCTTTTACACTGCGCTCACCTCTCAGACTCTCCTTTTACACTGAGCTCACCACTCGGACTCTCCTTTTACACCGCGCTCACCTCTCAGACTCTCCTTTTACACCGGGCTCACCTCATGGATTCTCCTTTTGCACTGAGCTCACCACTCGGACTCTCCTTTTACACTGAGCTCACCTCTCGGACTCTCCTTTTACACCGCGCTCACCTCTCAGACTCTCCTTTTACACCGGGCTCACCTCTCGGACTCTCCTTTTACACTGCGCTCACCTCTCGGACTCTCCTTTTACACTGCGCTCACCTCTCGGACTCTCCTTTTACTCTGCGCTCACCTCTCGGACTCTCCTTTTACACCGCGCTCACCTCTCGGACTCTCCTTTAACACTGCGCTCACCTCTCGGACTCTACTTTTACACCGAGCTCACCTCTCGGACTCTCCTTTTACACTGAGCTCACCTCTCGGACTCTCCTTTTACACTGCGCTCAACTCTTGGACTCTCCTTTAACACTGCGCTCACCTCTCGGACTCTACTTTTACACCGGGCTCACCTCTCGGACTCTCCTTTTACACTGAGCTCACCTCTCGGACTCTCCTTTTATTCTGCGCTAACCTCTCGGACTCTCCTTTTACACCGCGCTCACCTCTCGGACTCTCCTTTTACACCGTGCTCACCTCTCGGACTCTCCTTTTACACTGCGCTCACCTCTCGGATTCTCCTTTTACACCGGGCTCACCTCTCGGACTCTCCTTTTACACTGAGCTCACCTCTCGGACTCTCCTTTTACACTGCGCTCACCTCTCGGACTCTCCTTTTACACTGAGCTCACCTCTCGGACTCTCCTTTTACACTGCGCTCACCTCTCGGACTCTCCTTTTACACTGCGCTCACTTTTCGGACTCTCCTTTTACACTGCGCTCACCCCTCGGACTCTCCTTTTACACTGAGCTCACCTCTCGGACTCTCCTTTTACACTGAGCTCACCTTTCGGACTCTCCTTTCACACTGCGCTCAACTCTCGGACTCTCCTTTTACACTGAGCTCACCTCACGGACTCGCCTTTTACACTGAGCTCACCTCTCGGACTCTCCTCTTGCACTGAGCTCACCTTTCGGACTCTCCTTTTACACTGCGCTCACATCTCAGACTCTCCTTTTACACCGCGCTCACCTCTCGGACTCTCCTTTTACACAGCGCTCACCTCTCGGACTCTCCTTTTACACCGCGCTCACCTCTCGGACTCTCCTTTTACACCGCGCTCACCTCTCGGACTCTCCTTTTACACCGCGCTCACCTCTCGGACTCTCCTTTTACACCGCGCTCACCTCTCGGACTCTCCTTTTACACCGGGCTCACCTCTCGGACTCTCCTTTTACACCGCGCTCACCTCTCGGACTCTCCTTTTACACCGGGCTCACCTCTCGGACTCTCCTTTTACACCGGGCTCACCTCTCGGACTCTCCTTTTACACCGTGCTCACCTCTCGGACTCTCCTTTTACACTGCGCTCACCTCTCAGACTCTCCTTTTACACTGAGCTCACCTCTCGGGCTCTCCTTTTACACTGCGCTCACCTCTCGGACTCCCCTTTTACACCGCGCTCACCTCTCGGACTCTCCTTTTACACTGAGCTCACCACTCGGACTCTCCTTTTACACCGCGCTCACCTCTCAGACTCTCCTTTTACACCGGGCTCACCTCATGGATTCTCCTTTTGCACTGAGCTCACCACTCGGACTCTCCTTTTACACCGCGCTCACCTCTCAGACTCTCCTTTTACACCGGGCTCACCTCTCGGACTCTCCTTTTACACTGCGCTCACCTCTCGGACTCTCCTTTTACACTGCGCTCACCTCTCGGAATCTCCTTTTACTCTGCGCTCACCTCTCGGACTCTCCTTTTACACCGCGCTCACCTCTCGGACTCTCCTTTTACACCGCGCTCACCTCTCGGCCTCTCCTTTTACACCGCCCTCACCTCTCAGACTCTCCTTTTACACTGCGCTCAACTCTTGGACTCTCCTTTAACACTGCGCTCACCTCTCGGACTCTACTTTTACACCGGGCTCACCTCTCGGACTCTCCTTTTACACTGAGCTCACCTCTCGGACTCTCCTTTTATTCTGCGCTCACCTCTCGGACTCTCCTTTTACACCGCGCTCACCTCTCGGACTCTCCTTTTACACCGTGCTCACCTCTCGGACTCTCCTTTTACACTGCGCTCACCTCTCGGACTCTCCTTTTACACCGGGCTCACCTCTCGGACTCTCCTTTTACACTGAGCTCACCTCTCGGACTCTCCTTTTACACTGCGCTCACCTCTCGGACTCTCCTTTTACACTGAGCTCACCTCTCGGACTCTCCTTTTACACTGCGCTCACCTCTCGGACTCTCCTTTTACACTGCGCTCACTTTTCGGACTCTCCTTTTACACTGCGCTCACCTCTCAGACTCTCCTTTTACACTGAGCTCACCTCTCGGGCTCTCCTTTTACACTGCGCTCACCTCTCGGACTCCCCTTTTACACTGCGCTCAGCTCTCAGACTCTCCTTTTACACTGAGCTCACCACTCGGACTCTCCTTTTACACCGCGCTCACCTCTCAGACTCTCCTTTTACACCGGGCTCACCTCATGGATTCTCCTTTTGCACTGAGCTCACCACTCGGACTCTCCTTTTACACTGAGCTCACCTCTCGGACTCTCCTTTTACACCGCGCTCACCTCTCAGACTCTCCTTTTACACCGGGCTCACCTCTCGGACTCTCCTTTTACACTGCGCTCACCTCTCGGACTCTCCTTTTACACTGCGCTCACCTCTCGGACTCTCCTTTTACTCTGCGCTCACCTCTCGGACTCTCCTTTTACACCGCGCTCACCTCTCGGACTCTCCTTTAACACTGCGCTCACCTCTCGGACTCTACTTTTACACCGAGCTCACCTCTCGGACTCTCCTTTTACACTGAGCTCACCTCTCGGACTCTCCTTTTACACTGCGCTCAACTCTTGGACTCTCCTTTAACACTGCGCTCACCTCTCGGACTCTACTTTTACACCGGGCTCACCTCTCGGACTCTCCTTTTACACTGAGCTCACCTCTCGGACTCTCCTTTTATTCTGCGCTCACCTCTCGGACTCTCCTTTTACACCGCGCTCACCTCTCGGACTCTCCTTTTACACCGTGCTCACCTCTCGGACTCTCCTTTTACACTGCGCTCACCTCTCGGATTCTCCTTTTACACCGGGCTCACCTCTCGGACTCTCCTTTTACACTGAGCTCACCTCTCGGACTCTCCTTTTACACTGCGCTCACCTCTCGGACTCTCCTTTTACACTGAGCTCACCTCTCGGACTCTCCTTTTACACTGCGCTCACCTCTCGGACTCTCCTTTTACACTGCGCTCACTTTTCGGACTCTCCTTTTACACTGCGCTCACCCCTCGGACTCTCCTTTTACACTGAGCTCACCTCTCGGACTCTCCTTTTACACTGAGCTCACCTTTCGGACTCTCCTTTCACACTGCGCTCAACTCTCGGACTCTCCTTTTACACTGAGCTCACCTCACGGACTCTCCTTTTACACTGAGCTCACCTCTCGGACTCTCCTCTTGCACTGAGCTCACCTTTCGGACTCTCCTTTGACACTGCGCTCACATCTCAGACTCTCCTTTTACACCGCGCTCACCTCTCGGACTCTCCTTTTACACAGCGCTCACCTCTCGGACTCTCCTTTTACACCGCGCTCACCTCTCGGACTCTCCTTTTACACCGCGCTCACCTCTCGGACTCTCCTTTTACACCGCGCTCACCTCTCGGACTCTCCTTTTACACCGCGCTCACCTCTCGGACTCTCCTTTTACACCGGGCTCACCTCTCGGACTCTCCTTTTACACCGCGCTCACCTCTCGGACTCTCCTTTTACACCGGGCTCACCTCTCGGACTCTCCTTTTACACCGGGCTCACCTCTCGGACTCTCCTTTTACACCGTGCTCACCTCTCGGACTCTCCTTTTACACTGCGCTCACCTCTCAGACTCTCCTTTTACACTGAGCTCACCTCTCGGGCTCTCCTTTTACACTGCGCTCACCTCTCGGACTCCCCTTTTACACCGCGCTCACCTCTCGGACTCTCCTTTTACACTGAGCTCACCACTCGGACTCTCCTTTTACACCGCGCTCACCTCTCAGACTCTCCTTTTACACCGGGCTCACCTCATCGATTCTCCTTTTGCACTGAGCTCACCACTCGGACTCTCCTTTTACACCGCGCTCACCTCTCAGACTCTCCTTTTACACCGGGCTCACCTCTCGGACTCTCCTTTTACACTGCGCTCACCTCTCGGACTCTCCTTTTACACTGCGCTCACCTCTCGGACTCTCCTTTTACTCTGCGCTCACCTCTCGGACTCTCCTTTTACACCGCGCTCACCTCTCGGACTCTCCTTTTACACCGCGCTCACCTCTCGGCCTCTCCTTTTACACCGCCCTCACCTCTCAGACTCTCCTTTTACACTGCGCTCAACTCTTGGACTCTCCTTTAACACTGCGCTCACCTCTCGGACTCTACTTTTACACCGGGCTCACCTCTCGGACTCTCCTTTTACACTGAGCTCACCTCTCGGACTCTCCTTTTATTCTGCGCTCACCTCTCGGACTCTCCTTTTACACCGCGCTCACCTCTCGGACTCTCCTTTTACACCGTGCTCACCTCTCGGACTCTCCTTTTACACTGCGCTCACCTCTCGGACTCTCCTTTTACACTGAGCTCACCTCTCGGACTCTCCTTTTACACTGCGCTCACCTCTCGGACTCTCCTTTTACACTGAGCTCACCTCTCGGACTCTCCTTTTACACCGCGCTCACCTCTCAGACTCTCCTTTTACACCGGGCTCACCTCTCGGACTCTCCTTTTACACCGGGCTCACCTCTCGGACTCTCCTTTTACACTGAGCTCACCTCTCGGACTCTCCTTTTACACTGCGCTCACCTCTCGGACTCTCCTTTTACACTGAGCTCACCTCTCGGACTCTCCTTTTACACTGCGCTCACCTCTCGGACTCTCCTTTTACACTGCGCTCACTTTTCGGACTCTCCTTTTACACTGCGCTCACCCCTCGGACTCTCCTTTTACACTGAGCTCACCTCTCGGACTCTCCTTTTACACTGAGCTCACCTTTCGGACTCTCCTTTCACACTGCGCTCAACTCTCGGACTCTCCTTTTACACTGAGCTCACCTCACGGACTCTCCTTTTACACTGAGCTCACCTCTCGGACTCTCCTCTTGCACTGAGCTCACCTTTCGGACTCTCCTTTTACACTGCGCTCACATCTCAGACTCTCCTTTTACACCGCGCTCACCTCTCGGACTCTCCTTTTACACTGAGCTCACCTCTCGGACTCTCCTTTTATTCTGCGCTCACCTCTCGGACTCTCCTTTTACACCGCGCTCACCTCTCGGACTCTCCTTTTACACCGTGCTCACCTCTCGGACTCTCCTTTTACACCGCGCTCACCTCTCGGACTCTCCTTTTACACCGGGCTCACCTCTCGGACTCTCCTTTTACACCGAGCTCACGTCTCGGACTCTCCTTTTACACCGCGCTCACCTCTCTGACTCTCCTTTTACACCGGGCTCACCTCTCGGACTCTCCTTTTACACCGAGCTCACCTCTCGGACTCTCCTTTTACACCGTGCTCACCTCTCGGACTCTCCTTTTACACTGCGCTCACCTCTCGGACTCTCCTTTTACACTGCGCTCACCTCTCGGACTCTCCTTTTACACTGCGCTCACCTCTCGGACTCTCCTTTTACACTGCGCTCACCTCTCGGACTCTCCTTTTACTCTGCGCTCACCTCTCGGACTCTCCTTTTACACCGGGCTCACCTCTCGGACTCTCCTTTTACACTGAGCTCACCTCTCGGACTCTCCTTTTGCACTGCGCTCACCTCTCGGACTCTCCTTTTACACTGAGCTCACCTCTCGGACTCTCCTTTTACACTGCGCTCACCTCTCGGACTCTCCTTTTACACTGAGCTCACTTTTCGGACTCTCCTTTTACACTGCGCTCACCTCTCGGACTCTCCTTTTACACTGAGCTCACCTCTCGGACTCTCCTTTTACACTGAGCTCACCTTTCGGACTCTCCTTTCACACTGCGCTCAACTCTCGGACTCTCCTTTTACACTGAGCTCACCTCACGGACTCTCCTTTTACACTGAGCTCACCTCTCGGACTCTCCTCTTGCACTGAGCTCACCTTTCGGACTCTCCTTTTACACTGAGCTCACCTCTCGGACTCTCCTTTTACACTGCGCTCACCTCTCAGACTCTCCTTTTACACTGCGCTCACCTCTCGGACTCTCCTTTTACACTGCGCTCACCTCTCGGACTCTCCTTTTACACCGGGCTCACCACTCGGACTCTCCTTTTACACTGAGCTCACCTCTCGGACTCTCCTTTTGCACCGCGCTCACCTCTCAGACTCTCCTTTTACACTGCGCTCACATCTCGGACTCTCCTTTTACACCGCGCTCACCTCTCAGACTCTCCTTTTACACTGCGCTCACCTCTCGGACTCTCCTTTTACACCGGGCTCACCTCTCGGACTCTCCTTTTACACTGAGCTCACCTCTCGGACTCTCCATTTACACCGCGCTCACCTCTTGGACTCTCCTTTTACACCGGGCTCACCTCTTGGACTCTCCTTTTACACTGCGCTGACCTCTCGGACTCTCCTTTTACACTGCGCTCACCTCTCGGACTCTCCTTTTACACTGCGCTCACCTCTCAGACTCTCCTTTTACTCCGCGCTCACCTCTCGGACTCTCCTTTTACACCGCGCTCACCTCTCGGACTCTCCTTTTACACCGCGCTCACCTCTCGGCCTCTCCTTTTACACCGCCCTCACCTCTCAGACTCTCATTTTACACTGCGCTCAACTCTTGGACTCTCCTTTAACACTGCGCTCACCTCTCGGACTCTCCTTTTACACCGGGCTCACCTCTCGGACTATCCTTTTACACTGAGCTCACCTCTCGGACTCTCCTTTTATTCTGCGCTCACCTCTCGGACTCTCCTTTTACACCGCGCTCACCTCTCGGACTCTCCTTTTACTCCGCGCTCACCTCTCGGACTCTCCTTTTACACCGGGCTCACCTCTCGGACTCTCCTTTTACACTGAGCTCACCTCTCGGACTCTCCTTTTACACCGCGCTCACCTCTCGGACTCTCCTTTTACACCGGGCTCACCTCTCGGACTCTCCTTTTACACTGAGCTCACCTCTCGGACTCTCCTTTTACACCGTGCTCACCTCTCGGACTCTCCTTTTACACTGCGCTCACCTCTCGGACTCTCCTGTTACACTGCGCTCACCTCTCGGACTCTCCTTTTACACCGCGCTCACCTCTCGGACTCTCCTTTTACACCGCGCTCACCTCTCGGACTCTCCTTTTACACCGCGCTCACCTCTCGGCCTCTCCTTTTACACCGCCCTCACCTCTCAGACTCTCCTTTTACACTACGCTCAACTCTTGGACTCTCCTTTAACACTGCGCTCACCTCTCGGACTCTCCTTTTACACCGGGCTCACCTCTCGGACACTCCTTTTACACTGAGCTCACCTCTCGGACTCTCCTTTTATTCTGCGCTCACCTCTCGGACTCTCCTTTTACACCGCGCTCACCTCTCGGACTCTCCTTTTACACCGTGCTCAACTCTCGGACTCTTCTTTTACATTGCGCTCACCTCTCGGACTCTCCTTTTACACCGGGCTCACCTCTCGGACTCTCCTTTTACACTGAGCTCACCTCTCGGACTCTCCTTTTACACTACGCTCAACTCTTGGACTCTCCTTTAACACTGCGCTCACCTCTCGGACTCTCCTTTTACACCGGGCTCACCTCTCGGACTCTCCTTTTACACTGAGCTCACCTCTCGGACTCTCCTTTTATTCTGCGCTCACCTCTCGGACTCTCCTTTTACACCGCGCTCACCTCTCGGACTCTCCTTTTACACTGCGCTCACCTCTCGGACTCTCCTTTCACACTGAGCTCACCTCTCGGACTCTCCTTTTACACTGAGCTCACCTCTCGGACTCTCCTTTTACACTGCGCTCACCTCTCGGACTCTCCTTTTACACTGAGCTCACCTCTCGGACTCTCCTTTTACACTGCGCTCACCTCTCGGACTCTCCTTTTACACTGAGCTCACTTTTCGGACTCTCCTTTTACACTGAGCTCACCTCACGGACTCTCCTTTAACACTGCGCTCACCTCTCGGACTCTCCTTTTACACTGCGCTCACCTCTCGGACTCTCCTTTTACACTGAGCTCACCTCTCGGACTCTCCTTTTACACTGAGCTCACCTTTCGGACTCTCCTTTCACACTGCGCTCAACTCTCGGACTCTCCTTTTACACTGAGCTCACCTCACGGACTCTCCTTTTACACTGAGCTCACCTCTCGGACTCTCCTCTTGCACTGAGCTCACCTTTCGGACTCTCCTTTTACACTGCGCTCACCTCTCAGACTCTCCTTTTACACTGCGCTCACCTCTCGGACTCTCCTTTTACACTGAGCTCACCTCTCAGACTCTCCTTTTACACCGCGCTCACCTCTCAGACTCTCCTTTTACACCGCGCTCACCTCTCGGACTCTCCTTTTACACTGAGCTCACCTCTCGGACTCTCCTTTTATTCTGCGCTCACCTCTCGGACTCTCCTTTTACACCGCGCTCACCTCTCGGACTCTCCTTTTACACCGTGCTCACCTCTCGGACTCTCCTTTTACACCGCGCTCACCTCTCGGACTCTCCTTTTACACCGGGCTCACCTCTCGGACTCTCCTTTTACACCGAGCTCACGTCTCGGACTCTCCTTTTACACCGCGCTCACCTCTCTGACTCTCCTTTTACACCGGGCTCACCTCTCGGACTCTCCTTTTACACCGAGCTCACCTCTCGGACTCTCCTTTTACACCGTGCTCACCTCTCGGACTCTCCTTTTACACTGCGCTCACCTCTCGGACTCTCCTTTTACACTGCGCTCACCTCTCGGACTCTCCTTTTACACTGCGCTCACCTCTCGGACTCTCCTTTTACACTGCGCTCACCTCTCGGACTCTCCTTTTACTCTGCGCTCACCTCTCGGACTCTCCTTTTACACCGGGCTCACCTCTCGGACTCTCCTTTTACACTGAGCTCACCTCTCGGACTCTCCTTTTGCACTGCGCTCACCTCTCGGACTCTCCTTTTACACTGAGCTCACCTCTCGGACTCTCCTTTTACACTGCGCTCACCTCTCGGACTCTCCTTTTACACTGAGCTCACTTTTCGGACTCTCCTTTTACACTGCGCTCACCTCTCGGACTCTCCTTTTACACTGAGCTCACCTCTCGGACTCTCCTTTTACACTGAGCTCACCTTTCGGACTCTCCTTTCACACTGCGCTCAACTCTCGGACTCTCCTTTTACACTGAGCTCACCTCACGGACTCTCCTTTTACACTGAGCTCACCTCTCGGACTCTCCTCTTGCACTGAGCTCACCTTTCGGACTCTCCTTTTACACTGAGCTCACCTCTCGGACTCTCCTTTTACACTGCGCTCACCTCTCAGACTCTCCTTTTACACTGCGCTCACCTCTCGGACTCTCCTTTTACACTGCGCTCACCTCTCGGACTCTCCTTTTACACCGGGCTCACCACTCGGACTCTCCTTTTACACTGAGCTCACCTCTCGGACTCTCCTTTTGCACCGCGCTCACCTCTCAGACTCTCCTTTTACACTGCGCTCACATCTCGGACTCTCCTTTTACACCGCGCTCACCTCTCAGACTCTCCTTTTACACTGCGCTCACCTCTCGGACTCTCCTTTTACACCGGGCTCACCTCTCGGACTCTCCTTTTACACTGAGCTCACCTCTCGGACTCTCCATTTACACCGCGCTCACCTCTTGGACTCTCCTTTTACACCGGGCTCACCTCTTGGACTCTCCTTTTACACTGCGCTGACCTCTCGGACTCTCCTTTTACACTGCGCTCACCTCTCGGACTCTCCTTTTACACTGCGCTCACCTCTCAGACTCTCCTTTTACTCCGCGCTCACCTCTCGGACTCTCCTTTTACACCGCGCTCACCTCTCGGACTCTCCTTTTACACCGCGCTCACCTCTCGGCCTCTCCTTTTACACCGCCCTCACCTCTCAGACTCTCATTTTACACTGCGCTCAACTCTTGGACTCTCCTTTAACACTGCGCTCACCTCTCGGACTCTCCTTTTACACCGGGCTCACCTCTCGGACTATCCTTTTACACTGAGCTCACCTCTCGGACTCTCCTTTTATTCTGCGCTCACCTCTCGGACTCTCCTTTTACACCGCGCTCACCTCTCGGACTCTCCTTTTACTCCGCGCTCACCTCTCGGACTCTCCTTTTACACCGGGCTCACCTCTCGGACTCTCCTTTTACACTGAGCTCACCTCTCGGACTCTCCTTTTACACCGCGCTCACCTCTCGGACTCTCCTTTTACACCGGGCTCACCTCTCGGACTCTCCTTTTACACTGAGCTCACCTCTCGGACTCTCCTTTTACACCGTGCTCACCTCTCGGACTCTCCTTTTACACTGCGCTCACCTCTCGGACTCTCCTGTTACACTGCGCTCACCTCTCGGACTCTCCTTTTACACCGCGCTCACCTCTCGGACTCTCCTTTTACACCGCGCTCACCTCTCGGACTCTCCTTTTACACCGCGCTCACCTCTCGGCCTCTCCTTTTACACCGCCCTCACCTCTCAGACTCTCCTTTTACACTACGCTCAACTCTTGGACTCTCCTTTAACACTGCGCTCACCTCTCGGACTCTCCTTTTACACCGGGCTCACCTCTCGGACACTCCTTTTACACTGAGCTCACCTCTCGGACTCTCCTTTTATTCTGCGCTCACCTCTCGGACTCTCCTTTTACACCGCGCTCACCTCTCGGACTCTCCTTTTACACCGTGCTCAACTCTCGGACTCTTCTTTTACATTGCGCTCACCTCTCGGACTCTCCTTTTACACCGGGCTCACCTCTCGGACTCTCCTTTTACACTGAGCTCACCTCTCGGACTCTCCTTTTACACTACGCTCAACTCTTGGACTCTCCTTTAACACTGCGCTCACCTCTCGGACTCTCCTTTTACACCGGGCTCACCTCTCGGACTCTCCTTTTACACTGAGCTCACCTCTCGGACTCTCCTTTTATTCTGCGCTCACCTCTCGGACTCTCCTTTTACACCGCGCTCACCTCTCGGACTCTCCTTTTACACTGCGCTCACCTCTCGGACTCTCCTTTCACACTGAGCTCACCTCTCGGACTCTCCTTTTACACTGAGCTCACCTCTCGGACTCTCCTTTTACACTGCGCTCACCTCTCGGACTCTCCTTTTACACTGAGCTCACCTCTCGGACTCTCCTTTTACACTGCGCTCACCTCTCGGACTCTCCTTTTACACTGAGCTCACTTTTCGGACTCTCCTTTTACACTGAGCTCACCTCACGGACTCTCCTTTAACACTGCGCTCACCTCTCGGACTCTCCTTTTACACTGCGCTCACCTCTCGGACTCTCCTTTTACACTGAGCTCACCTCTCGGACTCTCCTTTTACACTGAGCTCACCTTTCGGACTCTCCTTTCACACTGCGCTCAACTCTCGGACTCTCCTTTTACACTGAGCTCACCTCACGGACTCTCCTTTTACACTGAGCTCACCTCTCGGACTCTCCTCTTGCACTGAGCTCACCTTTCGGACTCTCCTTTTACACTGCGCTCACCTCTCAGACTCTCCTTTTACACTGCGCTCACCTCTCGGACTCTCCTTTTACACTGAGCTCACCTCTCAGACTCTCCTTTTACACCGCGCTCACCTCTCAGACTCTCCTTTTACACCGCGCTCACCTCTCAGACTCTCCTTTTACACTGTGCTCACCTCTCAGACTCTCCTTTTACACTGCGCTCACCTCTCGGACTCTCCTTTGACACTGCGCTCACCTCTCGGACTCTCCTTTTGCACTGAGCTCACCTCTCGGACTCTCCTTTTACACGGCGCTCAACTCTCGGACTCTCCTTTTACACCGTGCTCACCTCTCCTTTTTCACCGCGCTCACCTCTCGGACTCTCCTTTTACACTGAGCTCACCTCACGGACTCTCCTTTTACACTGAGCTCACCTCTCGGACTCTCCTCTTGCACTGAGCTCACCTTTCGGACTCTCCTTTTACACTGCGCTCACATCTCAGACTCTCCTTTTACACCGCGCTCACCTCTCGGACTCTCCTTTTACACTGAGCTCACCTCTCGGACTCTCCTTTTATTCTGCGCTCACCTCTCGGACTCTCCTTTTACACCGCGCTCACCTCTCGGACTCTCCTTTTACACCGTGCTCACCTCTCGGACTCTCCTTTTACACCGCGCTCACCTCTCGGACTCTCCTTTTACACCGGGCTCACCTCTCGGACTCTCCTTTTACACCGAGCTCACCTCTCGGACTCTCCTTTTACACCGCGCTCACCTCTCTGACTCTCCTTTTACACCGGGCTCACCTCTCGGACTCTCCTTTTACACCGAGCTCACCTCTCGGACTCTCCTTTTACACCGTGCTCACCTCTCGGACTCTCCTTTTACACTGCGCTCACCCCTCGGACTCTCCTTTTACACTGCGCTCACCTCTCGGACTCTCCTTTTACTCTGCGCTCACCTCTCGGACTCTCCTTTTACACCGGGCTCACCTCTCGGACTCTCCTTTTACACTGAGCTCACCTCTCG
Organism: Heptranchias perlo; assembly: GCF_035084215.1. Taxonomy (NCBI): domain Eukaryota; kingdom Metazoa; phylum Chordata; class Chondrichthyes; order Hexanchiformes; family Hexanchidae; genus Heptranchias; species Heptranchias perlo. Next base: position 9,862,605 of record NC_090334.1, read on the forward strand.
GACTCTCCTTTTACACTGCGCTCACCTCTCGGACTCTCCTTTTACACTGAGCTCACCTCTCGGACTCTCCTTTTACACTGCGCTCACCTCTCGGACTCTCCTTTTACACTGAGCTCACTTTTCGGACTCTCCTTTTACACTGCGCTCACCTCTCGGACTCTCCTTTTACACTGAGCTCACCTCTCGGACTCTCCTTTTACACTGAGCTCACCTTTCGGACTCTCCTTTCACACTGCGCTCAACTCTCGGACTCTCCTTTTACACTGAGCTCACCTCACGGACTCTCCTTTTACACTGAGCTCACCTCTCGGACTCTCCTCTTGCACTGAGCTCACCTTTCGGACTCTCCTTTTACACTGAGCTCACCTCTCGGACTCTCCTTTTACACTGCGCTCACCTCTCAGACTCTCCTTTTACACTGCGCTCACCTCTCGGACTCTCCTTTTACACCGGGCTCACCACTCGGACTCTCCTTTTACACTGAGCTCACCTCTCGGACTCTCCTTTTGCACCGCGCTCACCTCTCAGACTCTCCTTTTACACTGCGCTCACATCTCGGACTCTCCTTTTACACCGCGCTCACCTCTCAGACTCTCCTTTTACACTGCGCTCACCTCTCGGACTCTCCTTTTACACCGGGCTCACCTCTCGGACTCTCCTTTTACACTGAGCTCACCTCTCGGACTCTCCATTTACACCGCGCTCACCTCTTGGACTCTCCTTTTACACCGGGCTCACCTCTTGGACTCTCCTTTTACACTGCGCTGACCTCTCGGACTCTCCTTTTACACTGCGCTCACCTCTCGGACTCTCCTTTTACACTGCGCTCACCTCTCGGACTCTCCTTTTACACTGCGCTCACCTCTCAGACTCTCCTTTTACTCCGCGCTCACCTCTCGGACTCTCCTTTTACACCGCGCTCACCTCTCGGACTCTCCTTTTACTCCGCGCTCACCTCTCGGACTCTCCTTTTACACCGCGCTCACCTCTCGGACTCTCCTTTTACACCGCGCTCACCTCTCGGACTCTCCTTTTACACCGCGCTCACCTCTCGGCCTCTCCTTTTACACCGCCCTCACCTCTCAGACTCTCATTTTACACTGCGCTCAACTCTTGGACTCTCCTTTAACACTGCGCTCACCTCTCGGACTCTCCTTTTACACCGGGCTCACCTCTCGGACTATCCTTTTACACTGAGCTCACCTCTCGGACTCTCCTTTTATTCTGCGCTCACCTCTCGGACTCTCCTTTTACACCGCGCTCACCTCTCGGACTCTCCTTTTACTCCGCGCTCACCTCTCGGACTCTCCTTTTACACCGGGCTCACCTCTCGGACACTCCTTTTACACTGAGCTCACCTCTCGGACTCTCCTTTTACACCGCGCTCACCTCTCGGACTCTCCTTTTACACCGGGCTCACCTCTCGGACTCTCCTTTTACACTGAGCTCACCTCTCGGACTCTCCTTTTACACCGTGCTCACCTCTCGGACTCTCCTTTTACACTGCGCTCACCTCTCGGACTCTCCTGTTACACTGCGCTCACCTCTCGGACTCTCCTTTTACACCGCGCTCACCTCTCGGACTCTCCTTTTACACCGCGCTCACCTCTCGGACTCTCCTTTTACACCGCGCTCACCTCTCGGCCTCTCCTTTTACACCGCCCTCACCTCTCAGACTCTCCTTTTACACTACGCTCAACTCTTGGACTCTCCTTTAACACTGCGCTCACCTCTCGGACTCTCCTTTTACACCGGGCTCACCTCTCGGACACTCCTTTTACACTGAGCTCACCTCTCGGACTCTCCTTTTATTCTGCGCTCACCTCTCGGACTCTCCTTTTACACCGCGCTCACCTCTCGGACTCACCTTTTACACCGTGCTCAACTCTCGGACTCTTCTTTTACATTGCGCTCACCTCTCGGACTCTCCTTTTACACCGGGCTCACCTCTCGGACTCTCCTTTTACACTGAGCTCACCTCTCGGACTCTCCTTTTACACTACGCTCAACTCTTGGACTCTCCTTTAACACTGCGCTCACCTCTCGGACTCTCCTTTTACACCGGGCTCACCTCTCGGACTCTCCTTTTACACTGAGCTCACCTCTCGGACTCTCCTTTTATTCTGCGCTCACCTCTCGGACTCTCCTTTTACACCGCGCTCACCTCTCGGACTCTCCTTTTACACTGCGCTCACCTCTCGGACTCTCCTTTCACACTGAGCTCACCTCTCGGACTCTCCTTTTACACTGAGCTCACCTCTCGGACTCTCCTTTTACACTGCGCTCACCTCTCGGACTCTCCTTTTACACTGAGCTCACCTCTCGGACTCTCCTTTTACACTGCGCTCACCTCTCGGACTCTCCTTTTACACTGAGCTCACTTTTCGGACTCTCCTTTTACACTGAGCTCACCTCACGGACTCTCCTTTAACACTGCGCTCACCTCTCGGATTCTCCTTTTACACTGCGCTCACCTCTCGGACTCTCCTTTTACACTGAGCTCACCTCTCGGACTCTCCTTTTACACTGAGCTCACCTTTCGGACTCTCCTTTCACACTGCGCTCAACTCTCGGACTCTCCTTTTACACTGAGCTCACCTCACGGACTCTCCTTTTACACTGAGCTCACCTCTCGGACTCTCCTCTTGCACTGAGCTCACCTTTCGGACTCTCCTTTTACACTGCGCTCACCTCTCAGACTCTCCTTTTACACTGCGCTCACCTCTCGGACTCTCCTTTTACACTGAGCTCACCTCTCAGACTCTCCTTTTACACCGCGCTCACCTCTCAGACTCTCCTTTTACACCGCGCTCACCTCTCAGACTCTCCTTTTACACTGCGCTCACCTCTCGGACTCTCCTTTGACACTGCGCTCACCTCTCGGACTCTCCTTTTGCACTGAGCTCACCTCTCGGACTCTCCTTTTACACGGCGCTCAACTCTCGGACTCTCCTTTTACACCGTGCTCACCTCTCCTTTTTCACCGCGCTCACCTCTCGGACTCTCCTTTTACACTGAGCTCACCTCACGGACTCTACTTTTACACTGAGCTCACCTCTCGGACTCTCCTCTTCAACTGAGCTCACCTTTCGGACTCTCCTTTTACACTGCGCTCACCTCTCAGACTCTCCTTTTACACCGCGCTCACCTCTCGGACTCTCCTTTTACACTGCGCTCACCTCTCGGACTCTCCTTTTACACTGAGCTCACCTCACGGACTCTCCTTTTACACTGAGCTCACCTCTCGGACTCTCCTCTTGCACTGAGCTCACCTTTCGGACTCTCCTTTTACACTGCGCTCACCTCTCAGACTCTCCTTTTACACTGCGCTCACCTCTCGGACTCTCCTTTTACACCGGGCTCACCTCTCGGACTCTCCTTTTACACCGGGCTCACCTCTCGGACTCTCCTTTTACACCGCGCTCACCTCTCGGACTCTCCTTTTACACCGAGCTCACCTCTCGGACTCTCCTTTTACACTGCGCTCACCTCTCGGACTCTCCTTTTACACTGCGCTCACCTCTCGGACTCTCCTTTTACACTGCGCTCACCTCTCGGACTCTCCTTTTACACTGCGCTCACCTCTCGGACTCTCCTTTGACACTGCGCTCACCTCTCGGACTCTCCTTTGACACTGCGCTCACCTCTCGGACTCTCCTTTTACACTGCGCTCACATCTCGGACTCTCCTTTTACACCAGGCTCACCTCTCGGACTCTCCTTTTACACTGAGCTCACCTCTCGGACTCTCCTTTTACACTGAGCTCACCTCTCGGACTCTCCTCTTCAACTGAGCTCACCTTTCGGACTCTCCTTTTACACTGCGCTCACCTCTCAGACTCTCCTTTTACACCGCGCTCACCTCTCGGACTCTCCTTTTACACTGCGCTCACCTCTCGGACTCTCCTTTTACACTGAGCTCACCTCACGGACTCTCCTTTTACACTGAGCTCACCTCTCGGACTCTCCTCTTGCACTGAGCTCACCTTTCGGACTCTCCTTTTACACTGCGCTCACCTCTCAGACTCTCCTTTTACACTGCGCTCACCTCTCGGACTCTCCTTTTACACCGGGCTCACCTGTCGGACTCTCCTTTTACACCGGGCTCACCTCTCAGACTCTCCTTTTACACTGCGCTCACCTCTCAGACTCTCCTTTTACACTGAGCTCACCTCTCGGGCTCTCCTTTTACACTGCGCTCACCTCTCGGACTCCCCTTTTACACTGCGCTCACCTCTCAGACTCTCCTTTTACACCGGGCTCACCTCTCGGACTCCCCTTTTACACTGCGCTCACCTCTCAGACTCTCCTTTTACACCGGGCTCACCTCTCGGACTCCCCTTTTACACCGCGCTCACCACTCGGACTCTCCTTTTACACCGCGCTCACCTCTCAGACTCTCCTTTTACACCGGGCTCACCTCTCGGATTCTCCTTTTACACTGAGCTCACCACTCGGACTCTCCTTTTACACCGCGCTCACCTCTCAGACTCTCCTTTTAGACCGGGCTCACCTCTCGGACTCTCCTTTTACACTGCGCTCACCTCTCGGACTCTCCTTTTACACTGCGCTCAACTCTCGGACTCTCCTTTTACACCGTGCTCACCTCTCCTTTTTCACCGCGCTCACCTCTCGGACTCTCCTTTTACACTGAGCTCACCTCACGGACTCTCCTTTTACACTGAGCTCACCTCTCGGACTCTCCTCTTCAACTGAGCTCACCTTTCGGACTCTCCTTTTACACTGCGCTCACCTCTCAGACTCTCCTTTTACACCGCGCTCACCTCTCGGACTCTCCTTTTACACTGCGCTCACCTCTCGGACTCTCCTTTTACACTGAGCTCACCTCACGGACTCTCCTTTTACACTGAGCTCACCTCTCGGACTCTCCTCTTGCACTGAGCTCACCTTTCGGACTCTCCTTTTGCACTGCGCTCACCTCTCAGACTCTCCTTTTACACTGCGCTCACCTCTCGGACTCTCCTTTTACACCGGGCTCACCTCTCGGACTCTCCTTTTACACCGGGCTCACCTCTCGGACTCTCCTTTTACACCGCGCTCACCTCTCGGACTCTCCTTTTACACCGAGCTCACCTCTCGGACTCTCCTTTTACACTGCGCTCACCTCTCGTACTCTCCATTTACACTGCGCTCACCTCTCGGACTCTCCTTTTACACTGCGCTCACCTCTCGGACTCTCCTTTTACACTGCGCTCACCTCTCGGACTCTCCTTTGACACTGCGCTCACCTCTCGGACTCTCCTTTGACACTGCGCTCACCTCTCGGACTCTCCTTTTACACTGCGCTCACGTCTCGGACTCTCCTTTTACACCAGGCTCACCTCTCGGACTCTCCTTTTACACTGAGCTCACCTCTCGGACTCTCCTTTTACACTGAGCTCACCTCTCGGACTCTCCTCTTCAACTGAGCTCACCTTTCGGACTCTCCTTTTACACTGCGCTCACCTCTCAGACTCTCCTTTTACACCGCGCTCACCTCTCGGACTCTCCTTTTTCACTGCGCTCACCTCTCGGACTCTCCTTTTACACTGAGCTCACCTCACGGACTCTCCTTTTACACTGAGCTCACCTCTCGGACTCTCCTCTTGCACTGAGCTCACCTTTCGGACTCTCCTTTTACACTGCGCTCACCTCTCAGACTCTCCTTTTACACTGCGCTCACCTCTCGGACTCTCCTTTTACACCGGGCTCACCTGTCGGACTCTCCTTTTACACTGCGCTCACCTCTCGGACTCTCCTTTTACACTGCGCTCACCTCTCGGACTCTCCTTTGACACTGCGCTCACCTCTCGGACTCTCCTTTTACACTGAGCTCACCTCTCGGACTCTCCTTTTACACGCCTCTCAACTCTCGGACTCTCCTTTTACACTGCGCTCACCTCTCAGACTCTCCTTTTACACCGTGCTCACCTCTCGGACTCTCCTTTTACACTGCGCTCACCTCTCAGACTCTCCTTTTACACCGCGCTCACCTCTCGGACTCTCCTTTTACACCGCGCTCACCTCTCGGACTCTCCTTTTACACCGGGCTCACCGCTCGGACTCTCCTTTTACACTGAGCTCACCACTCGGACTCTCCTTTTACACCGCGCTCACCTCTCAGACTCTCCTTTTACACCGGGCTCACCTCTCGGATTCTCCTTTTACACTGAGCTCACCACTCGGACTCTCCTTTTACACCGCGCTCACCTCTCAGACTCTCCTTTTACACCGGGCTCACCTCTCGGATTCTCCTTTTACACTGAGCTCACCTCTCGGACTCTCCTTTTACACCGCGCTCACCTCTCAGACTCTCCTTTTAGACTGGGCTCACCTCTCGGACTCTCCTTTTACACTGCGCTCACCTCTCGGACTCTCCTTTTACACTGCGCTCACCTCTCGGACTCTCCTTTTACTCTGCGCTCACCTCTCGGACTCTCCTTTTACACCAAGCTCACCTCTCGGACTCTCCTTTTACACCGCGCTCACCTCTCGGACTCTCCTTTTACACTGAGCTCACCTCTCGGCCTCTCCTTTTACAGCGCCCTCACCTCTCAGACTCTCATTTTACACTGCGCTCACCTCTCGGACTCTCCTTTTACACCGGGCTCACCTCTCGGACTCTCCTTTTTCACTGAGCTCACCTCTCGGACTCTCCTTTTATTCTGCGCTCACCTCTCGGACTCTCCTTTTACACCGCGCTCACCTCTCGGACTCTCCTTTTACACCGTGCTCACCTCTCGGACTCTCCTTTTACACTGCGCTCACCTCTCGGACTCTCCTTTTACACCGGGCTCACCTCTCGGACTCTCCTTTTACAGTGAGCTCACCTCTCGGACTCTCCTTTTACACTGCGCTCACCTCTCGGACTCTCCATTTACACTGAGCTCACCTCTCGGACTCTCCATTTACACTGCGCTCACCTCTCGGACTCTCCTTTTACACTGAGCTCACTTTTCGGACTCTCCTTTTACACTGCGCTCACCCCTCGGACTCTCCTTTTCCACTGAGCTCACCTCTCGGACTCTCCTTTTACACTGAGCTCACCTTTCGGACTCTCCTTTTACACCGCGCTCACCTCTCGGACTCTCCTTTCACACTGCGCTCAACTCTCGGACTCTCCTTTTACACTGAGCTCACCTCACGGACTCTCCTTTTACACTGAGCTCACCTCTCGGACTCTCCTCTTGCACTGAGCTCACCTTTCGGACTCTCCTTTTACACTGCGCTCACCTCTCAGACTCTCCTTTTACACCGCGCTCACCTCTCGGACTCTCCTTTGACACTGCGCTCACCTCTCGGACTCTCCTTTCACACTGAGCTCACCTCTCGGACTCTCCTTTTACACGGGCTCACCTCTCCTTTTACACCGCGCTCACCTCTCGGACTCTCCTTTTACACCGCGCTCACCTCTCGGACTCTCCTTTTACACTGCGCTCACCTCTCGGACTCTCCTTTTACACTGCGCTCACCTCTCAGACTCTCCTTTTACACTGAGCTCACCTCTCGGGCTCTCCTTTTACACTGCGCTCACCTCTCGGACTCCCCTTTTACACTGCGCTCACCTCTCAGACTCTCCTTTTACACTGAGCTCACCACTCGGACTCTCCTTTTACACTGCGCTCACCTCTCGGACTTTCCTTTTACACCGCGCTCACCTCTCAGACTCTCCTTTTACACCGGGCTCACCTCCTGGATTCTCCTTTTGCACTGAGCTCACCACTCGGACTCTCCTTTTACACCGCGCTCACCTCTCAGACTCTCCTTTTACACCGCGCTCACCTCTCGGACTCTCCTTTTACACCGCGCTCACCTCTCGGCCTCTCCTTTTACACCGCCCTCACCTCTCAGACTCTCCTTTTACACTGCGCTCTGCTCTTGGACTCTCCTTTAACACTGCGCTCACCTCTCGGACTCTACTTTTACACCGGGCTCACCTCTCGGACTCTCCTTTTACACTGAGCTCACCTCTCGGACTCTCCTTTTATTCTGCGCTCACCTCTCGGACTCTCCTTTTACACCGCGCTCACCCCTCGGACTTTCCTTTTACACCGTGCTCACCTCTCGGACTCTCCTTTTACACTGCGCTCACCTCTCGGACTCTCCTTTTACACCGGGCTCACCTCTCGGACTCTCCTTTTACAGTGAGCTCACCTCTCGGACTCTCCTTTTACACTGCGCTCACCTCTCGGACTCTCCATTTACACTGAGCTCACCTCTCGGACTCTCCTTTTACACTGCGCTCACCTCTCGGACTCTCCTTTTACACTGAGCTCACTTTTCGGACTCTCCTTTTACACTGCGCTCACCCTTCGGACTCTCCTTTTACACCGCGCTCACCTCTCGGACTCTCCTTTTACTCCGCGCTCACCTCTCGGACTCTCCTTTTACACCGGGCTCACCTCTCGGACTCTCCTTTTACACTGAGCTCACCTCTCGGACTCTCCTTTTACACCGCGCTCACCTCTCGGACTCTCCTTTTACACCGGGCTCACCTCTCGGACTCTCCTTTTACACTGAGCTCACCTCTCGGACTCTCCTTTTACACCGTGCTCACCTCTCGGACTCTCCTTTTACACTGCGCTCACCTCTCGGACTCTCCTGTTACACTGCGCTCACCTCTCGGACTCTCCTTTTACACCGCGCTCACCTCTCGGACTCTCCTTTTACACCGCGCTCACCTCTCGGACTCTCCTTTTACACCGCGCTCACCTCTCGGCCTCTCCTTTTACACCGCCCTCACCTCTCAGACTCTCCTTTTACACTACGCTCAACTCTTGGACTCTCCTTTAACACTGCGCTCACCTCTCGGACTCTCCTTTTACACCGGGCTCACCTCTCGGACACTCCTTTTACACTGAGCTCACCTCTCGGACTCTCCTTTTATTCTGCGCTCACCTCTCGGACTCTCCTTTTACACCGCGCTCACCTCTCGGACTCACCTTTTACACCGTGCTCAACTCTCGGACTCTTCTTTTACATTGCGCTCACCTCTCGGACTCTCCTTTTACACCGGGCTCACCTCTCGGACTCTCCTTTTACACTGAGCTCACCTCTCGGACTCTCCTTTTACACTACGCTCAACTCTTGGACTCTCCTTTAACACTGCGCTCACCTCTCGGACTCTCCTTTTACACCGGGCTCACCTCTCGGACTCTCCTTTTACACTGAGCTCACCTCTCGGACTCTCCTTTTATTCTGCGCTCACCTCTCGGACTCTCCTTTTACACCGCGCTCACCTCTCGGACTCTCCTTTTACACTGCGCTCACCTCTCGGACTCTCCTTTCACACTGAGCTCACCTCTCGGACTCTCCTTTTACACTGAGCTCACCTCTCGGACTCTCCTTTTACACTGCGCTCACCTCTCGGACTCTCCTTTTACACTGAGCTCACCTCTCGGACTCTCCTTTTACACTGCGCTCACCTCTCGGACTCTCCTTTTACACTGAGCTCACTTTTCGGACTCTCCTTTTACACTGAGCTCACCTCACGGACTCTCCTTTAACACTGCGCTCACCTCTCGGACTCTCCTTTTACACTGCGCTCACCTCTCGGACTCTCCTTTTACACTGAGCTCACCTCTCGGACTCTCCTTTTACACTGAGCTCACCTTTCGGACTCTCCTTTCACACTGCGCTCAACTCTCGGACTCTCCTTTTACACTGAGCTCACCTCACGGACTCTCCTTTTACACTGAGCTCACCTCTCGGACTCTCCTCTTGCACTGAGCTCACCTTTCGGACTCTCCTTTTACACTGCGCTCACCTCTCAGACTCTCCTTTTACACTGCGCTCACCTCTCGGACTCTCCTTTTACACTGAGCTCACCTCTCAGACTCTCCTTTTACACCGCGCTCACCTCTCAGACTCTCCTTTTACACCGCGCTCACCTCTCAGACTCTCCTTTTACACTGCGCTCACCTCTCGGACTCTCCTTTGACACTGCGCTCACCTCTCGGACTCTCCTTTTGCACTGAGCTCACCTCTCGGACTCTCCTTTTACACGGCGCTCAACTCTCGGACTCTCCTTTTACACCGTGCTCACCTCTCCTTTTTCACCGCGCTCACCTCTCGGACTCTCCTTTTACACTGAGCTCACCTCACGGACTCTCCTTTTACACTGAGCTCACCTCTCGGACTCTCCTCTTCAACTGAGCTCACCTTTCGGACTCTCCTTTTACACTGCGCTCACCTCTCAGACTCTCCTTTTACACCGCGCTCACCTCTCGGACTCTCCTTTTACACTGCGCTCACCTCTCGGACTCTCCTTTTACACTGAGCTCACCTCACGGACTCTCCTTTTACACTGAGCTCACCTCTCGGACTCTCCTCTTGCACTGAGCTCACCTTTCGGACTCTCCTTTTACACTGCGCTCACCTCTCAGACTCTCCTTTTACACTGCGCTCACCTCTCGGACTCTCCTTTTACACCGGGCTCACCTCTCGGACTCTCCTTTTACACCGGGCTCACCTCTCGGACTCTCCTTTTACACCGCGCTCACCTCTCGGACTCTCCTTTTACACCGAGCTCACCTCTCGGACTCTCCTTTTACACTGCGCTCACCTCTCGGACTCTCCTTTTACACTGCGCTCACCTCTCGGACTCTCCTTTTACACTGCGCTCACCTCTCGGACTCTCCTTTTACACTGCGCTCACCTCTCGGACTCTCCTTTGACACTGCGCTCACCTCTCGGACTCTCCTTTGACACTGCGCTCACCTCTCGGACTCTCCTTTTACACTGCGCTCACATCTCGGACTCTCCTTTTACACCAGGCTCACCTCTCGGACTCTCCTTTTACACTGAGCTCACCTCTCGGACTCTCCTTTTACACTGAGCTCACCTCTCGGACTCTCCTCTTCAACTGAGCTCACCTTTCGGACTCTCCTTTTACACTGCGCTCACCTCTCAGACTCTCCTTTTACACCGCGCTCACCTCTCGGACTCTCCTTTTACACTGCGCTCACCTCTCGGACTCTCCTTTTACACTGAGCTCACCTCACGGACTCTCCTTTTACACTGAGCTCACCTCTCGGACTCTCCTCTTGCACTGAGCTCACCTTTCGGACTCTCCTTTTACACTGCGCTCACCTCTCAGACTCTCCTTTTACACTGCGCTCACCTCTCGGACTCTCCTTTTACACCGGGCTCACCTGTCGGACTCTCCTTTTACACCGGGCTCACCTCTCAGACTCTCCTTTTACACTGCGCTCACCTCTCAGACTCTCCTTTTACACTGAGCTCACCTCTCGGGCTCTCCTTTTACACTGCGCTCACCTCTCGGACTCCCCTTTTACACTGCGCTCACCTCTCAGACTCTCCTTTTACACCGGGCTCACCTCTCGGACTCCCCTTTTACACTGCGCTCACCTCTCAGACTCTCCTTTTACACCGGGCTCACCTCTCGGACTCCCCTTTTACACCGCGCTCACCACTCGGACTCTCCTTTTACACCGCGCTCACCTCTCAGACTCTCCTTTTACACCGGGCTCACCTCTCGGATTCTCCTTTTACACTGAGCTCACCACTCGGACTCTCCTTTTACACCGCGCTCACCTCTCAGACTCTCCTTTTAGACCGGGCTCACCTCTCGGACTCTCCTTTTACACTGCGCTCACCTCTCGGACTCTCCTTTTACACTGCGCTCAACTCTCGGACTCTCCTTTTACACCGTGCTCACCTCTCCTTTTTCACCGCGCTCACCTCTCGGACTCTCCTTTTACACTGAGCTCACCTCACGGACTCTCCTTTTACACTGAGCTCACCTCTCGGACTCTCCTCTTCAACTGAGCTCACCTTTCGGACTCTCCTTTTACACTGCGCTCACCTCTCAGACTCTCCTTTTACACCGCGCTCACCTCTCGGACTCTCCTTTTACACTGCGCTCACCTCTCGGACTCTCCTTTTACACTGAGCTCACCTCACGGACTCTCCTTTTACACTGAGCTCACCTCTCGGACTCTCCTCTTGCACTGAGCTCACCTTTCGGACTCTCCTTTTGCACTGCGCTCACCTCTCAGACTCTCCTTTTACACTGCGCTCACCTCTCGGACTCTCCTTTTACACCGGGCTCACCTCTCGGACTCTCCTTTTACACCGGGCTCACCTCTCGGACTCTCCTTTTACACCGCGCTCACCTCTCGGACTCTCCTTTTACACCGAGCTCACCTCTCGGACTCTCCTTTTACACTGCGCTCACCTCTCGTACTCTCCATTTACACTGCGCTCACCTCTCGGACTCTCCTTTTACACTGCGCTCACCTCTCGGACTCTCCTTTTACACTGCGCTCACCTCTCGGACTCTCCTTTGACACTGCGCTCACCTCTCGGACTCTCCTTTGACACTGCGCTCACCTCTCGGACTCTCCTTTTACACTGCGCTCACGTCTCGGACTCTCCTTTTACACCAGGCTCACCTCTCGGACTCTCCTTTTACACTGAGCTCACCTCTCGGACTCTCCTTTTACACTGAGCTCACCTCTCGGACTCTCCTCTTCAACTGAGCTCACCTTTCGGACTCTCCTTTTACACTGCGCTCACCTCTCAGACTCTCCTTTTACACCGCGCTCACCTCTCGGACTCTCCTTTTTCACTGCGCTCACCTCTCGGACTCTCCTTTTACACTGAGCTCACCTCACGGACTCTCCTTTTACACTGAGCTCACCTCTCGGACTCTCCTCTTGCACTGAGCTCACCTTTCGGACTCTCCTTTTACACTGCGCTCACCTCTCAGACTCTCCTTTTACACTGCGCTCACCTCTCGGACTCTCCTTTTACACCGGGCTCACCTGTCGGACTCTCCTTTTACACTGCGCTCACCTCTCGGACTCTCCTTTTACACTGCGCTCACCTCTCGGACTCTCCTTTGACACTGCGCTCACCTCTCGGACTCTCCTTTTACACTGAGCTCACCTCTCGGACTCTCCTTTTACACGCCTCTCAACTCTCGGACTCTCCTTTTACACTGCGCTCACCTCTCAGACTCTCCTTTTACACTGAGCTCACCTCTCGGGCTCTCCTTTTACACCGTGCTCACCTCTCAGACTCTCCTTTTACACTGAGCTCACCTCTCGGGCTCTCCTTTTACACCGTGCTCACCTTTCGGACTCTCCTTTTACACTGCGCTCACCTCTCGGACTCTCCTTTTACACCGGGCTCACCGCTCGGACTCTCCTTTTACACTGAGCTCACCACTCGGACTCTCCTTTTACACCGCGCTCACCTCTCAGACTCTCCTTTTACACCGGGCTCACCTCTCGGATTCTCCTTTTACACTGAGCTCACCACTCGGACTCTCCTTTTACACCGCGCTCACCTCTCAGACTCTCCTTTTACACCGGGCTCACCTCTCGGATTCTCCTTTTACACTGAGCTCACCTCTCGGACTCTCCTTTTACACCGCGCTCACCTCTCAGACTCTCCTTTTAGACTGGGCTCACCTCTCGGACTCTCCTTTTACACTGCGCTCACCTCTCGGACTCTCCTTTTACACTGCGCTCACCTCTCGGACTCTCCTTTTACTCTGCGCTCACCTCTCGGACTCTCCTTTTACACCAAGCTCACCTCTCGGACTCTCCTTTTACACCGCGCTCACCTCTCGGACTCTCCTTTTACACTGAGCTCACCTCTCGGCCTCTCCTTTTACAGCGCCCTCACCTCTCAGACTCTCATTTTACACTGCGCTCACCTCTCGGACTCTCCTTTTACACCGGGCTCACCTCTCGGACTCTCCTTTTTCACTGAGCTCACCTCTCGGACTCTCCTTTTATTCTGCGCTCACCTCTCGGACTCTCCTTTTACACCGCGCTCACCTCTCGGACTCTCCTTTTACACCGTGCTCACCTCTCGGACTCTCCTTTTACACTGCGCTCACCTCTCGGACTCTCCTTTTACACCGGGCTCACCTCTCGGACTCTCCTTTTACAGTGAGCTCACCTCTCGGACTCTCCTTTTACACTGCGCTCACCTCTCGGACTCTCCATTTACACTGAGCTCACCTCTCGGACTCTCCATTTACACTGCGCTCACCTCTCGGACTCTCCTTTTACACTGAGCTCACTTTTCGGACTCTCCTTTTACACTGCGCTCACCCCTCGGACTCTCCTTTTCCACTGAGCTCACCTCTCGGACTCTCCTTTTACACTGAGCTCACCTTTCGGACTCTCCTTTTACACCGCGCTCACCTCTCGGACTCTCCTTTCACACTGCGCTCAACTCTCGGACTCTCCTTTTACACTGAGCTCACCTCACGGACTCTCCTTTTACACTGAGCTCACCTCTCGGACTCTCCTCTTGCACTGAGCTCACCTTTCGGACTCTCCTTTTACACTGCGCTCACCTCTCAGACTCTCCTTTTACACCGCGCTCACCTCTCGGACTCTCCTTTGACACTGCGCTCACCTCTCGGACTCTCCTTTCACACTGAGCTCACCTCTCGGACTCTCCTTTTACACGGGCTCACCTCTCCTTTTACACCGCGCTCACCTCTCGGACTCTCCTTTTACACCGCGCTCACCTCTCGGACTCTCCTTTTACACTGCGCTCACCTCTCGGACTCTCCTTTTACACTGCGCTCACCTCTCAGACTCTCCTTTTACACTGAGCTCACCTCTCGGGCTCTCCTTTTACACTGCGCTCACCTCTCGGACTCCCCTTTTACACTGCGCTCACCTCTCAGACTCTCCTTTTACACTGAGCTCACCACTCGGACTCTCCTTTTACACTGCGCTCACCTCTCGGACTTTCCTTTTACACCGCGCTCACCTCTCAGACTCTCCTTTTACACCGGGCTCACCTCCTGGATTCTCCTTTTGCACTGAGCTCACCACTCGGACTCTCCTTTTACACCGCGCTCACCTCTCAGACTCTCCTTTTACACCGCGCTCACCTCTCGGACTCTCCTTTTACACCGCGCTCACCTCTCGGCCTCTCCTTTTACACCGCCCTCACCTCTCAGACTCTCCTTTTACACTGCGCTCTGCTCTTGGACTCTCCTTTAACACTGCGCTCACCTCTCGGACTCTACTTTTACACCGGGCTCACCTCTCGGACTCTCCTTTTACACTGAGCTCACCTCTCGGACTCTCCTTTTATTCTGCGCTCACCTCTCGGACTCTCCTTTTACACCGCGCTCACCCCTCGGACTTTCCTTTTACACCGTGCTCACCTCTCGGACTCTCCTTTTACACTGCGCTCACCTCTCGGACTCTCCTTTTACACCGGGCTCACCTCTCGGACTCTCCTTTTACAGTGAGCTCACCTCTCGGACTCTCCTTTTACACTGCGCTCACCTCTCGGACTCTCCATTTACACTGAGCTCACCTCTCGGACTCTCCTTTTACACTGCGCTCACCTCTCGGACTCTCCTTTTACACTGAGCTCACTTTTCGGACTCTCCTTTTACACTGCGCTCACCCCTCGGACTCTCCTTTTCCACTGAGCTCACCTCTCGGACTCTCCTTTTACACTGAGCTCACCTTTCGGACTCTCCTTTTACACCGCGCTCACCTCTCGGACTCTCCTTTCACACTGCGCTCAACTCTCGGACTCTCCTTTTACACTGAGCTCACCTCTCGGACTCTCCTCTTGCACTGAGCTCACCTTTCGGACTCTCCTTTTACACTGCGCTCACCTCTCAGACTCTCCTTTTACACTGCGCTCACCTCTCGGACTCTCCATTTACACTGCGCTCACCTCTCGGACTCTCCTTTGACACTGCGCTCACCTCTCGGACTCTCCTTTCACACTGAGCTCACCTCTCGGACTCTCCTTTCACACTGAGCTCACCACTCGGACTCTCCTTTTACACGGCGCTCAACTCTCGGACTCTCCTTTTACACCGGGCTCACCTCTCCTTTTACACCGCGCTCACCTCTCGGACTCTCTTTTTACACCGCGCTCACCTCTCGGACTCTCCTTTTACACTGCGCTCACCCCTCGGACTCTCCTTTTACACTGCGCTCACCTCTCAGACTCTCCTTTTACACTGAGCTCACCTCTCGGTCTCTCCTTTTACACTGCGCTCACCTCTCGGACTCTCCTTTTACACTGAGCTCACTTTTCGGACTCTCCTTTTACACCGCGCTCACCTCACAGACTCTCCTTTTGCACCGGGCTCACCTCTTGGATTCTCCTTTTGCACTGAGCTCACCACTCGGACTCTCCTTTTACACCGCGCTCACCTCTCAGACTCTCCTTTTACACCGCGCTCACCTCTCGGACTCTCCTTTTACACCGCGCTCACCTCTCGGCCTCTCCTTTTACACCGCCCTCACCTCTCAGACTCTCCTTTTACACTGCGCTCTACTCTTGCACTCTCGTTTAACACTGCGCTCACCTCTCGGACTCTACTTTTACACCGGGCTCACCTCTCGTACTCTCCTTTTACACTGAGCTCACCTCTCGGACTCTCCTTTTATTCTGCGCTCACCTCTCGGACTCTCCTTTTACACCGCGCTCACCCCTCGGACTCTCCTTTTACACCGTGCTCACCTCTCGGACTCTCCTTTTACACTGCGCTCACCTCTCGGACTCTCCTTTTACACCGGGCTCACCTCTCGGACTCTCCTTTTACACTGAGCTCACCTCTCGGACTCTCCTTTTACACCGGGCTCACATCTCAGACTCTCCTTTTACACTGAGCTCACCTCTCGGACTCTCCTTTTACACTGAGCTCACCTCTCGGACTCTCCTTTTACACCGGGCTCACCTCTCGGATTCTCCTTTTACACTGAGCTCACCTCTCGGACTCTCCTTTTACACCGCGCTCACCTCTCAGACTCTCCTTTTACACCGGGCTCACCTCTCGGACTCTCCTTTTACACTGTGCTCACCTCTCGGACTCTCCTTTTGCACTGCGCTCACCTCTCGGACTCTCCTTTTACTCTGCGCTCACCTCTCGGACTCTCCTTTTACACCGCGCTCACCTCTCGGACTCTCCTTTTACACCGCGCTCACCTCTCGGACTCTCCTTTTACACTGAGCTCACCTCTCGGCCTCTCCTTTTACAGCGCCCTCACCTCTCAGACTCTCCTTTTACACTGCGCTCAACTCTTGGACTCTCCTTTAACACTGCGCTCACCTCTCGGACTCTCCTTTTACACCGGGCTCACCTCTCGGACTCTCCTTTTTCACTGAGCTCACCTCTCGGACTCTCCTTTTATTCTGCGCTCACCTCTCGGACTCTCCTTTTACACCGCGCTCACCTCTCGGACTCTCCTTTTACACCGTGCTCACCTCTCGGACTCTCCTTTTACACTGCGCTCACCTCTCGGACTCTCCTTTTACACCGGGCTCACCTCTCGGACTCTCCTTTTACAGTGAGCTCACCTCTCGGACTCTCCTTTTACACTGCGCTCACCTCTCGGACTCTCCATTTACACTGAGCTCACCTCTCGGACTCTCCTTTTACACTGCGCTCACCTCTCGGACTCTCCTTTTACACTGAGCTCACTTTTCGGACTCTCCTTTTACACTGCGCTCACCCCTCGGACTCTCCTTTTCCACTGAGCTCACCTCTCGGACTCTCCTTTTACACTGCGCTCACCCCTCGGACTCTCCTTTTCCACTGAGCTCACCTCTCGGACTCTCCTTTTACACCGCGCTCACCTCTCGGACTCTCCTTTCACACTGCGCTCAACTCTCGGACTCTCCTTTTACACTGAGCTCACCTCACGGACTCTCCTTTTACACTGAGCTCACCTCTCGGACTCTCCTCTTGCACTGAGCTCACCTTTCGGACTCTCCTTTTACACTGCGCTCACCTCTCAGACTCTCCTTTTACACCGCGCTCACCTCTCGGACTCTCCTTTGACACTGCGCTCACCTCTCGGACTCTCCTTTCACACTGAGCTCACCTCTCGGACTCTCCTTTTACACGGCGCTCAACTCTCGGACTCTCCTTTTACACCGGGCTCACCTCTCCTTTTACACCGCGCTCACCTCTCGGACTCTCCTTTTACACCGCGCTCACCTCTCGGACTCTCCTTTTACACCGCGCTCACCTCTCGGACTCTCCTTTTACACTGCGCTCACCTCTCAGACTCTCCTTTTACACTGAGTTCACCTCTCGGGCTCTCCTTTTACACTGCGCTCACCTCTCGGACTCCCCTTTTACACTGCGCTCACCTCTCAGACTCTCCTTTTACACTGAGCTCACCACTCGGACTCTCCTTTTACACCGCGCTCACCTCTCAGACTCTCCTTTTACACCGGGCTCACCTCTTGGATTCTCCTTTTGCACTGAGCTCACCACTCGGACTCTCCTTTTACACCGCGCTCACCTCTCAGACTCTCCCTTTACACCGCGCTCACCTCTCGGACTCTCCTTTTACACCGCCCTCACCTCTCAGACTCTCCTTTTACACTGCGCTCTACTCTTGGACTCTCCTTTAACACTGCGCTCACCTCTCGGACTCTACTTTTACACCGGGCTCACCTCTCGGACTCTCCTTTTACACTGAGCTCACCTCTCGGACTCTCCTTTTATTCTGCGCTCACCTCTCGGACTCTCCTTTTACACCGCGCTCACCCCTCGGACTCTCCTTTTACACCGTGCTCACCTCTCGGACTCTCCTTTTATTCTGCGCTCACCTCTCGGACTCTCCTTTTACACCGCGCTCACCCCTCGGACTCTCCTTTTACACCGGGCTCACCTCTCGGACTCTCCTTTTACACTGCGCTCACCTCTCGGACTCTCCTTTTACACCGGGCTCACCTCTCGGACTCTCCTTTTACACTGAGCTCACCTCTCGGACTCTCCTTTTACACTGCGCTCACCTCTCGGACTCTCCTTTTACACTGAGCTCACCTCTCGGACTCTCCTTTTACACTGCGCTCACCTCTCGGACTCTCCATTTACACTGCGCTCACTTTTCGGACTCTCCTTTTACACTGCGCTCACCCCTCGGACTCTCCTTTTACACTGAGCTCACCTCTCGGACTCTCCTTTTACACTGAGCTCACCTTTCGGACTCTCCTTTCACACTGCGCTCAACTCTCGGACTCTCCTTTTACACTGAGCTCACCTCACGGACTCTCCTTTTACACTGAGCTCACCTCTCGGACTCTCCTCTTGCACTGAGCTCACCTTTCGGACTCTCCTTTTACACTGCGCTCACATCTCAGACTCTCCTTTTACACCGCGCTCACCTCTCGGACTCTCCTTTTACACTGAGCTCACCTCTCGGACACTCCTTTTATTCTGCGCTCACCTCTTGGACTCTCCTTTTACACCGCGCTCACCTCTCGGACTCTCCTTTTACACCGTGCTCACCTCTCGGACTCTCCTTTTACACCGCGCTCAACTCTCGGACTCTCCTTTTACACCGGGCTCACCTCTCGGACTCTCCTTTTACACCGAGCTCACCTCTCGGACTCTCCTTTTACACCGCGCTCACCTCTCGGACTCTCCTTTTACACCGGGCTCACCTCTCGGACTCTCCTTTTACACTGAGCTCACCTCTCGGACTCTCCTTTTACACTGCGCTCACCTCTTGGACTCTCCTTTTACACTGAGCTCACCTCTCGGACTCTCCTTTTACACTGAGCTCACCTCTCGGACTCTCCTTTTACACGGCGCTCAACTCTCGGACTCTCCTTTTACACCGGGCTCACCTCTCCTTTTACACCGCGCTCACCTCTCGGACTCTCCTTTTACACCGCGCTCACCTCTCGGACTCTCCTTTTACACTGAGCTCACCTCTCGGACTCTCCTTTTACACTGAGCTCACCTCTCGGACTCTCCTTTTACACTGAGCTCACCTCTCGGACTCTCCTTTTACACGGCGCTCAACTCTCGGACTCTCCTTTTACACCGGGCTCACCTCTCCTTTTACACCGCACTCACCTCTCGGACTCTCCTTTTACACCGCGCTCACCTCTCGGACTCTCCTTTTACACCGGGCTCACCTCTCTGACTCTCCTTTTACACTGAGCTCACCTCTCGGACTCTCCTTTTACACCGTGCTCACCTCTCGGACTCTCCTTTTACACTGCGCTCACCTCTCGGACTCTCCTTTTACACTGCGCTCACCTCTCGGACTCTCCTTTTACACTGCGCTCACCTCTCGGACTCTCCTTTTACACTGCGCTCACCTCTCGGACTCTCCTTTTACACTGCGCTCACCTCTCGGACTCTCCTTTTGCTCTGCGCTCACATCTCGGACTCTCCTTTTACACTGAGCTCACCTCTCGGACTCTCCTTTTACACTGCGCTCACCTCTCGGACTCTCCTTTTACACCGCGCTCACCTCTCGGACTCTCCTTTTACACCGCGCTCACCTCTCGGCCTCTCCTTTTACACCGCCCTCACCTCTCAGACTCTCCTTTTACACTACGCTCAACTCTTGGACTCTCCTTTAATACTGCGCTCACCTCTCGGACTCTCCTTTTACACTGAGCTCACCTCTCGGACTCTCCTTTCATTCTGCGCTCACCTCTCGGACACTCCTTTTACACCGCGCTCACCTCTCGGACTCTCCTTTTACACCGTGCTCACCTCTCGGACTCTCCTTTTACATTGCGCTCACCTCTCGGACTCTCCTTTTACACCGGGCTCACATCTCGGACTCTCCTTTTACACTGAGCTCACCTCTCGGACTCTCCTTTTACACTGAGCTCACCTCTCGGACTCTCCTTTTGCACTGCGCTCACCTCTCGGACTCTCCTTTTAGACTGAGCTCACTTTTCGGACTCTCCTTTTACACTGCGCTCACCTCTCGGACTCTCCTTTTACACTGCGCTCACCTCTCGGACTCTCCTTTTACACTGAGCTCACCTTTCGGACTCTCCTTTCACACTGCGCTCAACTCTCGGACTCTCCTTTTACACTGAGCTCACCTCACGGACTCTCCTTTTACACTGAGCTCACCTCTCGGACTCTCCTCTTGCACTGAGCTCACCTTTCGGACTCTCCTTTTACACTGCGCTCACCTCTCAGACTCTCCTTTTACACTGCGCTCACCTCTCGGACTCTCCTTTTACACTGAGCTCACCTCTCGGACTCTCCTTTTACACCGGGCTCACCTCTCGGACTCTCCTTTTACACTGAGCTCACCTCTCGGACTCTCCTTTTACACCGCGCTCACCTCTCGGACTCTCCTTTTACACCGGGCTCACCTCTCGGACTCTCCTTTTACACTGAGCTCACCTCTCGGACTCTCCTTTTACACCGTGCTCACCTCTCGGACTCTCCTTTTACACTGAGCTCACCTCTCGTACTCTCCTTTTACACTGCGCTCACCCCTCGGACTCTCCTTTTACACTGAGCTCACCTCTCGGACTCTCCTTTTACACTGAGCTCACCTTTCGGACTCTCCTTTCACACTGCGCTCAACTCTCGGACTCTCCTTTTACACTGAGCTCACCTCACGGACTCTCCTTTTACACTGAGCTCACCTCTCGGACTCTCCTCTTGCACTGAGCTCACCTTTCGGACTCTCCTTTTACACTGCGCTCACATCTCAGACTCTCCTTTTACACCGCGCTCACCTCTCGGACTCTCCTTTTACACTGAGCTCACCTCTCGGACACTCCTTTTATTCTGCGCTCACCTCTTGGACTCTCCTTTTACACCGCGCTCACCTCTCGGACTCTCCTTTTACACCGTGCTCACCTCTCGGACTCTCCTTTTACACCGCGCTCAACTCTCGGACTCTCCTTTTACACCGGGCTCACCTCTCGGACTCTCCTTTTACACCGAGCTCACCTCTCGGACTCTCCTTTTACACCGCGCTCACCTCTCGGACTCTCCTTTTACACCGGGCTCACCTCTCGGACTCTCCTTTTACACTGAGCTCACCTCTCGGACTCTCCTTTTACACTGCGCTCACCTCTTGGACTCTCCTTTTACACTGAGCTCACCTCTCGGACTCTCCTTTTACACTGAGCTCACCTCTCGGACTCTCCTTTTACACGGCGCTCAACTCTCGGACTCTCCTTTTACACCGGGCTCACCTCTCCTTTTACACCGCGCTCACCTCTCGGACTCTCCTTTTACACCGCGCTCACCTCTCGGACTCTCCTTTTACACTGAGCTCACCTCTCGGACTCTCCTTTTACACTGAGCTCACCTCTCGGACTCTCCTTTTACACTGAGCTCACCTCTCGGACTCTCCTTTTACACGGCGCTCAACTCTCGGACTCTCCTTTTACACCGGGCTCACCTCTCCTTTTACACCGCACTCACCTCTCGGACTCTCCTTTTACACCGCGCTCACCTCTCGGACTCTCCTTTTACACCGGGCTCACCTCTCTGACTCTCCTTTTACACTGAGCTCACCTCTCGGACTCTCCTTTTACACCGTGCTCACCTCTCGGACTCTCCTTTTACACTGCGCTCACCTCTCGGACTCTCCTTTTACACTGCGCTCACCTCTCGGACTCTCCTTTTACACTGCGCTCACCTCTCGGACTCTCCTTTTACACTGCGCTCACCTCTCGGACTCTCCTTTTACACTGCGCTCACCTCTCGGACTCTCCTTTTGCTCTGCGCTCACATCTCGGACTCTCCTTTTACACTGAGCTCACCTCTCGGACTCTCCTTTTACACTGCGCTCACCTCTCGGACTCTCCTTTTACACCGCGCTCACCTCTCGGACTCTCCTTTTACACCGCGCTCACCTCTCGGCCTCTCCTTTTACACCGCCCTCACCTCTCAGACTCTCCTTTTACACTACGCTCAACTCTTGGACTCTCCTTTAATACTGCGCTCACCTCTCGGACTCTCCTTTTACACTGAGCTCACCTCTCGGACTCTCCTTTTATTCTGCGCTCACCTCTCGGACACTCCTTTTACACCGCGCTCACCTCTCGGACTCTCCTTTTACACCGTGCTCACCTCTCGGACTCTCCTTTTACATTGCGCTCACCTCTCGGACTCTCCTTTTACACCGGGCTCACATCTCGGACTCTCCTTTTACACTGAGCTCACCTCTCGGACTCTCCTTTTACACTGAGCTCACCTCTCGGACTCTCCTTTTGCACTGCGCTCACCTCTCGGACTCTCCTTTTACACTGAGCTCACTTTTCGGACTCTCCTTTTACACTGCGCTCACCTCTCGGACTCTCCTTTTACACTGAGCTCACCTCTCGGACTCTCCTTTTACACTGAGCTCACCTTTCGGACTCTCCTTTCACACTGCGCTCAACTCTCGGACTCTCCTTTTACACTGAGCTCACCTCACGGACTCTCCTTTTACACTGAGCTCACCTCTCGGACTCTCCTCTTGCACTGAGCTCACCTTTCGGACTCTCCTTTTACACTGCGCTCACCTCTCAGACTCTCCTTTTACACTGCGCTCACCTCTCGGACTCTCCTTTTACACTGAGCTCACCTCTCGGACTCTCCTTTTACACCGGGCTCACCTCTCGGACTCTCCTTTTACACTGAGCTCACCTCTCGGACTCTCCTTTTACACCGCGCTCACCTCTCGGACTCTCCTTTTACACCGGGCTCACCTCTCGGACTCTCCTTTTACACTGAGCTCACCTCTCGGACTCTCCTTTTACACCGTGCTCACCTCTCGGACTCTCCTTTTACACTGAGCTCACCTCTCGTACTCTCCTTTTACACTGCGCTCAACTCTCGGACTCTCCTTTTGCACTGAGCTCACTTTTCGGACTCTCCTTTTACACTGCGCTCACCTCTCGGACTCTCCTTTTACACTGAGCTCACCTCTCGGACTCTCCTTTTACACTGAGCTCACCTTTCGGACTTTCCTTTTACACTGCGCTCAACTCTCGGACTCTACTTTTACACTGAGCTAACCTCTCGGACTCTCCTCTTGCACTGAGCTCACCTTTCGGACTCTCCTTTTACACTGCGCTCACCTCTCAGACTCTCCTTTTACACCGCGCTCACCTCTCGGACTCTCCTTTTACACTGCGCTCACCTCTCAGACTCTCCTTTTACACCGGGCTCACTTCTCGGACTCTCCTTTTACACTGCGCTCACCTCTCGGACTCTCCTTTTATACTGAGCTCACCTCACGGACTCTCCTTTTACACTGAGCTCACCTCTCGGACTCTCCTCTTGCACTGAGCTCACCTTTCGGACTCTCCTTTTACACTGCGCTCACCTCTCAGACTCTCCTTTTACACTGCGCTCACCTCTCGGACTCTCCTTTTACACCGGGCTCACCTCTCGGACTCTCCTTTTACACTGCGCTCACCTCTCGGACTCTCCTTTTACACTGCGCTCACCTATCGGACTCTCCTTTGACACTGCGCTCACCTCTCGGACTCTCCTTTTACACTGAGCTCACCTCTCGGACTCTCCTTTTACACGGCGCTCAACTCTCGGACTCTCCTTTTACACCGGGCTCACCTCTCCTTTTTCACCGCGCTCACCTCTCGGACTCTCCTTTTACACTGAGCTCACCTCACGGACTCTCCTTTTACACTGAGCTCACGTCTCGGACTCTCCTTTTACACCGGGCTCACCTCTCGGACTCTCCTTTTACACTGAGCTCACCTCTCAGACTCTCCTTTTACACTGCGCTCACCTCTCGGACTCTCCATTTACACTGAGCTCACCTCTCGGACTCTCCTTTTACACTGCGCTCACCTCTCGGACTCTCCTTTTACACTGAGCTCACTTTTCGGACTCTCCTTTTACACTGCGCTCAACCCTCGGACTCTCCTTTTACACTGAGCTCACCTCTCGGACTCTCCTTTTACACTGAGCTCACCTTTCGGACTCTCCTTTCACACTGCGCTCAACTCTCGGACTCTCCTTTTACACTGAGCTCACCTCACGGACTCTCCTTTTACACTGAGCTCACCTCTCGGACTCTCCTCTTGCACTGAGCTCACCTTTCGGACTCTCCTTTTACACTGCGCTCACCTCTCAGACTCTCCTTTTACACCGCGCTCACCTCTCGGACTCTCCTTTGACACTGCGCTCACCTCTCGGACTCTCCTTTTACACTGAGCTCACCTCTCGGACTCTCCTTTTACACGGCGCTCAACTCTCGGACTCTCCTTTTACACCGGGCTCACATCTCCTTTTACACCGCGCTCACCTCTCGGACTCTCCTTTTACACCGCGCTCACCTCTCGGACTCTCCTTTTACACCGCGCTCACCTCTCGGACTCTCCTTTTACACTGCGCTCACCTCTCAGACTCTCCTTTTACACTGAGCTCACCTCTCGGGCTCTCCTTTTACACTGCGCTCACCTCTCGGACTCCCCTTTTACACTGCGCTCACCTCTCAGACTCTCCTTTTACACTGAGCTCACCACTCGGACTCTCCTTTTACACCGCGCTCACCTCTCAGACTCTCCTTTTACACCGGGCTCACCTCATGGATTCTCCTTTTGCACTGAGCTCACCACTCGGACTCTCCTTTTACACCGCGCTCACCTCTCAGACTCTCCTTTTACACCGGGCTCACCTCTCGGACTCTCCTTTTACACTGCGCTCACCTCTCGGACTCTCCTTTTACACCGCGCTCACCTCTCAGACTCTCCTTTTGCACCGCGCTCACCTCTCGGACTCTCCTTTTACACCGCGCTCACCTCTCGGCCTCTCCTTTTACACCGCCCTCACCTCTCAGACTCTCCTTTTACACTACGCTCAACTCTTGGACTCTCCTTTAATACTGCGCTCACCTCTCGGACTCTCCTTTTACACTGAGCTCACCTCTCGGACTCTCCTTTTATTCTGCGCTCACCTCTCGGACACTCCTTTTACACCGCGCTCACCTCTCGGACTCTCCTTTTACACCGTGCTCACCTCTCGGACTCTCCTTTTACATTGCGCTCACCTCTCGGACTCTCCTTTTACACCGGGCTCACATCTCGGACTCTCCTTTTACACTGAGCTCACCTCTCGGACTCTCCTTTTACACTGAGCTCACCTCTCGGACTCTCCTTTTGCACTGCGCTCACCTCTCGGACTCTCCTTTTACACTGAGCTCACTTTTCGGACTCTCCTTTTACACTGCGCTCACCTCTCGGACTCTCCTTTTACACTGAGCTCACCTCTCGGACTCTCCTTTTACACTGAGCTCACCTTTCGGACTCTCCTTTCACACTGCGCTCAACTCTCGGACTCTCCTTTTACACTGAGCTCACCTCACGGACTCTCCTTTTACACTGAGCTCACCTCTCGGACTCTCCTCTTGCACTGAGCTCACCTTTCGGACTCTCCTTTTACACTGCGCTCACCTCTCAGACTCTCCTTTTACACTGCGCTCACCTCTCGGACTCTCCTTTTACACTGAGCTCACCTCTCGGACTCTCCTTTTACACCGGGCTCACCTCTCGGACTCTCCTTTTACACTGAGCTCACCTCTCGGACTCTCCTTTTACACCGCGCTCACCTCTCGGACTCTCCTTTTACACCGGGCTCACCTCTCGGACTCTCCTTTTACACTGAGCTCACCTCTCGGACTCTCCTTTTACACCGTGCTCACCTCTCGGACTCTCCTTTTACACTGAGCTCACCTCTCGTACTCTCCTTTTACACTGCGCTCAACTCTCGGACTCTCCTTTTGCACTGAGCTCACTTTTCGGACTCTCCTTTTACACTGCGCTCACCTCTCGGACTCTCCTTTTACACTGAGCTCACCTCTCGGACTCTCCTTTTACACTGAGCTCACCTTTCGGACTTTCCTTTTACACTGCGCTCAACTCTCGGACTCTACTTTTACACTGAGCTAACCTCTCGGACTCTCCTCTTGCACTGAGCTCACCTTTCGGACTCTCCTTTTACACTGCGCTCACCTCTCAGACTCTCCTTTTACACCGCGCTCACCTCTCGGACTCTCCTTTTACACTGCGCTCACCTCTCAGACTCTCCTTTTACACCGGGCTCACTTCTCGGACTCTCCTTTTACACTGCGCTCACCTCTCGGACTCTCCTTTTATACTGAGCTCACCTCACGGACTCTCCTTTTACACTGAGCTCACCTCTCGGACTCTCCTCTTGCACTGAGCTCACCTTTCGGACTCTCCTTTTACACTGCGCTCACCTCTCAGACTCTCCTTTTACACTGCGCTCACCTCTCGGACTCTCCTTTTACACCGGGCTCACCTCTCGGACTCTCCTTTTACACTGCGCTCACCTCTCGGACTCTCCTTTTACACTGCGCTCACCTATCGGACTCTCCTTTGACACTGCGCTCACCTCTCGGACTCTCCTTTTACACTGAGCTCACCTCTCGGACTCTCCTTTTACACGGCGCTCAACTCTCGGACTCTCCTTTTACACCGGGCTCACCTCTCCTTTTTCACCGCGCTCACCTCTCGGACTCTCCTTTTACACTGAGCTCACCTCACGGACTCTCCTTTTACACTGAGCTCACGTCTCGGACTCTCCTTTTACACCGGGCTCACCTCTCGGACTCTCCTTTTACACTGAGCTCACCTCTCAGACTCTCCTTTTACACTGCGCTCACCTCTCGGACTCTCCATTTACACTGAGCTCACCTCTCGGACTCTCCTTTTACACTGCGCTCACCTCTCGGACTCTCCTTTTACACTGAGCTCACTTTTCGGACTCTCCTTTTACACTGCGCTCAACCCTCGGACTCTCCTTTTACACTGAGCTCACCTCTCGGACTCTCCTTTTACACTGAGCTCACCTTTCGGACTCTCCTTTCACACTGCGCTCAACTCTCGGACTCTCCTTTTACACTGAGCTCACCTCACGGACTCTCCTTTTACACTGAGCTCACCTCTCGGACTCTCCTCTTGCACTGAGCTCACCTTTCGGACTCTCCTTTTACACTGCGCTCACCTCTCAGACTCTCCTTTTACACCGCGCTCACCTCTCGGACTCTCCTTTGACACTGCGCTCACCTCTCGGACTCTCCTTTTACACTGAGCTCACCTCTCGGACTCTCCTTTTACACGGCGCTCAACTCTCGGACTCTCCTTTTACACCGGGCTCACATCTCCTTTTACACCGCGCTCACCTCTCGGACTCTCCTTTTACACCGCGCTCACCTCTCGGACTCTCCTTTTACACCGCGCTCACCTCTCGGACTCTCCTTTTACACTGCGCTCACCTCTCAGACTCTCCTTTTACACTGAGCTCACCTCTCGGGCTCTCCTTTTACACTGCGCTCACCTCTCGGACTCCCCTTTTACACTGCGCTCACCTCTCAGACTCTCCTTTTACACTGAGCTCACCACTCGGACTCTCCTTTTACACCGCGCTCACCTCTCAGACTCTCCTTTTACACCGGGCTCACCTCATGGATTCTCCTTTTGCACTGAGCTCACCACTCGGACTCTCCTTTTACACCGCGCTCACCTCTCAGACTCTCCTTTTACACCGGGCTCACCTCTCGGACTCTCCTTTTACACTGCGCTCACCTCTCGGACTCTCCTTTTACACCGCGCTCACCTCTCAGACTCTCCTTTTGCACCGCGCTCACCTCTCGGACTCTCCTTTTACACCGCGCTCACCTCTCAGACTCTCCTTTTACACCGCGCTCACCTCTCGGACTCTCCTTTTACACTGCGCTCACCTCTCGGACTCTCCTTTTACTCTGCGCTCACCTCTCGGACTCTCCTTTCACACCGCGCTCACCTCTCGGACTCTCCTTTTACACCGCGCTCACCTCTCGGCCTCTCCTTTTACACCGCCCTCACCTCTCAGACTCTCCTTTTACACCGCCCTCACCTCTCAGACTCTCCTTTTACACTGCGCTCAACTCTTGGACTCTCCTTTAACACTGCGCTCACCTCTCGGACTCTACTTTTATACCGGGCTCACCTCTCGGACTCTCCTTTTACACTGAGCTCACCTCTCGGACTCTCCTTTTATTCTGCGCTCACCTCTCGGACTCTCCTTTTACACCGCGCTCACCTCTCGGACTCTCCTTTTACACCGTGCTCACCTCTCGGACTCTCCTTTTACACTGCGCTCACCTCTCGGACTCTCCTTTTACACCGGGCTCACCTCTCGGACTCTCCTTTTACACTGAGCTCACCTCTCGGACTCTCCTTTTACACTGCGCTCACCTCTCGGACTCTCCTTTTACACTGCGCTCACCTCTCGGACTCTCCTTTTACACTGCGCTCACTTTTCGGACTCTCCTTTTACACTGCGCTCACCCCTCGGACTCTCCTTTTACACTGAGCTCACCTCTCGGACTCTCCTTTTACACTGAGCTCACCTTTCGGACTCTCCTTTCACACTGCGCTCAACTCTCGGACTCTCCTTTTACACTGAGCTCACCTCACGGACTCTCCTTTTACACTGAGCTCACCTCTCGGACTCTCCTCTTGCACTGAGCTCACCTTTCGGACTCTCCTTTTACACTGCGCTCACATCTCAGACTCTCCTTTTACACCGCGCTCACCTCTCGGACTCTCCTTTTACACTGAGCTCACCTCTCGGACTCTCCTTTTATTCTGCGCTCACCTCTCGGACTCTCCTTTTACACCGCGCTCACCTCTCGGACTCTCCTTTTACACCGTGCTCACCTCTCGGACTCTCCTTTTACACCGCGCTCACCTCTCGGACTCTCCTTTTACACCGGGCTCACCTCTCGGACTCTCCTTTTACACTGAGCTCACCTCTCGGACTCTCCTTTTACACCGCGCTTACCTCTCGGACTCTCCTTTTACACCGGGCTCACCTCTCGGACTCTCCTTTTACACTGAGCTCACCTCTCGGACTCTCCTTTTACACCGTGCTCACCTCTCGGACTCTCCTTTTACACTGCGCTCACCTCTCGGACTCTCCTTTTACACTGCGCTCTACCTCTCGGACTCTCCTTTTACACTGCGCTCACCTCTCGGACTCTCCTTTTACTCTGCGCTCACCTCTCGGACTCTCCTTTTACACCGCGCTCACCTCTCGGACTCTCCTTTTACACCGCGCTCACCTCTCGGCCTCTCCTTTTACACCGCCCTCACCTCTCAGACTCTCCTTTTACACTGCGCTCAACTCTTGGACTCTCCTTTAACACTGCGCTCACCTCTCGGACTCTACTTTTACACCGGGCTCACCTCTCGGACTCTCCTTTTACACTGAGCTCACCTCTCGGACTCTCCTTTTATTCTGCGCTCACCTCTCGGACTCTCCTTTTACACCGCGCTCACCTCTCGGACTCTCCTTTTACACCGTGCTCACCTCTCGGACTCTCCTTTTACACTGCGCTCACCTCTCGGACTCTCCTTTTACACCGGGCTCACCTCTCGGACTCTCCTTTTACACTGAGCTCACCTCTCGGACTCTCCTTTTACACTGCGCTCACCTCTCGGACTCTCCTTTTACACTGAGCTCACCTCTCGGACTCTCCTTTTACACTGCGCTCACCTCTCGGACTCTCCTTTTACACTGCGCTCACTTTTCGGACTCTCCTTTTACACTGCGCTCACCCCTCGGACTCTCCTTTTACACTGAGCTCACCTCTCGGACTCTCCTTTTACACTGAGCTCACCTTTCGGACTCTCCTTTCACACTGCGCTCAACTCTCGGACTCTCCTTTTACACTGAGCTCACCTCACGGACTCTCCTTTTACACTGAGCTCACCTTTCGGACTCTCCTTTTACACTGCGCTCACATCTCAGACTCTCCTTTTACACCGCGCTCACCTCTCGGACTCTCCTTTTACACTGAGCTCACCTCTCGGACTCTCCTTTTATTCTGCGCTCACCTCTCGGACTCTCCTTTTACACCGCGCTCACCTCTCGGACTCTCCTTTTACACCGTGCTCACCTCTCGGACTCTCCTTTTACACCGCGCACACCTCTCGGACTCTCCTTTTACACCGGGCTCACCTCTCGGACTCTCCTTTTACACTGAGCTCACCTCTCGGACTCTCCTTTTACACCGCGCTCACCTCTCGGACTCTCCTTTTACACCGGGCTCACCTCTCGGACTCTCCTTTTACACTGAGCTCACCTCTCGGACTCTCCTTTTACACTGCGCTCACCTCTCGGACTCTCCTTTTACACTGCGCTCACCTCTCGGACTCTCCTTTTACACTGCGCTCACCTCTCGGACTCTCCTTTTACACTGCGCTCACCTCTCGGACTCTCCTTTTACTCTGCGCTCACCTCTCGGACTCTCCTTTTACACCGCGCTCACCTCTCGGACTCTCCTTTTACACCGCGCTCACCTCTCGGCCTCTCCTTTTACACCGCCCTCACCTCTCAGACTCTCCTTTTACACTACGCTCAACTCTTGGACTCTCCTTTAACACTGCGCTCACCTCTCGGACTCTCCTTTTACACCGGGCTCACCTCTCGGACTCTCCTTTTGCACTGAGCTCACCTCTCGGACTCTCCTTTTATTCTGCGCTCACCTCTCGGACTCTCCTTTTACACCGCGCTCACCTCTCGGACTCTCCTTTTACACCGTGCTCAACTCTCGGACTCTCCTTTTACATTGCGCTCACCTCTCGGACTCTCCTTTTACACTGAGCTCACCTCTCGGACTCTCCTTTTACACCGGGCTCACCTCTCGGACTCTCCTTTTACACTGAGCTCACCTCTCAGACTCTCCTTTTACAACGCGCTCACCTCTCAGACTCTCCTTTTACACCGGGCTCACCTCTCGGACTCTCCTTTTACACTGCGCTCACCTCTCGGACTCTCCTTTTGCACTGCGCTCACCTCTCGGACTCTCCTTTTACTCTGCGCTCACCTCTCGGACTCTCCTTTTACACCGCGCTCACCTCTCGGACTCTCCTTTTACACCGCGCTCACCTCTCGGCCTCTCCTTTTACACCGCCCTCACCTCTCAGACTCTCCTTTTACACTGCGCTCAACTCTTGGACTCTCCTTTAACACTGCGCTCACCTCTCGGACTCTACTTTTACACCGGGCTCACCTCTCGGACTCTCCTTTTACACTGAGCTCACCTCTCGGACTCTCCTTTTATTCTGCGCTCACCTCTCGGACTCTCCTTTTACACCGCGCTCACCTCTCGGACTCTCCTTTTACACCGTGCTCACCTCTCGGACTCTCCTTTTACACTGCGCTCACCTCTCGGACTCTCCTTTTACACCGGGCTCACCTCTCGGACTCTCCTTTTACACTGAGCTCACCTCTCGGACTCTCCTTTTACACTGCGCTCACCTCTCGGACTCTCCTTTTACACTGCGCTCACCTCTCGGACTCTCCTTTTACACTGCGCTCACTTTTCGGACTCTCCTTTTACACTGCGCTCACCCCTCGGACTCTCCTTATACACTGAGCTCACCTCTCGGACTCTCCTTTTACACTGAGCTCACCTTTCGGACTCTCCTTTCACACTGCGCTCAACTCTCGGACTCTCCTTTTACACTGAGCTCACCTCACGGACTCTCCTTTTACACTGAGCTCACCTCTCGGACTCTCCTCTTGCACTGAGCTCACCTTTCGGACTCTCCTTTTACACTGCGCTCACATCTCAGACTCTCCTTTTACACCGCGCTCACCTCTCGGACTCTCCTTTTACACTGAGCTCACCTCTCGGACTCTCCTTTTATTCTGCGCTCACCTCTCGGACTCGCCTTTTACACCGCGCTCACCTCTCGGACTCTCCTTTTACACCGCGCTCACCTCTCGGACTCTCCTTTTACACCGGGCTCACCTCTCGGACTCTCCTTTTACATTGAGCTCACCTCTCGGACTCTCCTTTTACACCGCGCTCACCTCTCGGACTCTCCTTTTACACCGGGCTCACCTCTCGGACTCTCCTTTTACACTGAGCTCACCTCTCGGACTCTCCTTTTACACCGTGCTCACCTCTCGGACTCTCCTTTTACACTGCGCTCACCTCTCGGACTCTCCTTTTACACTGCACTCACCTCTCGGACTCTCCTTTTACACTGCGCTCACCTCTTGGACTCTCCTTTTACACTGCGCTCACCTCTCGGACTCTCCTTTTACTCTGCGCTCACCTCTCGGACTCTCCTTTTACACCGCGCTCACCTCTCGGACTCTCCTTTTACACCGCGCTCACCTCTCGGCCTCTCCTTTTACACCGCCCTCACCTCTCAGACTCTCCTTTTACACTACGCTCAACTCTTGGACTCTCCTTTAACACTGCGCTCACCTCTCGGACTCTCCTTTTACACCGGGCTCACCTCTCGGACTCTCCTTTTGCACTGAGCTCACCTCTCGGACTCTCCTTTTATTCTGCGCTCACCTCTCGGACTCTCCTTTTACACCGCGCTCACCTCTCGGACTCTCCTTTTACACCGTGCTCAACTCTCGGACTCTCCTTTTACATTGCGCTCACCTCTCGGACTCTCCTTTTACACCGGGCTCACCTCTCGGACTCTCCTTTTACACTGCGCTCACCTCTCGGACTCTCCTTTTACACTGCGCTCACCTCTCGGACTCTCCTTTTACACTGAGCTCACCTCTCGGACTCTCCTTTTACACTGCGCTCACCTCTCGGACTCTCCTTTTACACTGAGCTCACTTTTCGGACTCTCCTTTTACACTGCGCTCACCTCTCGGACTCTCCTTTTACACTGAGCTCACCTCTCGGACTCTCCTTTTACACTGAGCTCACCTCTCGGACTCTCCTTTTACACTGTGCTCACCTTTCGGACTCTCCTTTCACACTGCGCTCAACTCTCGGACTCTCCTTTTACACTGAGCTCACCTCACGGACTCTCCTTTTACACTGAGCTCACCTCTCGGACTCTCCTCTTGCACTGAGCTCACCTTTCGGACTCTCCTTTTACACTGCGCTCACCTCTCAGACTCTCCTTTTACACTGCGCTCACCTCTCGGACTCTCCTTTTACACTGAGCTCACCTCTCGGACTCTCCTTTTACACCGGGCTCACCTCTCAGACTCTCCTTTTACACCGCGCTCACCTCTCAGACTCTCCTTTTACACTGCGCTCACCTCTCGGACTCTCCTTTTACACCGCGCTCACCTCTCAGACTCTCCTTTTACACTGCGCTCACCTCTCGGACTCTCCTTTTACACCGGGCTCACCTCTCGGACTCTCCTTTTACACTGAGCTCACCTCTCGGACTCTCCATTTACACCGCGCTCACCTTTTGGACTCTCCTTTTACACCGGGCTCACCTCTTGGACTCTCCTTTTACACTGCGCTGACCTCTCGGACTCTCCTTTTACACTGCGCTCACCTCTCGGACTCTCCTTTTACACTGCGCTCACCTCTCGGACTCTCCTTTTACACTGCGCTCACCTCTCAGACTCTCCTTTTACTCCGCGCTCACCTCTCGGAATCTCCTTTTACACCGCGCTCACCTCTCGGACTCTCCTTTTACACCGCGCTCACCTCTCGGCCTCTCCTTTTACACCGCCCTCACCTCTCAGACTCTCCTTTTACACTGCGCTCAACTCTTGGACTCTCCTTTAACACTGCGCTCACCTCTCGGACTCTCCTTTTACACCGGGCTCACCTCTCGGACTATCCTTTTACACTGAGCTCACCTCTCGGACTCTCCTTTTATTCTGCGCTCACCTCTCGGACTCTCCTTTTACACCGCGCTCACCTCTCGGACTCTCCTTTTACTCCGCGCTCACCTCTCGGACTCTCCTTTTACACCGGGCTCACCTCTCGGACTCTCCTTTTACACTGAGCTCACCTCTCGGACTCTACTTTTACACCGGGCTCACCTCTCGGACTCTCCTTTTACACTGAGCTCACCTCTCGGACTCTCCTTTTATTCTGCGCTCACCTCTCGGACTCTCCTTTTACACCGCGCTCACCTCTCGGACTCTCCTTTTACACCGTGCTCACCTCTCGGACTCTCCTTTTACACTGCGCTCACCTCTCGGACTCTCCTTTTACACCGGGCTCACCTCTCGGACTCTCCTTTTACACTGAGCTCACCTCTCGGACTCTCCTTTTACACTGCGCTCACCTCTCGGACTCTCCTTTTACACTGCGCTCACCTCTCGGACTCTCCTTTTACACTGCGCTCACTTTTCGGACTCTCCTTTTACACTGCGCTCACCCCTCGGACTCTCCTTATACACTGAGCTCACCTCTCGGACTCTCCTTTTACACTGAGCTCACCTTTCGGACTCTCCTTTCACACTGCGCTCAACTCTCGGACTCTCCTTTTACACTGAGCTCACCTCACGGACTCTCCTTTTACACTGAGCTCACCTCTCGGACTCTCCTCTTGCACTGAGCTCACCTTTCGGACTCTCCTTTTACACTGCGCTCACATCTCAGACTCTCCTTTTACACCGCGCTCACCTCTCGGACTCTCCTTTTACACTGAGCTCACCTCTCGGACTCTCCTTTTATTCTGCGCTCACCTCTCGGACTCGCCTTTTACACCGCGCTCACCTCTCGGACTCTCCTTTTACACCGCGCTCACCTCTCGGACTCTCCTTTTACACCGGGCTCACCTCTCGGACTCTCCTTTTACATTGAGCTCACCTCTCGGACTCTCCTTTTACACCGCGCTCACCTCTCGTTCTCTCCTTTTACACCGGGCTCACCTCTCGGACTCTCCTTTTACACTGAGCTCACCTCTCGGACTCTCCTTTTACACCGTGCTCACCTCTCGGACTCTCCTTTTACACTGCGCTCACCTCTCGGACTCTCCTTTTACACTGCGCTCACCTCTCGGACTCTCCTTTTACACTGCGCTCACCTCTTGGACTCTCCTTTTACACTGCGCTCACCTCTCGGACTCTCCTTTTACTCTGCGCTCACCTCTCGGACTCTCCTTTTACACCGCGCTCACCTCTCGGACTCTCCTTTTACACCGCGCTCACCTCTCGGCCTCTCCTTTTACACCGCCCTCACCTCTCAGACTCTCCTTTTACACTACGCTCAACTCTTGGACTCTCCTTTAACACTGCGCTCACCTCTCGGACTCTCCTTTTACACCGGGCTCACCTCTCGGACTCTCCTTTTGCACTGAGCTCACCTCTCGGACTCTCCTTTTATTCTGCGCTCACCTCTCGGACTCTCCTTTTACACCGCGCTCACCTCTCGGACTCTCCTTTTACACCGTGCTCAACTCTCGGACTCTCCTTTTACATTGCGCTCACCTCTCGGACTCTCCTTTTACACCGGGCTCACCTCTCGGACTCTCCTTTTACACTGCGCTCACCTCTCGGACTCTCCTTTTACACTGCGCTCACCTCTCGGACTCTCCTTTTACACTGAGCTCACCTCTCGGACTCTCCTTTTACACTGCGCTCACCTCTCGGACTCTCCTTTTACACTGAGCTCACTTTTCGGACTCTCCTTTTACACTGCGCTCACCTCTCGGACTCTCCTTTTACACTGAGCTCACCTCTCGGACTCTCCTTTTACACTGAGCTCACCTCTCGGACTCTCCTTTTACACTGTGCTCACCTTTCGGACTCTCCTTTCACACTGCGCTCAACTCTCGGACTCTCCTTTTACACTGAGCTCACCTCACGGACTCTCCTTTTACACTGAGCTCACCTCTCGGACTCTCCTTTTACACTGCGCTCAACTCTCGGACTCTCCTTTTACACTGAGCTCACCTTTCGGACTCTCCTTTTACACTGCGCTCACCTCTCAGACTCTCCTTTTACACTGCGCTCACCTCTCGGACTCTCCTTTTACACTGAGCTCACCTCTCGGACTCTCCTTTTACACTGAGCTCACCTCTCGGACTCTCCTTTTACACCGGGCTCACCACTCGGACTCTCCTTTTACACTGAGCTCACCTCTCGGACTCTCCTTTTACACTGTGCTCACCTCTCGGACTCTCCTTTTACACTGCGCTCACCTCTCGGACTCTCCTTTTACACTGAGCTCACCTCTCGGACTCTCCTTTTACACCGCGCTCACCTCTCAGACTCTCCTTTTACACCGGGCTCAC
This sequence comes from Heptranchias perlo, assembly GCF_035084215.1. Classification (NCBI taxonomy): domain Eukaryota; kingdom Metazoa; phylum Chordata; class Chondrichthyes; order Hexanchiformes; family Hexanchidae; genus Heptranchias; species Heptranchias perlo. Next base: position 9,899,360 of record NC_090334.1, read on the forward strand.
CTCTCGGACTCTCCTTTTACACTGAGCTCACCTCTCGGACTCTCCATTTACACCGCGCTCACCTTTTGGACTCTCCTTTTACACCGGGCTCACCTCTTGGACTCTCCTTTTACACTGCGCTGACCTCTCGGACTCTCCTTTTACACTGCGCTCACCTCTCGGACTCTCCTTTTACACTGCGCTCACCTCTCGGACTCTCCTTTTACACTGCGCTCACCTCTCAGACTCTCCTTTTACTCCGCGCTCACCTCTCGGAATCTCCTTTTACACCGCGCTCACCTCTCGGACTCTCCTTTTACACCGCGCTCACCTCTCGGCCTCTCCTTTTACACCGCCCTCACCTCTCAGACTCTCCTTTTACACTGCGCTCAACTCTTGGACTCTCCTTTAACACTGCGCTCACCTCTCGGACTCTCCTTTTACACCGGGCTCACCTCTCGGACTATCCTTTTACACTGAGCTCACCTCTCGGACTCTCCTTTTATTCTGCGCTCACCTCTCGGACTCTCCTTTTACACCGCGCTCACCTCTCGGACTCTCCTTTTACTCCGCGCTCACCTCTCGGACTCTCCTTTTACACCGGGCTCACCTCTCGGACTCTCCTTTCACACTGAGCTCACCTCACGGACTCTCCTTTTACACCGCGCTCACCTCTCGGACTCTCCTTTTACACCGTGCTCACCTCTCGGACTCTCCTTTTACACTGCGCTCACCTCTCGGACTCTCCTTTTACACTGCGCTCACCTCTCGGACTCTCCTTTTACACTGAGCTCACCTCTCGGACTCTCCTTTTACACCGCGCTCACCTCTCGGACTCTCCTTTTACACCGTGCTCACCTCTCGGACTCTCCTTTTACACTGCGCTCACCTCTCGGACTCTCCTTTTACACTGCGCTCACCTCTCGGACTCTCCTTTTACACTGCGCTCACCTCTCGGACTCTCCTTTTACACTGCGCTCACCTCTCGGACTCTCCTTTTACTCTGCGCTCACCTCTCGGACTCTCCTTTTACACCGCGCTCACCTCTCGGACTCTCCTTTTACACCGCGCTCACCTCTCGGCCTCTCCTTTTACACCGCCCTCACCTCTCAGACTCTCCTTTTACACTACGCTCAACTCTTGGACTCTCCTTTAACACTGCGCTCACCTCTCGGACTCTCCTTTTACACCGGGCTCACCTCTCGGACTCTCCTTTTACACTGAGCTCACCTCTCGGACTCTCCTTTTATTCTGCGCTCACCTCTCGGACTCTCCTTTTACACCGCGCTCACCTCTCGGACTCTCCTTTTACACCGTGCTCAACTCTCGGACTCTCCTTTTACATTGCGCTCACCTCTCGGACTCTCCTTTTACACCGGGCTCACCTCTCGGACTCTCCTTTTACACTGAGCTCACCTCTCGGACTCTCCTTTTACACTGCACTCACCTCTCGGACTCTCCTTTTACACTGAGCTCACCTCTCGGACTCTCCTTTTACACTGCGCTCACCTCTCGGACTCTCCTTTTACACTGAGCTCACTTTTCGGACTCTCCTTTTACACTGCGCTCACCTCTCGGACTCTCCTTTTACACTGAGCTCACCTCTCGGACTCTCCTTTTACACAGCGCTCACCTCTCGGACTCTCCTTTTGCACTGAGCTCACCTCTCGGACTCTCCTTTTACACTGAGCTCACCTCTCGGACTCTCCTTTTACACCGGGCTCACCTCTCGGACTCTGCTTTTACACCGCGCTCACCTCTCGGACTCTCCTTTTGCACTGAGCTCACCTCTCGGACTCTCCTTTTAGACCGCGCTCACCTCTCGGACTCTCCTTTTACACCGGGCTCACCTCTCGGACTCTCCTTTTACACCGCGCTCACCTTTCGGACTCTCCTTTTACACTGAGCTAACCTCTCGGACTCTCCTTTTACACCGCGCTCTCCTCTCGGACTCTCCTTTTACACCGAGCTCACCTCTCGGACTCTCCTTTTACTCCGCGCTGACCTCTCGGACTCTCCTTTTACACTGTGCTCACCTCTCGGACTCTCCTTTTACACTGTGCTCACCTCTCGGACTCTCCTTTTACACCGGGCTCACCTCTCGGACTCTCCTTTTACTCTGCGCTCACCTCTCGGACTCTCCTTTTACACTGCGCTCATCTCTCGGACTCTCCTTTTACACCGCGCTCACCTCTCGGACTCTCCTTTTACACTGAGCTCACCTCTCGGACTCTCCTTTTACACTGAGCTCACCTCTCGGACTCTCCTTTTACACCGCGCTCACCTCTCGGACTCTCCTTTTACACGGAGCTCACCTCTCGGACTCTCCTTTTACACTGAGCTCACCTCTCAGACTCTCCTTTTACACTGATCTCACCTCTCGGACTCTCCTTTTACACGGAGCTCACCTCTCTGACTCTCCTTTTACACTGAGCTCACCTCTCAGACTCTCCTTTTACACTGAGCTCACCTCTCGGACTCTCCTTTCACACTGAGCTCACCTCTCGGACTCTCCTTTTACACTGAACTCACCTCTCGGACTCTCCTTTTACACTAAGCTCACCTCTCGGACTCTCCTTTTACACTGCGCTCACCTCTCGGACTCTCCTTTTACACTGAGCTCACCTCTCGGACTCTCCTTTTACACCTCGCTCACCTCTCGGACTCTCCTTTTACACTGAGCTCACCTCTCGGACTCTCCTTTTACACCTCGCTCACCTCTCGGACTCTCCTTTTACACTGCGCTCACCTCTCAGACTCTCCTTTTACACCGCGCTCACCTCTCAGACTCTCCTTTTACACCGCGCTCACCTCTCGGACTCTCCTTTTACAATGCGCTCACCTCTCGGACTCTCCTTTTACACTGCGCTCAACTCTCCGACTCTCCTTTTGCTCTGAGCTCACCTCTCGGACTCTCCTTTTACACCGCGCTCACCTCTCGGACTCTCCTTTTACACCGCGCTCACCTCTCGGACTCTCCTTTTTTCCTGTGCTCACTTCTCGGACTCTCCTTTTACACCGCGCTCACCTCTCGGACTCTCCTTTTACACAGTGCTCACGTCTCGGACTCTCCTTTTACACCGCGCTCTCCTCTCGGACTCTCCTTTTACACCGCGCTCACCTCTCGGACTCTCCTTTTACACCGTGCTCACCTCTCGGACTCTCCTTTTACACTGGGCTCACCTCTCGGACTCTCCTTTTACTCTGCGCTCACCTCTCGGACTCTCCTTTTACACTGCGCTCATCTCTCGAACTCTCCTTTTACACCGCGCTCACCTCTCGGACTCTCGTTTTGCACTGAGCTCACCTCTCGGACTCTCCTTTTGCACCGCGCTCACCTCTCGGACTCTCCTTTTACACCGCGCTCACCTCTCGGACTCTCCTTTTACACTGCGCTCACCTCTCGGACTCTCCTTTTGCACCGAGCTCACCTCTCGGACTCTCCTTTTACTCCGCGCTCACCTCTCGGACTCTCCTTTTATACTGAGCTCACCTCTCAGACTCTCCTTTTACACCGAGCTCACCTCTCGGACTCTTCTTTTACACAGTGCTCACCTCTCGGACTCTCCTTTTACACCGCGCTCTCCTCTCGGACTCTCCTTTTACACCGGGCTCACCTCTCGGACTCTCCTTTTACACCGCGCTCTCCTCTCGGACTCTCCTTTTACACCGCGCTCTCCTCTCGGACTCTCCTTTTACACCGAGCTCACCTCTCGGACTCTCCTTTTACTCCGCGCTGACCTCTCGGACTCTCCTTTTACAGTGTGCTCACCTCTCGGACTCTCCTTTTACACCGGGCTCACCTCTCGGACTCTCCTTTTACTCTGCGCTCACCTCTCGGACTCTCCTTTTACACAGCGCTCATCTCTCGGACTCTCCTTTTACACCGCGCTCACCTCTCGGACTCTCCTTTTACACGGAGCTCACCTCTCGGACTCTCCTTTTACACTGAGCTCACCTCTCAGACTCTCCTTTTACACCATGCTCACCTCTCGGACTCTCCTTTTACACTGAACTCACCTCTCGGACTCTCCTTTTACACGAAGCTCACCTCTCGGACTCTCCTTTTACACCGCGCTCACCTCTCGGACTCTCCTTTTACACTGAGCTCACCTCTCGGACTCTCCTTTTACACCTCGCTCACCTCTCGGACTCTCCTTTTACACTGCGCTCACCTCTCAGACTCTCCTTTTACACCGCGCTCACCTCTCAGACTCTCCTTTTACACTCCGCACACCTCTCGGACTCTCCTTTTACACCGCGCTCACCTCTCGGCCTCTCCTTTTACACCGCCCTCACCTCTCAGACTCTCCTTTTACACTACGCTCAACTCTTGGACTCTCCTTTAACACTGCGCTCACCTCTCGGACTCTCCTTTTACACCGGGCTCACCTCTCGGACTCTCCTTTTACACTGAGCTCACCTCTCGGACTCTCCTTTTATTCTGCGCTCACCTCTCGGACTCTCCTTTTACACCGCGCTCACCTCTCGGACTCTCCTTTTACACCGTGCTCAACTCTCGGACTCTCCTTTTACATTGCGCTCACCTCTCGGACTCTCCTTTTACACCGGGCTCACCTCTCGGACTCTCCTTTTACACTGAGCTCACCTCTCGGACTCTCCTTTTACACTGCACTCACCTCTCGGACTCTCCTTTTACACTGAGCTCACCTCTCGGACTCTCCTTTTACACTGCGCTCACCTCTCGGACTCTCCTTTTACACTGAGCTCACTTTTCGGACTCTCCTTTTACACTGCGCTCACCTCTCGGACTCTCCTTTTACACTGAGCTCACCTCTCGGACTCTCCTTTTACACAGCGCTCACCTCTCGGACTCTCCTTTTGCACTGAGCTCACCTCTCGGACTCTCCTTTTACACTGAGCTCACCTCTCGGACTCTCCTTTTACACCGGGCTCACCTCTCGGACTCTGCTTTTACACCGCGCTCACCTCTCGGACTCTCCTTTTGCACTGAGCTCACCTCTCGGACTCTCCTTTTAGACCGCGCTCACCTCTCGGACTCTCCTTTTACACCGGGCTCACCTCTCGGACTCTCCTTTTACACCGCGCTCACCTTTCGGACTCTCCTTTTACACTGAGCTAACCTCTCGGACTCTCCTTTTACACCGCGCTCTCCTCTCGGACTCTCCTTTTACACCGAGCTCACCTCTCGGACTCTCCTTTTACTCCGCGCTGACCTCTCGGACTCTCCTTTTACACTGTGCTCACCTCTCGGACTCTCCTTTTACACTGTGCTCACCTCTCGGACTCTCCTTTTACACCGGGCTCACCTCTCGGACTCTCCTTTTACTCTGCGCTCACCTCTCGGACTCTCCTTTTACACTGCGCTCATCTCTCGGACTCTCCTTTTACACCGCGCTCACCTCTCGGACTCTCCTTTTACACTGAGCTCACCTCTCGGACTCTCCTTTTACACTGAGCTCACCTCTCGGACTCTCCTTTTACACCGCGCTCACCTCTCGGACTCTCCTTTTACACGGAGCTCACCTCTCGGACTCTCCTTTTACACTGCGCTCACCTCTCGGACTCTCCTTTTACACTGCGCTCACTTTTCGGACTCTCCTTTTACACTGCGCTCACCCCTCGGACTCTCCTTATACACTGAGCTCACCTCTCGGACTCTCCTTTTACACTGAGCTCACCTTTCGGACTCTCCTTTCACACTGCGCTCAACTCTCGGACTCTCCTTTTGCACTGAGCTCACCTCACGGACTCTCCTTTTACACTGAGCTCACCTCTCGGACTCTCCTCTTGCACTGAGCTCACCTTTCGGACTCTCCTTTTACACTGCGCTCACATCTCAGACTCTCCTTTTACACCGCGCTCACCTCTCGGACTCTCCTTTTACACTGAGCTCACCTCTCGGACTCTCCTTTTATTCTGCGCTCACCTCTCGGACTCGCCTTTTACACCGCGCTCACCTCTCGGACTCTCCTTTTACACCGCGCTCACCTCTCGGACTCTCCTTTTACACCGGGCTCACCTCTCGGACTCTCCTTTTACATTGAGCTCACCTCTCGGACTCTCCTTTTACACCGCGCTCACCTCTCGGACTCTCCTTTTACACCGGGCTCACCTCTCGGACTCTCCTTTTACACTGAGCTCACCTCTCGGACTCTCCTTTTACACCGTGCTCACCTCTCGGACTCTCCTTTTACACTGCGCTCACCTCTCGGACTCTCCTTTTACACTGCGCTCACCTCTCGGACTCTCCTTTTACACTGCGCTCACCTCTTGGACTCTCCTTTTACACTGCGCTCACCTCTCGGACTCTCCTTTTACTCTGCGCTCACCTCTCGGACTCTCCTTTTACACCGCGCTCACCTCTCGGACTCTCCTTTTACACCGCGCTCACCTCTCGGCCTCTCCTTTTACACCGCCCTCACCTCTCAGACTCTCCTTTTACACTACGCTCAACTCTTGGACTCTCCTTTAACACTGCGCTCACCTCTCGGACTCTCCTTTTACACCGGGCTCACCTCTCGGACTCTCCTTTTGCACTGAGCTCACCTCTCGGACTCTCCTTTTATTCTGCGCTCACCTCTCGGACTCTCCTTTTACACCGCGCTCACCTCTCGGACTCTCCTTTTACACCGTGCTCAACTCTCGGACTCTCCTTTTACATTGCGCTCACCTCTCGGACTCTCCTTTTACACCGGGCTCACCTCTCGGACTCTCCTTTTACACTGCGCTCACCTCTCGGACTCTCCTTTTACACTGCGCTCACCTCTCGGACTCTCCTTTTACACTGAGCTCACCTCTCGGACTCTCCTTTTACACTGCGCTCACCTCTCGGACTCTCCTTTTACACTGAGCTCACTTTTCGGACTCTCCTTTTACACTGCGCTCACCTCTCGGACTCTCCTTTTACACTGAGCTCACCTCTCGGACTCTCCTTTTACACTGAGCTCACCTCTCGGACTCTCCTTTTACACTGTGCTCACCTTTCGGACTCTCCTTTCACACTGCGCTCAACTCTCGGACTCTCCTTTTACACTGAGCTCACCTCACGGACTCTCCTTTTACACTGAGCTCACCTCTCGGACTCTCCTCTTGCACTGAGCTCACCTTTCGGACTCTCCTTTTACACTGCGCTCACCTCTCAGACTCTCCTTTTACACTGCGCTCACCTCTCGGACTCTCCTTTTACACTGAGCTCACCACTCGGACTCTCCTTTTACACCGCGCTCACCTCTCGGACTCTCATTTTACACCGGGCTCACCTCTCGGACTCTCCTTTTACACCGCGCTCACCTCTCAGACTCTCCTTTTACACTGCGCTCACCTCTCGGACTCTCCTTTTACACCGCGCTCACCTCTCAGACTCTCCTTTTACACTGCGCTCACCTCTCGGACTCTCCTTTTACACCGGGCTCACCTCTCGGACTCTCCTTTTACACTGAGCTCACCTCTCGGACTCTCCATTTACACCGCGCTCACCTTTTGGACTCTCCTTTTACACCGGGCTCACCTCTTGGACTCTCCTTTTACACTGCGCTGACCTCTCGGACTCTCCTTTTACACTGCGCTCACCTCTCGGACTCTCCTTTTACACTGCGCTCACCTCTCGGACTCTCCTTTTACACTGCGCTCACCTCTCAGACTCTCCTTTTACTCCGCGCTCACCTCTCGGAATCTCCTTTTACACCGCGCTCACCTCTCGGACTCTCCTTTTACACCGCGCTCACCTCTCGGCCTCTCCTTTTACACCGCCCTCACCTCTCAGACTCTCCTTTTACACTGCGCTCAACTCTTGGACTCTCCTTTAACACTGCGCTCACCTCTCGGACTCTCCTTTTACACCGGGCTCACCTCTCGGACTATCCTTTTACACTGAGCTCACCTCTCGGACTCTCCTTTTATTCTGCGCTCACCTCTCGGACTCTCCTTTTACACCGCGCTCACCTCTCGGACTCTCCTTTTACTCCGCGCTCACCTCTCGGACTCTCCTTTTACACCGGGCTCACCTCTCGGACTCTCCTTTTCCACTGAGCTCACCTCTCGGACTCTCCTTTTACACCGCGCTCACCTCTCGGACTCTCCTTTTACACCGTGCTCACCTCTCGGACTCTCCTTTTACACTGCGCTCACCTCTCGGACTCTCCTTTTACACTGCGCTCACCTCTCGGACTCTCCTTTTACACTGCGCTCACCTCTCGGACTCTCCTTTTACACTGCGCTCACCTCTCGGACTCTCCTTTTACTCTGCGCTCACCTCTCGGACTCTCCTTTTACACCGCGCTCACCTCTCGGACTCTCCTTTTACACCGCCCTCACCTCTCAGACTCTCCTTTTACACTACGCTCAACTCTTGGACTCTCCTTTAACACTGCGCTCACCTCTCGGACTCTCCTTTTACACCGGGCTCACCTCTCGGACTCTCCTTTTACACCGGGCTCACCTCTCGGACTCTCCTTTTATTCTGCGCTCACCTCTCGGACTCTCCTTTTACACCGCGCTCACCTCTCGGACTCTCCTTTTACACCGTGCTCAACTCTCGGACTCTCCTTTTACATTGCGCTCACCTCTCGGACTCTCCTTTTACACCGGGCTCACCTCTCGGACTCTCCTTTTACACTGAGCTCACCTCTCGGACTCTCCTTTTACACTGCACTCACCTCTCGGACTCTCCTTTTACACTGAGCTCACCTCTCGGACTCTCCTTTTACACTGCGCTCACCTCTCGGACTCTCCTTTTACACTGAGCTCACTTTTCGGACTCTCCTTTTACACTGCGCTCACCTCTCGGACTCTCCTTTTACACTGAGCTCACCTCTCGGACTCTCCTTTTACACAGCGCTCACCTCTCGGACTCTCCTTTTGCACTGAGCTCACCTCTCGGACTCTCCTTTTACACTGAGCTCACCTCTCGGACTCTCCTTTTACACCGGGCTCACCTCTCGGACTCTGCTTTTACACCGCGCTCACCTCTCGGACTCTCCTTTTGCACTGAGCTCACCTCTCGGACTCTCCTTTTAGACCGCGCTCACCTCTCGGACTCTCCTTTTACACCGGGCTCACCTCTCGGACTCTCCTTTTACACCGCGCTCACCTTTCGGACTCTCCTTTTACACTGAGCTAACCTCTCGGACTCTCCTTTTACACCGCGCTCTCCTCTCGGACTCTCCTTTTACACCGAGCTCACCTCTCGGACTCTCCTTTTACTCCGCGCTGACCTCTCGGACTCTCCTTTTACACTGTGCTCACCTCTCGGACTCTCCTTTTACACTGTGCTCACCTCTCGGACTCTCCTTTTACACCGAGCTCACCTCTCGGACTCTCCTTTTACTCTGCGCTCACCTCTCGGACTCTCCTTTTACACTGCGCTCATCTCTCGGACTCTCCTTTTACACCGCGCTCACCTCTCGGACTCTCCTTTTACACTGAGCTCACCTCTCGGACTCTCCTTTTACACTGAGCTCACCTCTCGGACTCTCCTTTTACACCGCGCTCACCTCTCGGACTCTCCTTTTACACGGAGCTCACCTCTCGGACTCTCCTTTTACACTGAGCTCACCTCTCAGACTCTCCTTTTACACTGATCTCACCTCTCGGACTCTCCTTTTACACGGAGCTCACCTCTCTGACTCTCCTTTTACACTGAGCTCACCTCTCAGACTCTCCTTTTACACTGAGCTCACCTCTCGGACTCTCCTTTCACACTGAGCTCACCTCTCGGACTCTCCTTTTACACTGAACTCACCTCTCGGACTCTCCTTTTACACTAAGCTCACCTCTCGGACTCTCCTTTTACACTGCGCTCACCTCTCGGACTCTCCTTTTACACTGAGCTCACCTCTCGGACTCTCCTTTTACACCTCGCTCACCTCTCGGACTCTCCTTTTACACTGAGCTCACCTCTCGGACTCTCCTTTTACACCTCGCTCACCTCTCGGACTCTCCTTTTACACTGCGCTCACCTCTCAGACTCTCCTTTTACACCGCGCTCACCTCTCAGACTCTCCTTTTACACCGCGCTCACCTCTCGGACTCTCCTTTTACAATGCGCTCACCTCTCGGACTCTCCTTTTACACTGCGCTCAACTCTCCGACTCTCCTTTTGCTCTGAGCTCACCTCTCGGACTCTCCTTTTACACCGCGCTCACCTCTCGGACTCTCCTTTTACACCGCGCTCACCTCTCGGACTCTCCTTTTTTCCTGTGCTCACTTCTCGGACTCTCCTTTTACACCGCGCTCACCTCTCGGACTCTCCTTTTACACAGTGCTCACGTCTCGGACTCTCCTTTTACACCGCGCTCTCCTCTCGGACTCTCCTTTTACACCGCGCTCACCTCTCGGACTCTCCTTTTACACCGTGCTCACCTCTCGGACTCTCCTTTTACACTGGGCTCACCTCTCGGACTCTCCTTTTACTCTGCGCTCACCTCTCGGACTCTCCTTTTACACTGCGCTCATCTCTCGAACTCTCCTTTTACACCGCGCTCACCTCTCGGACTCTCGTTTTGCACTGAGCTCACCTCTCGGACTCTCCTTTTGCACCGCGCTCACCTCTCGGACTCTCCTTTTACACCGCGCTCACCTCTCGGACTCTCCTTTTACACTGCGCTCACCTCTCGGACTCTCCTTTTGCACCGAGCTCACCTCTCGGACTCTCCTTTTACTCCGCGCTCACCTCTCGGACTCTCCTTTTATACTGAGCTCACCTCTCAGACTCTCCTTTTACACCGAGCTCACCTCTCGGACTCTTCTTTTACACAGTGCTCACCTCTCGGACTCTCCTTTTACACCGCGCTCTCCTCTCGGACTCTCCTTTTACACCGGGCTCACCTCTCGGACTCTCCTTTTACACCGCGCTCTCCTCTCGGACTCTCCTTTTACACCGCGCTCTCCTCTCGGACTCTCCTTTTACACCGAGCTCACCTCTCGGACTCTCCTTTTACTCCGCGCTGACCTCTCGGACTCTCCTTTTACAGTGTGCTCACCTCTCGGACTCTCCTTTTACACCGGGCTCACCTCTCGGACTCTCCTTTTACTCTGCGCTCACCTCTCGGACTCTCCTTTTTCACAGCGCTCATCTCTCGGACTCTCCTTTTACACCGCGCTCACCTCTCGGACTCTCCTTTTACACGGAGCTCACCTCTCGGACTCTCCTTTTACACTGAGCTCACCTCTCAGACTCTCCTTTTACACCATGCTCACCTCTCGGACTCTCCTTTTACACTGAACTCACCTCTCGGACTCTCCTTTTACACGAAGCTCACCTCTCGGACTCTCCTTTTACACCGCGCTCACCTCTCGGACTCTCCTTTTACACTGAGCTCACCTCTCGGACTCTCCTTTTACACCTCGCTCACCTCTCGGACTCTCCTTTTACACTGCGCTCACCTCTCAGACTCTCCTTTTACACCGCGCTCACCTCTCAGACTCTCCTTTTACACTCCGCACACCTCTCGGACTCTCCTTTTACACCGCGCTCACCTCTCGGCCTCTCCTTTTACACCGCCCTCACCTCTCAGACTCTCCTTTTACACTACGCTCAACTCTTGGACTCTCCTTTAACACTGCGCTCACCTCTCGGACTCTCCTTTTACACCGGGCTCACCTCTCGGACTCTCCTTTTACACTGAGCTCACCTCTCGGACTCTCCTTTTATTCTGCGCTCACCTCTCGGACTCTCCTTTTACACCGCGCTCACCTCTCGGACTCTCCTTTTACACCGTGCTCAACTCTCGGACTCTCCTTTTACATTGCGCTCACCTCTCGGACTCTCCTTTTACACCGGGCTCACCTCTCGGACTCTCCTTTTACACTGAGCTCACCTCTCGGACTCTCCTTTTACACTGCACTCACCTCTCGGACTCTCCTTTTACACTGAGCTCACCTCTCGGACTCTCCTTTTACACTGCGCTCACCTCTCGGACTCTCCTTTTACACTGAGCTCACTTTTCGGACTCTCCTTTTACACTGCGCTCACCTCTCGGACTCTCCTTTTACACTGAGCTCACCTCTCGGACTCTCCTTTTACACAGCGCTCACCTCTCGGACTCTCCTTTTGCACTGAGCTCACCTCTCGGACTCTCCTTTTACACTGAGCTCACCTCTCGGACTCTCCTTTTACACCGGGCTCACCTCTCGGACTCTGCTTTTACACCGCGCTCACCTCTCGGACTCTCCTTTTGCACTGAGCTCACCTCTCGGACTCTCCTTTTAGACCGCGCTCACCTCTCGGACTCTCCTTTTACACCGGGCTCACCTCTCGGACTCTCCTTTTACACCGCGCTCACCTTTCGGACTCTCCTTTTACACTGAGCTAACCTCTCGGACTCTCCTTTTACACCGCGCTCTCCTCTCGGACTCTCCTTTTACACCGAGCTCACCTCTCGGACTCTCCTTTTACTCCGCGCTGACCTCTCGGACTCTCCTTTTACACTGTGCTCACCTCTCGGACTCTCCTTTTACACTGTGCTCACCTCTCGGACTCTCCTTTTACACCGGGCTCACCTCTCGGACTCTCCTTTTACTCTGCGCTCACCTCTCGGACTCTCCTTTTACACTGCGCTCATCTCTCGGACTCTCCTTTTACACCGCGCTCACCTCTCGGACTCTCCTTTTACACTGAGCTCACCTCTCGGACTCTCCTTTTACACTGAGCTCACCTCTCGGACTCTCCTTTTACACCGCGCTCACCTCTCGGACTCTCCTTTTACACGGAGCTCACCTCTCGGACTCTCCTTTTACACTGAGCTCACCTCTCAGACTCTCCTTTTACACTGATCTCACCTCTCGGACTCTCCTTTTACACGGAGCTCACCTCTCTGACTCTCCTTTTACACTGAGCTCACCTCTCAGACTCTCCTTTTACACTGAGCTCACCTCTCGGACTCTCCTTTCACACTGAGCTCACCTCTCGGACTCTCCTTTTACACTGAACTCACCTCTCGGACTCTCCTTTTACACTAAGCTCACCTCTCGGACTCTCCTTTTACACTGCGCTCACCTCTCGGACTCTCCTTTTACACTGAGCTCACCTCTCGGACTCTCCTTTTACACCTCGCTCACCTCTCGGACTCTCCTTTTACACTGAGCTCACCTCTCGGACTCTCCTTTTACACCTCGCTCACCTCTCGGACTCTCCTTTTACACTGCGCTCACCTCTCAGACTCTCCTTTTACACCGCGCTCACCTCTCAGACTCTCCTTTTACACCGCGCTCACCTCTCGGACTCTCCTTTTACAATGCGCTCACCTCTCGGACTCTCCTTTTACACAGCGCTCACCTCTCGGACTCTCCTTTTGCACTGAGCTCACCTCTCGGACTCTCCTTTTACACTGAGCTCACCTCTCGGACTCTCCTTTTACACCGGGCTCACCTCTCGGACTCTGCTTTTACACCGCGCTCACCTCTCGGACTCTCCTTTTGCACTGAGCTCACCTCTCGGACTCTCCTTTTAGACCGCGCTCACCTCTCGGACTCTCCTTTTACACCGGGCTCACCTCTCGGACTCTCCTTTTACACCGCGCTCACCTTTCGGACTCTCCTTTTACACTGAGCTAACCTCTCGGACTCTCCTTTTACACCGCGCTCTCCTCTCGGACTCTCCTTTTACACCGAGCTCACCTCTCGGACTCTCCTTTTACTCCGCGCTGACCTCTCGGACTCTCCTTTTACACTGTGCTCACCTCTCGGACTCTCCTTTTACACTGTGCTCACCTCTCGGACTCTCCTTTTACACCGGGCTCACCTCTCGGACTCTCCTTTTACTCTGCGCTCACCTCTCGGACTCTCCTTTTACACTGCGCTCATCTCTCGGACTCTCCTTTTACACCGCGCTCACCTCTCGGACTCTCCTTTTACACTGAGCTCACCTCTCGGACTCTCCTTTTACACTGAGCTCACCTCTCGGACTCTCCTTTTACACCGCGCTCACCTCTCGGACTCTCCTTTTACACGGAGCTCACCTCTCGGACTCTCCTTTTACACTGAGCTCACCTCTCAGACTCTCCTTTTACACTGATCTCACCTCTCGGACTCTCCTTTTACACGGAGCTCACCTCTCTGACTCTCCTTTTACACTGAGCTCACCTCTCAGACTCTCCTTTTACACTGAGCTCACCTCTCGGACTCTCCTTTCACACTGAGCTCACCTCTCGGACTCTCCTTTTACACTGAACTCACCTCTCGGACTCTCCTTTTACACTAAGCTCACCTCTCGGACTCTCCTTTTACACTGCGCTCACCTCTCGGACTCTCCTTTTACACTGAGCTCACCTCTCGGACTCTCCTTTTACACCTCGCTCACCTCTCGGACTCTCCTTTTACACTGAGCTCACCTCTCGGACTCTCCTTTTACACCTCGCTCACCTCTCGGACTCTCCTTTTACACTGCGCTCACCTCTCAGACTCTCCTTTTACACCGCGCTCACCTCTCAGACTCTCCTTTTACACCGCGCTCACCTCTCGGACTCTCCTTTTACAATGCGCTCACCTCTCGGACTCTCCTTTTACACTGCGCTCAACTCTCCGACTCTCCTTTTGCTCTGAGCTCACCTCTCGGACTCTCCTTTTACACCGCGCTCACCTCTCGGACTCTCCTTTTACACCGCGCTCACCTCTCGGACTCTCCTTTTTTCCTGTGCTCACTTCTCGGACTCTCCTTTTACACCGCGCTCACCTCTCGGACTCTCCTTTTACACAGTGCTCACGTCTCGGACTCTCCTTTTACACCGCGCTCTCCTCTCGGACTCTCCTTTTACACCGCGCTCACCTCTCGGACTCTCCTTTTACACCGTGCTCACCTCTCGGACTCTCCTTTTACACTGGGCTCACCTCTCGGACTCTCCTTTTACTCTGCGCTCACCTCTCGGACTCTCCTTTTACACTGCGCTCATCTCTCGAACTCTCCTTTTACACCGCGCTCACCTCTCGGACTCTCGTTTTGCACTGAGCTCACCTCTCGGACTCACCTTTTGCACCGCGCTCACCTCTCGGACTCTCCTTTTACACCGCGCTCACCTCTCGGACTCTCCTTTTACACTGCGCTCACCTCTCGGACTCTCCTTTTGCACCGAGCTCACCTCTCGGACTCTCCTTTTACTCCGCGCTCACCTCTCGGACTCTCCTTTTATACTGAGCTCACCTCTCAGACTCTCCTTTTACACCGAGCTCACCTCTCGGACTCTCCTTTTACACAGTGCTCACCTCTCGGACTCTCCTTTTACACCGCGCTCTCCTCTCGGACTCTCCTTTTACACCGGGCTCACCTCTCGGACTCTCCTTTTACACCGCGCTCTCCTCTCGGACTCTCCTTTTACACCGCGCTCTCCTCTCGGACTCTCCTTTTACACCGAGCTCACCTCTCGGACTCTCCTTTTACTCCGCGCTGACCTCTCGGACTCTCCTTTTACAGTGTGCTCACCTCTCGGACTCTCCTTTTACACCGGGCTCACCTCTCGGACTCTCCTTTTACTCTGCGCTCACCTCTCGGACTCTCCTTTTACACAGCGCTCATCTCTCGGACTCTCCTTTTACACCGCGCTCACCTCTCGGACTCTCCTTTTACACGGAGCTCACCTCTCGGACTCTCCTTTTACACTGAGCTCACCTCTCAGACTCTCCTTTTACACCATGCTCACCTCTCGGACTCTCCTTTTACACTGAACTCACCTCTCGGACTCTCCTTTTACACGAAGCTCACCTCTCGGACTCTCCTTTTACACCGCGCTCACCTCTCGGACTCTCCTTTTACACTGAGCTCACCTCTCGGACTCTCCTTTTACACCTCGCTCACCTCTCGGACTCTCCTTTTACAGTGCGCTCACCTCTCAGACTCTCCTTTTACACCGCGCTCACCTCTCAGACTCTCCTTTTACACTCCGCACACCTCTCGGACTCTCCTTTTGCACTGCGCTCAACTCTCCGACTCTCCTTTTGCTCTGAGCTCACCTCTCGGACTCTCCTTTTACACTGAGCTCACCTCTCAGACTCTCCTGTTACACAGTGCTCACGTCTCGGACTCTCCTTTTGCACCGCGCTCACCTCTCGGACTCTCCTTTTACACTGAGCTCACCTCTCGGACTCTCCTTTTACACCGTGCTCACCTCTCGGACTCTCCATTTACACCGCGCTCACCTCTCGGACTCTCCTTTTACACCGAGCTCACCTCTCGGACTCTCCTTTTACACCGTGCTCACCTCTCGGACTCTCCTTTTGCACCGAGCTCAACTCTCGGACTCTCCTTTTACACCGCGCTCCCCTCTCGGACTCTCCTTTTACACCGCGCTCACCTCTCAGACTCTCCTTTTACACCGTGCTCACCTCTCGGACTCTCCTTTTACACTGCGCTCACCTCTCGGACTCTCCTTTTACACCGTGCTCACCTCTCGGACTCTCCTTTTACTCTGCGCTCACCTTTCGGACTCTCCTTTTACACTGCGCTCACCTCTCGGACTCTCCTTTTACACCGTGCTCACCTCTCGGACTCTCCTTTTACACTGAGCTCACCTCTCGGACTCTCCTTTTACACTGCGCTCACCTCTCGGACTCTCCTTTTACACCGGGCTCACCTCTTGGACTCTCCTTTTACACTGCGCTCACCTCTCGGACTCTCCTTTTACACCTTGCTCACCTCTCGGACTCTCCTTTTGCACCGCGCTCACCTCTCGGACTCTCCTTTTACACCGCGCTCACCTCTCAGACTCTCCTTTTGCACTGCGCTCACCTCTCGGACTGTCCTTTTACTCTGCGCTCACCTCTGGGACTCTCCTTTTGCACTGAGCTCACCTCTCGGACTCTCCTTTTACACTGCGCTCACCTCTCGGACTCTCCTTTTACACCGGGCTCACCTCTCGGACTCTCCTTTTACACTGCGCTCACCTCTCGGACTCTCCTTTTACACCTTGCTCACCTCTCGGACTCTCCTTTTACACCGCGCTCACCTCTCGGACTCTCCTTTTACACCGCGCTCACCTCTCAGACTCTCCTTTTGCACTGCGCTCACATCTCGGACTCTCCTTTTACACCGCGCTCACCTCTCGGACTCTCCTTTTACACCGAGCTCACCTCTCGGACTATCCTTTTAAACCGTGCTCACCTCTCGGACTCTCCTTTTGCACCGAGCTCAACTCTCGGACTCTCCTTTTACACCGCGCTCCCCTCTCGGACTCTCCTTTTACACCGCGCTCACCTCTCAGACTCTCCTTTTACACCGTGCTCACCTCTCGGACTCTCCTTTTACACTGCGCTCACCTCTCGGACTCTCCTTTTACACCGTGCTCACCTCTCGGACTCTCCTTTTACTCTGCGCTCACCTTTCGGACTCTCCTTTTACACTGAGCTCACCTCTCGGACTCTCCTTTTACACCGCGCTCAGCTCTCGGACTCTCCTTTTACTCTGCGCTCACCTCTCGGACTCTCCTTTTACACCGCGCTCACCTCTCGGACTCTCCTTTTACACTGCGCTCACCTCTCGGACTCTCCTTTTACGCCGTGCTCACCTCTCGGACTCTCCTTTTACACTGAGCTCACCTCTCGGACTCTCCTTTTACACTGCGCTCACCTCTCGGACTCTCCTTTTACACCGGGCTCACCTCTCAGACTCTCCTTTTACACTGCGCTCACCTCTCGGACTCTCCTTTTACACCTTGCTCACCTCTCGGACTCTCCTTTTACACCGCGCTCACCTCTCGGACTCTCCTTTTACACCGCGCTCACCTCTCAGACTCTCCTTTTGCACTGCGCTCACCTCTCGGACTGTCCTTTTACTCTGCGCTCACCTCTGGGACTCTCCTTTTGCACTGAGCTCACCTCTCGGACTCTCCTTTTACACTGCGCTCACCTCTCAGACTCTCCTTTTGCACTGCGCTCACATCTCGGACTCTCCTTTTACACTAAGCTCAACTCTCGGACTCTCCTTTTACACCTCGCTCACCTCTCGGGCTCTCCTTTTACACCGCGCTCACCTCTCAGACTCTCCTTTTACACCGCGCTCACCTCTCGGCCTCTCCTTTTACACTGCGCTCACCTCTCAGACTCTCCTTTTACAGTGCGCTCACCTCTCGGACTCTCCTTTTACACCGCGCTCACCTCTCGGACTCTCCTTTTACACTGCGCTCACCTCTCGGACTCTCCTTTTACTGTGCGCTCACCTCTCGGACTCTCCTTTTACACTGCGCTCACCTCTCGGACTCTCCTTTTACACCGCGCTCACCTCTCCGACTCTCCTTTTACACCGCGCTCACCTCTCAGACTCTCCTTTTACACTGCGCTCACCTCTCCGACTCTCCTTTTACACCGCGCTCACCTCTCGGACTCTCCTTTTACACTGCGCTCACCTCTCGGACTCTCCTTTTGCACTGAGCTCACCTCTCGGACTCTCCTTTTACACCGCGCTCACCTCTCGGACGCTCCTTTTGCACTGAGCTCACCTCTCGGACTCTCCTTTTACAACGCGCTCACCTCTCGGACTCTCCTTTTACACCGCGCTCACCTCTCGGACTCTCCTTTTACACCGTGCTCACCTCTCGGACTCTCCTTTTACACCGTGCTCACCTCTCGGACTCTCCTTTTACACCGCGCTCACCTCTCGGAATCTCGTTTTACACCGCGCTCACCTCTCAGACTCTCCTTTTACACCGTGCTCACCTCTCGGACTCTCCTTTTACTCTGCGCTCACCTTTCGGACTCTCCTTTTACACTGAGCTCACCTCTCGGACTCTCCTTTTACACCGCGCTCAGCTCTCGGACTCTCCTTTTACTCTGCGCTCACCTCTCGGACTCTCCTTTTACACCGCGCTCACCTCTCGGACTCTCCTTTTACACTGCGCTCACCTCTCGGACTCTCCTTTTACGCCGTGCTCACCTCTCGGACTCTCCTTTTACACTGAGCTCACCTCTCGGACTCTCCTTTTACACTGCGCTCACCTCTCGGACTCTCCTTTTACACCGGGCTCACCTCTCAGACTCTCCTTTTACACTGCGCTCACCTCTCGGACTCTCCTTTTACACCTTGCTCACCTCTCGGACTCTACTTTTACACCGCGCTCACCTCTCGGACTCTCCTTTTACACCGCGCTCACCTCTCAGACTCTCCTTTTGCACTGCGCTCACCTCTCGGACTGTCCTTTTACTCTGCGCTCACCTCTGGGACTCTCCTTTTGCACTGAGCTCACCTCTCGGACTCTCCTTTTACACTGCGCTCACCTCTCAGACTCTCCTTTTGCACTGCGCTCACATCTCGGACTCTCCTTTTACACTAAGCTCAACTCTCGGACTCTCCTTTTACACCTCGCTCACCTCTCGGGCTCTCCTTTTACACCGCGCTCACCTCTCAGACTCTCCTTTTACACCGCGCTCACCTCTCGGCCTCTCCTTTTACACTGCGCTCACCTCTCAGACTCTCCTTTTACAGTGCGCTCACCTCTCGGACTCTCCTTTTACACCGCGCTCACCTCTCGGACTCTCCTTTTACACTGCGCTCACCTCTCGGACTCTCCTTTTACTGTGCGCTCACCTCTCGGACTCTCCTTTTACACTGCGCTCACCTCTCGGACTCTCCTTTTACACCGCGCTCACCTCTCCGACTCTCCTTTTACACCGCGCTCACCTCTCAGACTCTCCTTTTACACTGCGCTCACCTCTCCGACTCTCCTTTTACACCGCGCTCACCTCTCGGACTCTCCTTTTACACTGCGCTCACCTCTCGGACTCTCCTTTTGCACTGAGCTCACCTCTCGGACTCTCCTTTTACACCGCGCTCACCTCTCGGACGCTCCTTTTGCACTGAGCTCACCTCTCGGACTCTCCTTTTACAACGCGCTCACCTCTCGGACTCTCCTTTTACACCGCGCTCACCTCTCGGACTCTCCTTTTACACCGTGCTCACCTCTCGGACTCTCCTTTTACACCGTGCTCACCTCTCGGACTCTCCTTTTACACCGCGCTCACCTCTCGGAATCTCGTTTTACACCGCGCTCACCTCTCAGACTCTCCTTTTACACCGCGCTCACCTCTCGGACTCTCATTTTACACTGAGCTCACCTCTCGGACTCTCCTTTTACACTGCGCTCACCTCTCAGACTCTCCTTTTACACTGCGCTCACCTCTCGGACTCTCCTTTTACACCGAGCTCACCTCTCGGACTCTCCTTTTACACCGTGCTCACCTCTCGGACTCTCCTTTTACACTGCGCTCACCTCTCGGACTCTCCTTTTACACTGAGCTCACCTCTCAGACTCTCCTTTTACACAGTGCTCACCTCTCGGACTCTCCTTTTACACCGCGCTCACCTCTCGGACTCTCCTTTTGCACTGAGCTCACCTCTTGGACTCTCCTTTTACACCGAGCTCACCTCTCGGACTCTCCTTTTACACCGCGCTCACCTCTCGGACTCTCCTTTTACACCGCGCTCACCTCTCGGACTCCCCTTTTACACCGGGCTCACCTCTCGGACTCCCCTTTTACACAGGGCTCACCTCTCGGACTCTCCTTTTACACTGTGCTCACTTCTCGGACTCTCCTTTTACACCGCGCTCACCTCTCGGAATCTCGTTTTACACTGCGCTCACCTCTCGGACTCTCCTTTTACACTGCGCTCACCTCTCGGACTCTCCTTTTACACTGCGCTCATCTCTCGGACTCCCCTTTTACACAGGGCTCACCTCTCAGACTCTCCTTTTACACTGCGCTCACCTCTCGGACTCTCCTTTTGCACTGAGCTCACCTCTCGGACTCTCCTTTTACACCGGGCTCACCTCTCGGACTCTCCTTTTAAACTGCGCTCACCTCTCGGACTCTCCTTTTACACCGCGCTCACCTCTCGGACTCTCCTTTTACACTGCGCTCACCTCTCGGACTCTCCTTTTGCACTGATCTCACCTCTCGGACTCTCCTTTTACACCGCGCTCACCTCTCGGACTCTCCTTTTACACCGGGCTCACCTCTCGGACTCTCCTTTTACACTGCGCTCACCTCTCGGACTCTCCTTTTACACTGCGCTCACCTCTCGGACTCTCCTTTTACACTGCGCTCACCTCTCGGACTCTCCTTTTACACCGCGCTCATCTCTCGGACTCTCCTTTTACACCGCGCTCACCTCTCGGACTCTCCTTTTACACTGAGCTCACCTCTCGGACTCTCCTTTTGCACCGCGCTCACCTCTCGGACTCTCCTTTTACACCGCGCTCACCTCTCGGACTCTCCTTTTACACCGTGCTCACCTCTCGGACTCTCCTTTTACACCGCGCTCTCCTCTCGGACTCTCCTTTTACACTGAGCTCACCTCTCAGACTCTCCTTTTGCACTGAGCTCACCTCTCAGACTCTCCTTTTACACCGCGCTCACCTCTCGGACTCTCCTTTTACACCGTGCTCACCTCTCGGACTCTCCTTTTACACCGCGCTCACCTCTCGGACTCTCCTTTTACACCGTGCTCACCTCTCGGACTCTCCTTTTACACCGCGCTCTCCACTCGGACTCTCCTTTTACACTGAGCTCACCTCTCGGACTCTCCTTTTTCACAGCGCTCACCTCTCGGACTCTCCTTTTACACTGCGCTCACCTCTCGGACTCTCCTTTTACACTGCGCTCACCTCTCAGACTCTCCTTTCACACCGAGCTCATCTCTCGGACTCTCCTTTTACACTGAGCTCACCTCTCGGACTCTCCTTTTACACCGCGCTCACCTCTCGGCCTCTCCTTTTACACCGGGCTCACCTCTCGGACTCTCCTTTCACACTGAGCTCACCTCTCGGACTCTCCTTTTACACTGAGCTCACCTCTCGGACTCTCCTTTCACACTGAGCTCACCTCTCGGACTCTCCTTTTACACTGTGCTCACCTCTCAGACTCTCCTTTTACACTGCGCTCACCTCTCGGGCTCTCCTTTTGCACTGCGCTCACCTCTCGGACTCTCCTTTTACACCGCGCTCACCTCTCGGACTCTCCTTTTACACTGCGCTCACCTCTCGGACTCTCCTTTTACACCGTGCTCACCTCTCTGACTCTCCTTTTACACCGCACTCACCTCTCGGACTCTCCTTTTACACAGAGCTCACCTCTCGGACTCTCCTTTTACACCGGGCTCACCTCTCGGACTCTCCTTTTACTCTGCGCTCACCT
Source organism: Heptranchias perlo (assembly GCF_035084215.1). NCBI lineage: Eukaryota > Metazoa > Chordata > Chondrichthyes > Hexanchiformes > Hexanchidae > Heptranchias > Heptranchias perlo. The sequence continues at coordinate 9,921,434 of NC_090334.1, forward strand.
CTCGGACTCTCCTTTTACACTGAGCTCACCTCTCGGACTCTCCTTTTACACTGAGCTCACCTCTCGGACTCTCCGTTTACACCGTGCTCACCTCTCGGACTCTCCTTTTACACTAGGCTCAACTCTCGGACTCTCCTTTTACACCACGCTCACCTCTCGGACTCTCCTTTTACACTGCGCTCACCTCTCGGACTCTCCTTTTACACCGCGCTCACCTCTCAGACTCTCCTTTTACTCTGCGCTCACCTCTCGGACTCTCCTTTTACACTGAGCTCACCTCTCGGACTCTCCTTTTACACCGTGCTCACCTCTCGGACTCTCCTTTTACACTGCGCTCACCTCTCGGACTCTCCTTTTGCACTGAGCTCACCTCTCGGACTCTCCTTTCACACTGCGCTCACCTCTCGGAATCTCGTTTTACACCGCGCTCACCTCTCAGACTCTCCTTTTACACCGCGCTCACCTCTCGGACTCTCATTTTACACTGAGCTCACCTCTCGGACTCTCCTTTTACACTGCGCTCACCTCTCAGACTCTCATTTTACACTGCGCTCACCTCTCGGACTCTCCTTTTACACCGAGCTCACCTCTCGGACTCTCCTTTTACACCGTGCTCACCTCTCGGACTCTCCTTTTACACTGCGCTCACCTCTCAGACTCTCCTTTTACACTGAGCTCACCTCTCAGACTCTCCTTTTACACAGTGCTCACCTCTCGGACTCTCCTTTTACACCGCGCTCACCTCTCGGACTCTCCTTTTGCACTGAGCTCACCTCTTGGACTCTCCTTTTACACCGAGCTCACCTCTCGGACTCTCCTTTTACACCGCGCTCACCTCTCGGACTCTCCTTTTACACCGCGCTCACCTCTCGGACTCCCCTTTTACACCGGGCTCACCTCTCGGACTCTCCTTTTACACTGTGCTCACTTCTCGGACTCTCCTTTTACACGGCGCTCACCTCTCGGAATCTCGTTTTACACTGCGCTCACCTCTCGGACTCTCCTTTTACACTGCGCTCACCTCTCGGACTCTCCTTTTACACCGCGCTCACCTCTCGGAATCTCGTTTTACACTGCGCTCACCTCTCGGACTCTCCTTTTACACTGCGCTCACCTCTCGGACTCTCCTTTTACACTGCGCTCATCTCTCGGACTCCCCTTTTACACAGGGCTCACCTCTCAGACTCTCCTTTTACACTGCGCTCACCTCTCGGACTCTCCTTTTGCACTGAGCTCACCTCTCGGACTCTCCTTTTACACCGGGCTCACCTCTCGGACTCTCCTTTTAAACTGCGCTCACCTCTCGGACTCTCCTTTTACACCGCGCTCACCTCTCGGACTCTCCTTTTACACTGCGCTCACCTCTCGGACTCTCCTTTTGCACTGATCTCACCTCTCGGACTCTCCTTTTACACCGCGCTCACCTCTCGGACTCTCCTTTTACACCGGGCTCACCTCTCGGACTCTCCTTTTACACTGCGCTCACCTCTCGGACTCTCCTTTTACACTGCGCTCACCTCTCGGACTCTCCTTTTACACTGCGCTCACCTCTCGGACTCTCCTTTTACACCGCGCTCATCTCTCGGACTCTCCTTTTACACCGCGCTCACCTCTCGGACTCTCCTTTTACACAGAGCTCACCTCTCGGACTCTCCTTTTGCACCGCGCTCACCTCTCGGACTCTCCTTTTACACCGCGCTCACCTCTCGGACTCTCCTTTTACACCGTGCTCACCTCTCGGACTCTCCTTTTACACCGCGCTCTCCTCTCGGACTCTCCTTTTACACTGAGCTCACCTCTCAGACTCTCCTTTTGCACTGAGCTCACCTCTCAGACTCTCCTTTTACACCGCGCTCACCTCTCGGACTCTCCTTTTACACCGTGCTCACCTCTCGGACTCTCCTTTTACACCGCGCTCACCTCTCGGACTCTCCTTTTACACCGTGCTCACCTCTCGGACTCTCCTTTTACACCGCGCTCTCCACTCGGACTCTCCTTTTACACTGAGCTCACCTCTCGGACTCTCCTTTTTCACAGCGCTCACCTCTCGGACTCTCCTTTTACACTGCGCTCACCTCTCGGACTCTCCTTTTACACTGCGCTCACCTCTCAGACTCTCCTTTCACACCGAGCTCATCTCTCGGACTCTCCTTTTACACTGAGCTCACCTCTCGGACTCTCCTTTTACACCGCGCTCACCTCTCGGCCTCTCCTTTTGCACCGGGCTCACCTCTCGGACTCTCCTTTCACACTGAGCTCACCTCTCGGACTCTCCTTTTGCACTGAGCTCACCTCTCGGACTCTCCTTTCACACTGAGCTCACCTCTCGGACTCTCCTTTTACACTGTGCTCACCTCTCAGACTCTCCTTTTACACTGCGCTCACCTCTCGGGCTCACCTTTTGCACTGCGCTCACCTCTCGGACTCTCCTTTTGCACCGCGCTCACCTCTCGGACTCTCCTTTTACACTGCGCTCACCTCTCGGACTCTCCTTTTACACCGTGCTCACCTCTCTGACTCTCCTTTTACACCGCACTCACCTCTCGGACTCTCCTTTTACACAGAGCTCACCTCTCGGACTCTCCTTTTACACCGGGCTCACCTCTCGGACTCTCCTTTTACTCTGCGCTCACCTCTCGGACTCTCCTTTTACACTGAGCTCACCTCTCGGACTCTCCTTTTACACTGAGCTCACCTCTCGGACTCTCCTTTTACACCGTGCTCACCTCTCGGACTCTCCTTTTACACCACGCTCACCTCTCAGACTCTCCTTTTACACTGCGCTCACCTCTCGGACTCTCCTTTTACACCGCGCTCACCTCTCAGACTCTCCTTTTACTCTGCGCTCACCTCTCGGACTCTCCTTTTACACTGAGCTCACCTCTCGGACTCTCCTTTTACACCGCGCTCACCTCTCAGACTCTCCTTTTACTCTGCGCTCACCTCTCAGACTCTCCTTTTACTCTGCGCTCACCTCTCGGACTCTCCTTTTACACTGCGCTCACCTCTCGGACTCTCCTTTTGCACTGAGCTCACCTCTCGGACTCTCCTTTCACACTGCGCTCACCTCTCGGACTCTCCTTTTGCACTGAGCTCACCTCTCGGACGCTCCTTTTACACCGCGCTCACCTCTCGGACTCTCCTTTTACACTGCGCTCACCTCTCGGACTCTCCTTTTGCACTGAGCTCACCTCTCGGACTCTCCTTTTACACCGCGCTCACCTCTCGGACTCTCCTTTTGCACTGAGCTCACCTCTCGGACTCTCCTTTTACACCGCGCTCACCTCTCGGACTCTCCTTTTACACCGCGCTCACCTCTCGGACTCTCATTTTACACTGAGCTCACCTCTCGGACTCTCCTTTTACACTGCGCTCACCTCTCAGACTCTCCTTTTACACTGCGCTCACCTCTCGGACTCTCCTTTTACACCGAGCTCACCTCTCGGACTCTCCTTTTACACTGAGCTCACCTCTCGGACTCTCCTTTTACACTGCGCTCACCTCTCGGACTCTCCTTTTACACCGCGCTCACCTCTCAGACTCTCCTTTTACACCGTGCTCACCTCTCGGACTCTCCTTTTACACCGGGCTCACCTCTCGGACTCTCCTTTTACACCGCGCTCACCTCTCGGACTCTCCTTTTACAACGCGCTCACCTCTCGGACTCTCCTTTTACACAGTGCTCACCTCTCGGACTCTCCTTTTGCACCGCGCTCACCTCTCGGACTCTCCTTTTACACTGAGCTCACCTCTCGGACTCTCCTTTTACACCGTGCTCACCTCTCGGACTCTCCATTTACACCGCGCTCACCTCTCGGACTCTCCTTTTACACCGAGCTCACCTCTCGGACTATCCTTTTACACCGTGCTCACCTCTCGGACTCTCCTTTTGCACCGAGCTCAACTCTCGGACTCTCCTTTTACACCGCGCTCCCCTCTCGGACTCTCCTTTTACACCGCGCTCACCTCTCAGACTCTCCTTTTACACCGTGCTCACCTCTCGGACTCTCCTTTTACACTGCGCTCACCTCTCGGACTCTCCTTTTACACCGTGCTCACCTCTCGGACTCTCCTTTTACTCTGCGCTCACCTTTCGGACTCTCCTTTTACACTGCGCTCAGCACTCGGACTCTCCTTTTACACCGTGCTCACCTCTCGGACTCTCCTTTTACACTGAGCTCACCTCTCGGACTCTCCTTTTACATTGCGCTCACCTCTCGGACTCTCCTTTTACACCGGGCTCACCTCTCGGACTCTCCTTTTACACTGCGCTCACCTCTCGGACTCTCCTTTTACACCTTGCTCACCTCTCGGACTCTCCTTTTACACCGCGCTCACCTCTCGGACTCTCCTTTTACACCGCGCTCACCTCTCAGACTCTCCTTTTGCACTGCGCTCACCTCTCGGACTGTCCTTTTACTCTGCGCTCACCTCTGGGACTCTCCTTTTGCACTGAGCTCACCTCTCGGACTCTCCTTTTACACTGCGCTCACCTCTCAGACTCTCCTTTTGCACTGCGCTCACCTCTCGGACCCTCCTTTTGCACTGCGCTCACCTCTCAGACTCTCCTTTTACACCGCGCTCACCTCTCGGACTCTCCTTTTACACAGGGCTCACCTCTCGGACTCTCCTTTTACACTGCGCTCACCTCTCGGACTCTCCTTTTACACAGCGCTCACCTCTCGGACTCTCCTTTTACACCACGCTCACCTCAAGGACTCTCCTTTTACACTGCGCTCACCTCTCGGACTCTCCTTTTACACTGAGCTCACCTCTCGGGCTCTCCTTTTACACCGCACTCACCTCTCGGACTCTCCTTTTACACTGAGCTCACCTCTCGGACTCTCCTTTTACACCGTGCTCACCTCTCGGACTCTCCTTTTACACCGCGCTCACCTCTCGGACTCTCCTTTTACACTGAGCTCACCTCTCGGACTCTCCTTTTACACTGCGCTCACCTCTCGGACTCTTCTTTTACACCGCGCTCACCTATCAGACTCTCCTTTTACACCGTGCTCACCTCTCGGACTCTCCTTTTACACTGCGCTCACCTCTCGGACTCTCCTTTTACACCTTGCTCACCTCTCGGACTCTCCTTTTACACTGCGCTCACCTTTCGGACTCTCCTTTTACACCGCGCTCACCTCTCGGACTCTCCTTTTACACCGTGCTCACCTCTCGGACTCTCCTTTTACACTGAGCTCACCTCTCGGACTCTCCTTTTACACGGTGCTCACCTCTCGGACTCTCCTTTTACACCGTGCTCACCTCTCGGACTCTCCTTTTACACTGCGCTCACCTCTCGGACTCTCCTTTTACACCGAGCTCACCTCTCGGACTCTCCTTTGACACCGGGCTCACCTCTCGGACTCTCCTTTTACACTGAGCTCACCTCTCAGACTCTCCTTTTACACTGCACTCACCTCTCGGACTCTCCTTTTACACCGCGCTCACCTCTCAGACTCTCCTTTTACACCGCGCTCACCTCTCGGACTCTCCTTTTACACCGCGCTCACCTCTCAGACTCTCCTTTTACACCGCGCTCACCTCTCGGACTCACCTTTTACACTGCGCTCACCTCTCAGACTCTCCTTTTGCACTGCGCTCACCTCTCGGACTCTCCTTTTACTCTGCGCTCACCTCTGGGACTCTCCTTTTACACTGAGCTCACCTCTCGGACTCTCCTTTTACACCGGGCTCACCTCTCGGACTCTCCTTTTACACCGGGCTCACCTCTCAGACTCTCCTTTCACACTGCGCTCACCTCTCGGACTCTCCTTTTACACTGCGCTCACCTCTCGGACTCTCCTTTTGCACTGCGCTCACCTCTCGGACTCTCCTTTTACACTGCGCTCACCTCTCGGACTCTCCTTTTGCACTGCGCTCACCTCTCGGACTCTCCTTTTACACTGCGCTCACCTCTCGGACTCTCCTTTTACACTGCGCTCACCTCTCAGACTCTCCTTTTGCACTGCGCTCACCTCTCGGACTCTCCTTTTACACTGCGCTCACCTCTCGGACTCTCCTTTTACACTGCGCTCAACTCTCGGACTCTCCTTTTACACTGCGCTCACCTCTCGGACTCTCCTTTTGCACTACGCTCACCTCTCGGACTCTCCTTTCACACTGCGCTCACCTCTCGGACTCACCTTTTACACTGCGCTCAACTCTCGGACTCTCCTTTTACACTGCGCTCACCTCTCAGACTCTCCTTTTGCACTGCGCTCACCTCTCGGACTCTCCTTTCACACTGCGCTCACCTCTCGGACTCACCTTTTACACTGCGCTCAACTCTCGGACTCTCCTTTTACACTGCGCTCACCTCTCAGACTCTCCTTTTGCACTGCGCTCACCTCTCGGACTCTCCTTTTACTCTGCGCTCACCTCTGGGACTCTCCTTTTACACTGAGCTCACCTCTCGGACTCTTCCTTTTACACTGCGCTCACCTCTCAAACTCTCCTTTTGCACTACGCTCACCTCTCGGACCCTCCTTTTACACCGCGCTCACCTCTCGGACTCTCCTTTTACACCGCGCTCACCTCTCGGACTCTCCTTTTACACTGAGCTCACCTCTCGGAGTCTCCTTTTACACAGCGCTCACCTCTCGGACTCTCCTTTTACACTGCGCTCACCTCTCGGACTCTCCTTTTACACTGCGCTCACCTCTCGGACTCTCCTTTTACACTGAGCTCACCTCTCGGACTCTCCTTTTACACTGCGCTCACCTCTCGGACTCTCCTTTTACACTGCGCTCACCTCTCGGACTCTCCTTTTGCACTGAGCTCACCTCTCGGACTCTCCTTTTACATTGCGCTCACCTCTCGGACTCTCCTTTTACACTGCGCTCACCTCTCGGACTCTCCTTTTACACTGAGCTCACCTCTCAGACTCTCCTTTTACACTGCGCTCACCTCTCGGACTCTCCTTTTACACTGAGCTCACCTCTCGGACTCTCCCATTACACAGCGCTCACCTCTCGGACTCTCCTTTTACACTGAGCTCACCTCTCGGACTCTCCTTTTACACTGCGCTCACCTCTCGGACTCTCCTTTTACACAGCGCTCACCTCTCGGACTCTCCTTTTGCACTGAGCTCACCTCTCGGACTCTCCTTTTACATTGCGCTCACCTCTCGGACTCTCCATTTACAATGCGCTCACCTCTCGGACTCTCCTTTTACACTGAGCTCACCTCTCGGACTCTCCTTTTACACCGCGCTCACCTCTCGGACTCTCCTTTTACACTGAGCTCACCTCTCGGACTCTCCTTTTGCACTACGCTCACCTCTCGGACCCTCCTTTTACACCGCGCTCACCTCTCGGACTCTCCTTTTACACCGCGCTCACCTCTCGGACTCTCCTTTTACACTGAGCTCACCTCTCGGAGTCTCCTTTTACACAGCGCTCACCTCTCGGACTCTCCTTTTACACCGCGCTCACCTCTCGGACTCTCCTTTTACACCGCGCTCACCTCTCAGACTCTCCTTTTACACAGCGCTCACCTCTCGGACTCTCCTTTTACACCGAGCTCACCTCTCGGACTCTCCTTTTACACTGCGCTCACCTCTCGGACTCTCCTTTTACACTACGCTCACCTCTCGGACTCTCCTTTTACACTGCGCTCACCTCTCGGACTCTCCTTTTACACTGAGCTCACCTCTCGGACTTTCCTTTTACACTGCGCACACCTCTCGGACTCTCCTTTTACACTGCGCTCACCTCTCGGACTCTCCTTTTGCACTGAGCTCACCTCTCGGACTCTCCTTTTACATTGCGCTCACCTCTCGGACTCTCCTTTTACACTGCGCTCACCTCTCGGACTCTCCTTTTACACTGAGCTCACCTCTCAGACTCTCCTTTTACACTGCGCTCACCTCTCGGACTCTCCTTTTACACTGAGCTCACCTCTCGGACTCTCCCATTACACAGCGCTCACCTCTCGGACTCTCCTTTTTGCACTGAGCTCACCTCTCGGACTCTCCTTTTACACCGCGCTCACCTCTCGGACTCTCCTTTTACACTGAGCTCACCTCTCGGACTCTCCTTTTACACCGAGCTCACCTCTCGGACTCTCCTTTTACACTGAGCTCACCTCTCGGACTCTCCTTTTACACCGAGCTCACCTCTCGGACTCTCCTTTTACACTGCGCTCACCTCTCGGACTCTCCTTTTACACTGAGCTCACCTCTCGGACTCTCCTTTTACACCGAGCTCACCTCTCGGACTCTCCTTTTACACTGCGCTCACCTCTCGGACTCTCCTTTTACACCGAGCTCACCTCTCGGTCTCTCCTTTTACTCTGCGCTCACCTCTCGGACTCTCCTTTTACACTGAGCTCACCTCTCGGACTCTCCTTTTACTCTGCGCTCACCTCTCGGACTCTCCTTTTACACTGAGCTCACCTCTCGGACTCTCCTTTTACACTGCGCTCACCTCTCGGACTCTACTTTACCACTGAGCTCACCTCTCGGTCTCTCCTTTTACTCTGAGCTCACCTCTCGGACTCTCCTTTTCCACTGAGCTCACCTCTCGGTCTCTCCTTTTACTCTGAGCTCACCTCTCGGTCTCTCCTTTTACTCTGAGCTCACCTCTCGGACTCTCCTTTTCCACTGAGCTCACCTCTCGGTCTCTCCTTTTACACTGAGCTCACCTCTCGGACTCTCCTTTTACTCTGCGCTCACCTCTCGGACTCTCCTTTTACACTGAGCTCACCTCTCGGTCTCTCCTTTTACTCTGAGCTCACCTCTCGGACTCTCCTTTTCCACTGAGCTCACCTCTCGGTCTCTCCTTTTACACCGCGCTCACCTCTCGGACTCTCCCATTACACAGCGCTCACCTCTCGGACTCTCCTTTTACACTGAGCTCACCTCTCGGACTCTCCTTTTACACTGCGCTCACCTCTCGGACTCTCCTTTTACACAGCGCTCACCTCTCGGACTCTCCTTTTGCACTGAGCTCACCTCTCGGACTCTCCTTTTACATTGCGCTCACCTCTCGGACTCTCCATTTACAATGCGCTCACCTCTCGGACTCTCCTTTTACACTGAGCTCACCTCTCGGACTCTCCTTTTACCCCGCGCTCACCTCTCGGACTCTCCTTTTACACTGAGCTCACCTCTCGGACTCTCCTTTTGCACGACGCTCACCTCTCGGACCCTCCTTTTACACCGCGCTCACCTCTCGGACTCTCCTTTTACACCGCGCTCACCTCTCGGACTCTCCTTTTACACTGAGCTCACCTCTCGGAGTCTCCTTTTACACAGCGCTCACCTCTCGGACTCTCCTTTTACACCGCGCTCACCTCTCGGACTCTCCTTTTACACCGCGCTCACCTCTCAGACTCTCCTTTTACACAGCGCTCACCTCTCGGACTCTCCTTTTACACCGAGCTCACCTCTCGGACTCTCCTTTTACACTGCGCTCACCTCTCGGACTCTCCTTTTACACTGCGCTCACCTCTCGGACTCTCCTTTTACACTGCGCTCACCTCTCGGACTCTCCTTTTACACTGAGCTCACCTCTCGGACTCTCCTTTTACACTGCGCTCACCTCTCGGACTCTCCTTTTACACTGCGCTCACCTCTCGGACTCTCCTTTTGCACTGAGCTCACCTCTCGGACTCTCCTTTTACATTGCGCTCACCTCTCGGACTCTCCTTTTACACTGCGCTCACCTCTCGGACTCTCCTTTTACACTGAGCTCACCTCTCAGACTCTCCTTTTACACTGCGCTCACCTCTCGGACTCTCCTTTTACACTGAGCTCACCTCTCGGACTCTCCCATTACACAGCGCTCACCTCTCGGACTCTCCTTTTTGCACTGAGCTCACCTCTCGGACTCTCCTTTTACACCGCGCTCACCTCTCGGACTCTCCTTTTACACTGAGCTCACCTCTCGGACTCTCCTTTTACACCGAGCTCACCTCTCGGACTCTCCTTTTACACTGAGCTCACCTCTCGGACTCTCCTTTTACACCGAGCTCACCTCTCGGACTCTCCTTTTACACTGCGCTCACCTCTCGGACTCTCCTTTTACACCGAGCTCACCTCTCGGACTCTCCTTTTACTCTGCGCTCACCTCTCGGACTCTCCTTTTACACAGAGCTCACCTCTCGGACTCTCCTTTTACACCGAGCTCACCTCTCGGACTCTCCTTTTACACTGCGCTCACCTCTCGGACTCTCCTTTTACACCGAGCTCACCTCTCGGTCTCTCCTTTTACTCTGCGCTCACCTCTCGGACTCTCCTTTTACACTGAGCTCACCTCTCGGACTCTCCTTTTACTCTGCGCTCACCTCTCGGACTCTCCTTTTACACTGAGCTCACCTCTCGGACTCTCCTTTTACACTGCGCTCACCTCTCGGACTCTACTTTTCCACTGAGCTCACCTCTCGGTCTCTCCTTTTACTCTGAGCTCACCTCTCGGACTCTCCTTTTCCACTGAGCTCACCTCTCGGTCTCTCCTTTTACTCTGAGCTCACCTCTCGGTCTCTCCTTTTACTCTGAGCTCACCTCTCGGACTCTCCTTTTCCACTGAGCTCACCTCTCGTTCTCTCCTTTTACACTGAGCTCACCTCTCGGACTCTCCTTTTACTCTGCGCTCACCTCTCGGACTCTCCTTTTACACTGAGCTCACCTCTCGGTCTCTCCTTTTACTCTGAGCTCACCTCTCGGACTCTCCTTTTCCACTGAGCTCACCTCTCGGTCTCTCCTTTTACACTGAGCTCACCTCTCGGACTCTCCTTTTACTCTGCGCTCACCTCTCGGACTCTCCTTTTACACTGAGCTCACCTCTCGGTCTCTCCTTTTACACCGAGCTCACCTCTCGGACTCTCCTTTTACTCTGCGCTCACCTCTCGGACTCTCCTTTTACACTGGGCTCACCTCTCGGACTCTCCTTTTACACCGAGCTCACCTCTCAGACTCTCCTTTTGCACTGCGCTCACCTCTCGGACTCTCCTTTTACACTGCGCTCACCTCTCGGACTCTCCTTTTACACTGAGCTCACCTCTCGGACTCTCCTTTTACACTGCGCTCACCTCTCGGACTCTCCTTTTACACTGCGCTCACCTCTCGGACTCTCCTTTTGCACTGAGCTCACCTCTCGGACTCTCCTTTTACATTGCGCTCACCTCTCGGACTCTCCTTTTACACTGCGCTCACCTCTCGGACTCTCCTTTTACACTGAGCTCACCTCTCAGACTCTCCTTTTACACTGCGCTCACCTCTCGGACTCTCCTTTTACACTGAGCTCACCTCTCGGACTCTCCCATTACACAGCGCTCACCTCTCGGACTCTCCTTTTTGCACTGAGCTCACCTCTCGGACTCTCCTTTTACACCGCGCTCACCTCTCGGACTCTCCTTTTACACTGAGCTCACCTCTCGGACTCTCCTTTTACACCGAGCTCACCTCTCGGACTCTCCTTTTACACTGAGCTCACCTCTCGGACTCTCCTTTTACACCGAGCTCACCTCTCGGACTCTCCTTTTACACTGCGCTCACCTCTCGGACTCTCCTTTTACACCGAGCTCACCTCTCGGACTCTCCTTTTACTCTGCGCTCACCTCTCGGACTCTCCTTTTACACTGAGCTCACCTCTCGGACTCTCCTTTTACACCGAGCTCACCTCTCGGACTCTCCTTTTACACTGCGCTCACCTCTCGGACTCTCCTTTTACACCGAGCTCACCTCTCGGTCTCTCCTTTTACTCTGCGCTCACCTCTCGGACTCTCCTTTTACACTGAGCTCACCTCTCGGACTCTCCTTTTACTCTGCGATCACCTCTCGGACTCTCCTTTTACACTGAGCTCACCTCTCGGACTCTCCTTTTACACTGCGCTCACCTCTCGGACTCTACTTTTCCACTGAGCTCACCTCTCGGTCTCTCCTTTTACTCTGAGCTCACCTCTCGGACTCTCCTTTTCCACTGAGCTCACCTCTCGGTCTCTCCTTTTACTCTGAGCTCACCTCTCGGTCTCTCCTTTTACTCTGAGCTCACCTCTCGGACTCTCCTTTTCCACTGAGCTCACCTCTCGTTCTCTCCTTTTACACTGAGCTCACCTCTCGGACTCTCCTTTTACTCTGCGCTCACCTCTCGGACTCTCCTTTTACACTGAGCTCACCTCTCGGTCTCTCCTTTTACTCTGAGCTCACCTCTCGGACTCTCCTTTTCCACTGAGCTCACCTCTCGGTCTCTCCTTTTACACTGAGCTCACCTCTCGGACTCTCCTTTTACTCTGCGCTCACCTCTCGGACTCTCCTTTTACACTGAGCTCACCTCTCGGTCTCTCCTTTTACACCGAGCTCACCTCTCGGACTCTCCTTTTACTCTGCGCTCACCTCTCGGACTCTCCTTTTACACTGGGCTCACCTCTCGGACTCTCCTTTTACACCGAGCTCACCTCTCAGACTCTCCTTTTGCACTGCGCTCACCTCTCGGACTCTCCTTTTACCCCGCGCTCACCTCTCAGACTCTCCTTTTGCACTGCGCTCACCTCTCGGACTCTGCTTTTGCACTGCGCTCACCTCTCGGACTCTCCTTTTACACTGCGCTCACCTCTCGGACTCTCCTTTTACACTGCGCTCACCACTCCGACTCTCCTTTTACACTGAGCTCACCTCTCGGACTCTCCTTTTACAGTGAGCTCACCTCTCGGACTCTCCTTTTACACTGCGCTCACCTCTCGGACTCTCCTTTTACACCGCGCTCACCTCTCGGACTCTCCTTTTACACCGCGCTCACCTCTCAGACTCTCCTTTTACACAGAGCTCACCTCTCGGACTCTCCTTTTACACCGCGCTCAACGCTCGGACTCTCCTTTTACAATGAGCTCACCTCTCGAACTCTCCTTTTACACCGCGCTCACCTCTCGGACTCTCCTTTTACACTGCGCTCACCTCTCGGACTCTCCTTTTACACCGAGCTCACCTCTCGGACTCTCCTTTTACACTGAGCTCACCTCTCGGACTCTCCTTTTACACTGCGCTCACCTCTCGGACTCTCCTTTTACACTGCGCTCACCTCTCGGACTCTCCTTTTACACCGAGCTCACCTCTCGGACTCTCCTTTTACACTGCGCTCACCTCTCGGACTCTCCTTTTACACTGCGCTCACCTCTCGGACTCTCCTTTTGCACCGGGCTCACCTCTCGGACTCTCCTTTTACAGTGCGCTCACCTCTCGGACTCTCCTTTTACACCGAGCTCACCTCTCGGACTATCCTTTTACACCGCGCTCACCTCTCGGACTCTCCTTTTACACTGAGCTCACCTCTCGGACTCTCCTTTTACACCGCGCTCACCTCTCGGACTCTCCTTTTACACAGCGCTCACCTCTCAGACTCTCCTTTTACACTGAGCTCACCACTCAGACTCTCCTTTTACACTGAGCTCACCTCTCGGACTCTCCTTTTACACCGCGCTCACCTCTCGGACTCTCCTTTTACACTGCGCTCAAATCTCAGACTCTCCTTTTACACCGCGCTCACCTCTCAGACTCTCCTTTTACTCTGCGCTCACCTCTCGGACTCTCCTTTTGCACTGCGCTCACCTCTCGGACTCTCCTTTTACTCTGCGCTCACCTCTGGGACTCTCCTTTTACACTGAGCTCACCTCTCGGACTCTCCTTTTACACTGCGCTCACCTCTCAGACTCTCCTTTTGCACTGCGCTCACCTCTCGGACCCTCCTTTTACACTGCGCTCACCTCTCGGACTCACCTTTTACACTGCGCTCACCTCTCGGACTCTCCTTTTGCACTGCGCTCACCTCTCGGACTCTCCTTTTACTCTGCGCTCACCTCTGGGACTCTCCTTTTACACTGAGCTCACCTCTCGGACTCTCCTTTTACACCGCGCTCACCTCTCGGACTCTCCTTTTACACCGCGCTCACCTCTCGGACTCTCCTTTTACACTGCGCTCACCTCTCGGACTCTCCTTTTACACCGCGCTCACCTCTCGGACTCTCCTTTTACACCGCGCTCACCTCTCGGACTCTCCTTTTACACCGCGCTCACCTCTCGGAGTCTCCTTTTACACAGCGTTCACCTCTCGGACTCTCCTTTTACTCTGCGCTCACCTCTCGGACTCTCCTTTTACACTGGGCTCACCTCTCGGACTCTCCTTTTACACCGAGCTCACCTCTCAGACTCTCCTTTTGCACTGCGCTCACCTCTCGGACTCTCCTTTTACCCCGCGCTCACCTCTCAGACTCTCCTTTTGCACTGCGCTCACCTCTCGGACTCTGCTTTTGCACTGCGCTCACCTCTCGGACTCTCCTTTTACACTGCGCTCACCTCTCGGACTCTCCTTTTACACTGCGCTCACCACTCCGACTCTCCTTTTACACTGAGCTCACCTCTCGGACTCTCCTTTTACAGTGAGCTCACCTCTCGGACTCTCCTTTTACACTGCGCTCACCTCTCGGACTCTCCTTTTACACCGCGCTCACCTCTCGGACTCTCCTTTTACACCGCGCTCACCTCTCAGACTCTCCTTTTACACAGAGCTCACCTCTCGGACTCTCCTTTTACACCGCGCTCAACGCTCGGACTCTCCTTTTACAATGAGCTCACCTCTCGAACTCTCCTTTTACACCGCGCTCACCTCTCGGACTCTCCTTTTACACTGCGCTCACCTCTCGGACTCTCCTTTTACACCGAGCTCACCTCTCGGACTCTCCTTTTACACTGAGCTCACCTCTCGGACTCTCCTTTTACACTGCGCTCACCTCTCGGACTCTCCTTTTACACTGCGCTCACCTCTCGGACTCTCCTTTTACACCGAGCTCACCTCTCGGACTCTCCTTTTACACTGCGCTCACCTCTCGGACTCTCCTTTTACACTGCGCTCACCTCTCGGACTCTCCTTTTGCACCGGGCTCACCTCTCGGACTCTCCTTTTACAGTGCGCTCACCTCTCGGACTCTCCTTTTACACCGAGCTCACCTCTCGGACTATCCTTTTACACCGCGCTCACCTCTCGGACTCTCCTTTTACACTGAGCTCACCTCTCGGACTCTCCTTTTACACCGCGCTCACCTCTCGGACTCTCCTTTTACACAGCGCTCACCTCTCAGACTCTCCTTTTACACTGAGCTCACCACTCAGACTCTCCTTTTACACTGAGCTCACCTCTCGGACTCTCCTTTTACACCGCGCTCACCTCTCGGACTCTCCTTTTACACTGCGCTCAAATCTCAGACTCTCCTTTTACACCGCGCTCACCTCTCAGACTCTCCTTTTACTCTGCGCTCACCTCTCGGACTCTCCTTTTGCACTGCGCTCACCTCTCGGACTCTCCTTTTACTCTGCGCTCACCTCTGGGACTCTCCTTTTACACTGAGCTCACCTCTCGGACTCTCCTTTTACACTGCGCTCACCTCTCAGACTCTCCTTTTGCACTGCGCTCACCTCTCGGACCCTCCTTTTACACTGCGCTCACCTCTCGGACTCACCTTTTACACTGCGCTCACCTCTCGGACTCTCCTTTTGCACTGCGCTCACCTCTCGGACTCTCCTTTTACTCTGCGCTCACCTCTGGGACTCTCCTTTTACACTGAGCTCACCTCTCGGACTCTCCTTTTACACCGCGCTCACCTCTCGGACTCTCCTTTTACACCGCGCTCACCTCTCGGACTCTCCTTTTACACTGCGCTCACCTCTCGGACTCTCCTTTTACACCGCGCTCACCTCTCGGACTCTCCTTTTACACCGCGCTCACCTCTCGGACTCTCCTTTTACACCGCGCTCACCTCTCGGAGTCTCCTTTTACACAGCGTTCACCTCTCGGACTCTCCTTTTACACCGCGCTCACCTCTCGGACTCTCCTTTTACACCGTGCTCACCTCTCAGACTCTCCTTTTACACAGCGCTCACCTCTCGGACTCTCCTTTTACACCGCGCTCACCTCTCGGACTCTCCTTTTACACCGCGCTCACCTCTCAGACTCTCCTTTTACACAGCGCTCACCTCTCGGACTCTCCTTTTACACTGAGCTCACCTCTCGGACTCTCCTTTAACACTGAGCTCACCTCTCGGACTCTCCTTTTACACCGCGCTCACCTCTCGGACTCTCCTTTTACACTGCGCTCACCTCTCAGACTCTCCTTTAACACTGAGCTCACCTCTTGGACTCTCCTTTTACACCGCGCTCACCTCTCGGAGTCTCCTTTTACACCGCGCTCACCTCTCGGACTCTCCTTTTACACTGCGCTCACCTCTCGGACTCTCCTTTTACACCGGGCTCACCTCTCGGACTCTCCTTTTACACCGGGCTCACCTCTCGGACTCTCCTTTTACACTGCGCTCACCTCTCGGACTCTCCTTTTACACGGAGCTCACCTCTCGGACTCTCCTTTTACACCGCGCTCATCTCTCGGACTCTCCTTTTACACCGCGCTCACCTCTCGGACTCTCCTTTTACACCGCGCTCACCTCTCGGACTCTCCTTTTACACCGATCTCACCTCTCGGACTCTCCTTTTACCCCGCGCTCACCTCTCAGACTCTCCTTTTACCCCGCGCTCACCTCTCAGACTCTCCTTTTACACTGCGCTCACCTCTCGGACTCTCCTTTTACACTGCGCTCACCTCTCAGACTCTCCTTTTACACTGAGCTCACCTCTCGGACTCTCCTTTTACACTGAGCTCACCTCTCGGACTCTCCTTTTACTCTGAGCTCACCTCTCGGACTCTCCTTTTACACTGCGCTCACCTCTCGGACTCTCCTTTCACACTGAGCTCACCTCTCGGACTCTCCTTTTACACTGCGCTCACCTCTCGGACTCTCCTTTTACATTGCGCTCACCTCTCGGACTCTCCTTTTACACTGCGCTCACCTCTCGGACTCTCCTTTTACACTGCGCTCACCTCTCGGACTCTCCTTTTACATTGCGCTCACCTCTCGGACTCTCCTTTTACACTGCGCTCACCTCTCGGACTCTCCTTTTACACTGCGCTCACCTCTCGGACTCTCCTTTTACACAGCGCTCACCTCTCGGACTCTCCTTTTACACCGCGCTCACCTCTCGGACTCTCCTTTTACACTGAGCTCACCTCTCGGACTCTCCTTTTACACCGAGCTCACCTCTCGGTCTCTCCTTTTACTCTGCGCTCACCTCTCGGACTCTCCTTTTACACTGAGCTCACCTCTCGGACTCTCCTTTTACTCTGCGCTCACCTCTCGGACTCTCCTTTTACACTGAGCTCACCTCTCGGACTCTCCTTTTACACCGCGCTCACCTCTCGGACTCTACTTTTCCACTGAGCTCACCTCTCGGTCTCTCCTTTTACTCTGAGCTCACCTCTCGGACTCTCCTTTTCCACTGAGCTCACCTCTTGGTCTCTCCTTTTACTCTGAGCTCACCTCTCGGACTCTCCTTTTACACTGAGCTCAACTCTCGGACTCTCCTTTTACTCTGCGCTCACCTCTCGGACTCTCCTTTTGCACTGAGCTCACCTCTCGGTCTCTCCTTTTACTCTGAGCTCACCTCTCGGACTCTCCTTTTCCACTGAGCTCACCTCTCGGTCTCTCCTTTTACACTGAGCTCACCTCTCGGACTCTCCTTTTACTCTGCGCTCACCTCTCGGACTCATCTTTTACACTGAGCTCACCTCTCGGTCTCTCCTTTTACACTGAGCTCACCTCTCGGACTCTCCTTTTACTCTGCGCTCACCTCTCGGACTCATCTTTTACACTGAGCTCACCTCTCGGTCTCTCCTTTTACACTGAGCTCACCTCTCGGACTCTCCTTTTACACTGGGCTCACCTCTCGGACTCTCCTTTTACACCGAGCTCACCTCTCGGACTCTCCTTTTCCACCGAGCTCAACTCTCGGACTCTCCTTTTACACCGCGCTCACCTCTCGGACTCTCCTTTTACACCGCGCTCACCTCTCAGACTCACCTTTTACCCCGCGCTCACCTCTCAGACTCTCCTTTTACACTGAGCTCACCTCTCGGACTCTCCTTTTACACTGAGCTCACCTCTCGGACTCTCCTTTTACACTGCGCTCACCTCTACGACTCTCCTTTTACACTGAGCTCACCTCTCGGACTCTCCTTTTACAGTGAGCTCACCTCTCGGACTCTCCTTTTACACTGCGCTCACCTCTCGGACTCTCCTTTTACACCGCGCTCACCTCTCGGACTCTCCTTTTACACCACGCTCACCTCTCAGACTCTCCTTTTACACAGAGCTCACCTCTCGGACTCTCCTTTTACACCGCGCTCAACGCTCGGACTCTCCTTTTACACTGAGCTCACCTCTCGAACTCTCCTTTTTCACCGCGCTCACCTCTCGGACTCTCCTTTTACACTGCGCTCACCTCTCGGACTCTCCTTTTACACCGAGCTCACCTCTCGGACTCTCCTTTTACACCGCGCTCACCTCTCGGACTCTCCTTTTGCACCGTGCTCACCTCTCGGACTCTCCTTTTACACCGGGCTCAACTCTCGGACTCTCCTTTTACACCGCGCTCACCTCTCGGACTCTCCTTTTACACCGAGCTCACCTCTCGGACTCTCCTTTTACACTGCGCTCACCTCTCGGACTCTCCTTTTACACTGAGCTCACCTCTCGGACTCTCCTTTTACACCGCGCTCACCTCTCGGACTCTCCTTTTACACTGAGCTCACCTCTCGGACTCTCCTTTTACACTGAGCTCACCTCTCGGACTCTGCTTTTGCACCGCGCTCACCTCTCGGACTCTCCTTTACACAGCGCTCACCTCTCGGACTCTCCTTTTACTCTGCGCTCACCTCTCGGACTCTCCTTTTACACCGGGCTCACCTCTCGGACTCTCCTTTTACACCGCGCTCACCTCTCGGACTCTCCTTTTACACTGCGCTCACCTCTCGGACTCTCCTTTAACACTGAGCTCACCTCTCGGACTCTCCTTTTGCACCGCGCTCAACTCTCGGACTCTCCTTTTGCACTGAGCTCACCTCTCGGACTTTCCTTTTACACCGCGCTCACCTCTCGGACTCTCCTTTTACACTGCACTCACCTCTCGGACTCTCCTTTTACACTGCGCTCACCTCTCGGACTCTCCTTTTACACTGCGCTCACCTCTCAGACTCTCCTTTTACACTGCGCTCACCTCTCGGACTTTCCTTTTACACTGAGCTCACCTCTCGGACTCTCCTTTTACACTGCGCTCACCTCTCGGACTCTCCTTTTACACTGCGCTCACCTCTCGGACTCTCCTTTTGCACTGCGCTCACCTCTCGGACTCTCCTTTTACACCGAGCTCACCTCTCGGACTATCCTTTTACACCGAGCTCACCTCTCGGACTATCCTTTTACACCGAGCTCACCTCTCGGACTCTCCTTTTACACCGCGCTCACCTCTCGGACTCTCCTTTTACACCGCGCTCACCTCTCGGACTCTCCTTTTACACCGCGCTCACCTCTCGGACTCTCCTTTTACACCGCGCTCACCTCTCGGACTCTCCTTTTACACCGCGCTCACCTCTCGGACTCTCCTTTTACACCGCGCTCACCTCTCCGACTCTCCTTTTACACCGGGCTCACCTCTCGGACTCTCCTTTTACACTGCGCTCACCTCTCGGACTCTCCTTTTACACCGCGCTCACCTCTCGGACTCTCCTTTTACACTGCGCTCACCTCTCGGACTCTCCTTTTACACCGAGCTCACCTCTCGGACTATCCTTTTACACCGCGCTCACCTCTCGGAATCTCCTTTTACACCGCGCTCACCTCTCGGACTCTCCTTTTACACCGCGCTCACCTCTCGGACTCTCCTTTTACACCGCGCTCACCTCTCGGACTCTCCTTTTGCACTGAGCTCACCTCTCGGACTCTCCTTTTACACTGCGCTCACCTCTCGGACTCTCCTTTTACACTGCGCTCACCTCTCGGACTCTCCTTTTACACCGCGCTCACCTCTCGGACTCTCCTTTTACACCGCGCTCACCTCTCGGACTCTCCTTTTACACCGCGCTCACCTCTCGGACTCTCCTTTTACACCGCGCTCACCTCTCGGACTCTCCTTTTACACCGCGCTCACCTCTCGGACTCTCCTTTTACACCGAGCTCACCTCTCGGACTCTCCTTTTACACCGAGCTCACCTCTCGTACTCTCCTTTTGCACCGCGCTCACCTCTCGGACTCTCCTTTTACACCGAGCTCACCTCTCAGACTCTCCTTTTACACTGCGCTCACCTCTCGGACTCTCCTTTTGCACCGCGCTCACCTCTCAGACTCTCCTTTTACACTGAGCTCACCTCTCGGACTCTCCTTTTACACTGAGCTCACCTCTCGGACTCTCCTTTTACACTGAGCTCACCTCTCGGACTCTCCTTTTACACCGCGCTCACCTCTCGGACTCTCCTTTTACACTGCGCTCACCTCTCGGACTCTCCTTTTACACCGCGCTCACCTCTCGGACTCTCCTTTTACACCGCGCTCACCTCTCGGACTCTCCTTTTATACTGAGCTCACCTCTCGGACTCTCCTTTTACACCGAGCTCACCTCTCGGACTCTCCTTTTACACTGAGCTCACCTCTCGGACTCTCCTTTTACACTGCGCTCACCTCTCGGACTCTCCTTTTACACCGCGCTCACCTCTCGGACTCTCCTTTTACACCGTGCTCACCTCTCGGACTCTCCTTTTACACTGCGCTCACCTCTCGGACTCTCCTTCTACACTGAGCTCACCTCTCAGACTCTCCTTTTACACTGTGCTCACCTCTCGGACTCTCCTTTTACACTGCGCTCACCTCTCGGACTCTCCTTTTACACTGAGCTCACCTCTCGGACTCTCCTTTTACACTGCGCTCACCTCTCGGACTCTCCTTTTACAGTGCGCTCACCTCTCGGACTCTCCTTTTACACCGGGCTCACCTCTCGGACTCTCCTTTTACACCGAGCTCACCTCTCGGACTCTCCTTTTACACTGCGCTCACCTCTCAGACTCTCCTTTTACACTGCGCTCACCTCTCGGACTCCCCTTTTACACTGAGCTCACCTCTCGGACTCTCCTTTTACACTGCGCTCACCTCTCGGACTCTCCTTTTGCACCGGGCTCACCTCTCGGACTCTCCTTTTACACTGCGCTCACCTCTCTGACTCTCCTTTTACACTGCGCTCACCTCTCGGACTCTCCTTTTACAGTGCGCTCACCTCTCGGACTCTCCTTTTACACCGGGCTCACCTCTCGGACTCTCCTTTTACACCGAGCTCACCTCTCGGACTCTCCTTTTACACTGCGCTCACCTCTCAGACTCTCCTTTTACACTGCGCTCACCTCTCGGACTCCCCTTTTACACTGAGCTCACCTCTCGGACTCTCCTTTTACACTGCGCTCACCTCTCGGACTCTCCTTTTACACTACGCTCACCTCTCGGACTCTCCTTTTGCACCGGGCTCACCTCTCGGACTCCCCTTTTACACTGTGCTCACCTCTCGGACTCTCCTTTTACACCGAGCTCACCTCTCGGACTCTCCTTTTACACCGCGCTCACCTCTCGGACTCTCCTTTTGCACTGAGCTCACCTCTCGGACTCTCCTTTTACACTGAGCTCACCTCTCGGACTCTCCTTTTACACTGAGCTCACCTCTCGGACTCTCCTTTTACACCGAGCTCACCTCTCGGACTCTCCTTTTACACCGAGCTCACCTCTCGGACTCTCCTTTTACACTGAGCTCACCTCTCGGACTCTCCTTTTACACGGAGCTCACCTCTCGGACTCTCCTTTTACACTGAGCTCACCTCTCGGACTCTCCTTTTACACCGCGCTCACCTCTCGGACTCTCCTTTTACACCGAGCTCACCTCTCCGACTCTCCTTTAACACTGAGCTCACCTCTTGGACTCTCCTTTTACACCGCGCTCACCTCTCGGACTCTCCTTTTACACCGCGCTCACCTCTCGGACTCTCCTTTTACACCGCGCTCACCTCTCGGACTCTCGTTTTACACCGCGCTCACCTCTCGGACTCTCCTTTTACACTGCGCTCACCTCTCCGACTCTCCTTTTACACCGCGCTCACCTCTCGGACTCTCCTTTTACACTGCGCTCACCTCTCGGACTCTCCTTTTACACCGCGCTCACCTCTCGGACTCTCCTTTTACACTGAGCTCACCTCTCGGACTCTCCTTTTACACCGCGCTCACCTCTCGGACTCTCCTTTTACACCGCGCTCACCTCTCGGACTCTCCTTTTACACTGAGCTCACCTTTCGGACTCTCCTTTTACACCGCGCTCACCTCTCGGACTCTCGTTTTACACCGCGCTCACCTCTCGGACTCTCCTTTTACACTGCGCTCACCTCTCCGACTCTCCTTTTACACTGCGCTCACCTCTCCGACTCTCCTTTTACACCGCGCTCACCTCTCCGACTCTCCTTTTACACCGAGCTCACCTCTCGGACTCTCCTTTTACACCGCGCTCACATCTCGGACTCTCCTTTTACACCGCGCTCACCTCTCGGACTCTCCTTTTACACTACGCTCACCTCTCGGACTCTCCTTTTACACTGAGCTCACCTCTCGGACTCTCCTTTTACACCGCGCTCACCTCTCGGACTCTCCTTTTACACCGCGCTCACCTCTCGGAATCTCCTTTTACACCGAGCTCACCTCTCGGACTCTCCTTTTACACTGCGCTCACCTCTCGGACTCTCCTTTTACACTGAGCTCACCTCTCGGACTCTCCTTTTACACCGCGCTCACCTCTCGGACTCTCCTTTTACACTGCGCTCACCTCTCGGACTCTCCTTTCACACCGCGCTCATCTCTCGGACTCTCCTTTTACACCGCGCTCACCTCTCGGTCTCTCCTTTTACACCGCGCTCACCTCTCGGACTCTCCTTTTACACCGCGCTCACCTCTCGGACTCTCCTTTTACACTGTGCTCACTTCTCGGACTCTCCTTTTACACCGCGCTCACCTCTCGGACTCTCCTTTTACACTGAGCTCACCTCTCGGACTCTCCTTTTACGCTGCGCTCACCTCTCGGACTCTCCTTTTACACTGTGCTCACCTCTCGGACTCTCCTTTTACACCGTGCTCACCTCTCGGACTCTCCTTTTACACCGCGCTCACCTCTCAGACTCTCCTTTTACGCTGCGCTCACCTCTCGGACTCTCCTTTTACACTGTGCTCACCTCTCGGACTCTCCTTTTACACCGTGCTCACCTCTCGGATTCTCCTTTTACACCGTGCTCACCTCTCGGACTCTCCTTTTACACTGCGCTCACCTCTCGGACTCTCCTTTTACACCGTGCTCACCTCTCGGATTCTCCTTTTACACCGTGCTCACCTCTCGGACTCTCCTTTTACACTGCGCTCACCTCTCGGACTCTCCTTTTACACTGCGCTCACCTCTCGGACTCTCCTTTTACACCGTGCTCACCTCTCGGATTCTCCTTTTACACCGTGCTCACCTCTCGGACTCTCCTTTTACACTGCGCTCACCTCTCGGACTCTCCTTTTACACTGCGCTCACCTCTCGGACTCTCCTTTTACACCGTGCTCACCTCTCGGACTCTCCTTTTACACTGCGCTCACCTCTCGGACTCTCCTTTTACACTGCGCTCACCTCTCGGACTCTCCTTTTACACCGTGCTCACCTCTCGGATTCTCCTTTTACACCGTGCTCACCTCTCGGACTCTCCTTTTACACCGCGCTCACCTCTCAGACTCTCCTTTTACACTGTGCTCACCTCTCGGACTCTCCTTTTACACCGCGCTCACCTCTCAGACTCTCCTTTTACACTGTGCTCACCTCTCGGACTCTCCTTTTACACCGCGCTCACCTCTCAGACTCTCCTTTTACACTGCGCTCACCTCTCGGACTCTCCTTTTGCACTGAGCTCACCTCTCCGACTCTCCTTTTACACTGCGCTCACCTCTCGGACTCTCCTTTTACACTGAGCTCACCTCTCGGACTCTCCTTTTACACTGTGCTCACCTCTCAGACTCTCCTTTTACACTGAGCTCACCTCTCGGACTCTCCTTTTGCACTGAGCTCACCTCTCGGACTCTCCTTTTGCACTGAGCTCACCTCTCGGACTCACCTTTTGCACTGAGCTCACCTCTCCGACTCTCCTTTCACACTGAGCTCACCTCTCGGACTCTCCTTTTACACCGCGCTCACCTCTCGGACTCTCCTTTTACACCGCGCTCACCTCTCCGACTCTCCTTTTACACCGCGCTCACCGCTCGGACTCTCCTTTTGCACTGAGCTCACCTCTCGGACTCTCCTTTTACACCGCGCTCACCGCTCGGACTCTCCTTTTGCACTGAGCTCACCTCTCAGACTCTCCTTTCACACTGAGCTCACCTCTCGGACTCTCCTTTTACACTGCGCTCACCTCTCAGGCTCTCCTTTTACACTGCGCTCACCTCTCAGACTCTCCTTTTACACCGTGCTCACCTCTCGGACTCTCCTTTTACACCGCGCTCACCTCTCAGACTCTCCTTTTACACCGCGCTCACCTCTCGGACTCTCCTTTTACACTGAGCTCACCTCTCGGACTCTCCTTTTACACTGTGCTCACCTCTCGGACTCTCCTTTCACACCGGGCTCACCTCTCGGACTCTCCTTTTACACCGCGCTCACCTCTCAGACTCTCCTTTTGCACCGCGCTCACCTCTCGGACTCTCCTTTTACACCGCGCTCACCTCTCAGACTCTCCTTTTACACCGCGCTCACCTCTCGGACTCTCCTTTTACACCGCGCTCACCTCTCGGACTCTCCTATTGCACTGAGCTCACGTCTCCGACTCTCCTTTTACACTGAGCTCACCTCTCGGACTCTCCTTTTGCACTGAGCTCACCTCTCGGACTCTCCTTTCACACTGAGCTCACCTCTCGGACTCTCCTTTTACACCGCGCTCACCTCTCGGACTCTCCTTTTACACCGCGCTCACCTCTCCGACTCTCCTTTTACACCGCGCTCACCGCTCGGACTCTCCTTTTGCACTGAGCTCACCTCTCGGACTCTCCTTTTACACCGCGCTCACCTCTCAGACTCTCCTTTTGCACTGCGCTCACCTCTCCGACTCTCCTTTTACACCGCGCTCACCTCTCCGACTCTCCTTTTACACCGCGCTCACCGCTCGGACTCTCCTTTTGCACTGAGCTCACCTCTCAGACTCTCCTTTTACACCGCGCTCACCTCTCGGACTCTCCTTTTACTCTGCGCTCACCTCTCGGACTCTCCTTTTACACCGCGCTCACCTCTCGGACTCTCCTTTTGCACTGAGCTCACCTCTCGGACTCTCCTTTTGCACTGAGCTCACCTCTCAGACTCTCCTTTTACACCGCGCTCACCTCTCGGACTCTCCTTTTACACCGAGCTCACCTCTCGGACTCTCCTTTTACACCGCGCTCACCTCTCGGACTCTCCTTTTACACTGCGCTCACCTCTCGGACTCTCCTTTTACACCGCGCTCACCGCGCGGACTCTCCTTTTGCACTGAGCTCACCTCTCAGACTCTCCTTTTACACCGCGCTCACCGCTCGGACTCTCCTTTTACACTGAGCTCACCTCTCCGACTCTCCTTTTACACCGCGCTCACCTCTCAGACTCTCCTTTTACACCGCGCTCACCGCTCGGACTCTCCTTTTACACTGAGCTCACCTCTCCGACTCTCCTTTTACACTGAGCTCACCTCTCCGACTCTCCTTTTACACTGAGCTCACCTCTCAGACTCTCCTTTTACACCGCGCTCACCTCTCGGACTCTCCTTTTACACCGCGCTCACCTCTCGGACTCTCCTTTTACACCGCGCTCACCTCTCGGACTCTCCTTTTGCACTGAGCTCACCTCTCGGACTCTCCTTTTACACCGGGCTCACCACTCGGACTCTCCTTTTACACCGTGCTCACCTCTCGGACTCTCCTTTTACACTGAGCTCACCTCTCGGACTCTCCTTTTACACCGCGCTCACCTCTCGGACTCTCCTTTTACACCGCGCTCACCTCTCGGACTCTCCTTTTACACTGAGCTCACCTCTCGGACTCTCCTCTTCAACTGAGCTCACCTCTCGGACTCTCCTTTTACACTGCGCTCACCTCTCGGACTCTCCTTTTACACTGAGCTCACCTCTCGGACTCTCCTTTTACACTGAGCTCACCTCACGGACTCTCCTTTTACACTGAGCTCACCTCTCGGACTCTCCTCTTCAACTGAGCTCACCTCTCGGACTCTCCTCTTCAACTGAGCTCACCTCTCGGACTCTCCTTTTGCACCGCGCTCACCTCTCGGACTCTCCTTTTACACCGCGCTCACCTCTCGGACTCTCCTTTTACACCGCGCTCACCTCTCGGACTCTCCTTTTACACTGAGCTCACCTCTCGGACTCTCCTCTTCAACTGAGCTCACCTCTCGGACTCTCCTTTTACACTGCGCTCACCTCTCGGACTCTCCTTTTACACTGAGCTCACCTCTCGGACTCTCCTTTTACACTGAGCTCACCTCACGGACTCTCCTTTTACACTGAGCTCACCTCTCGGACTCTCCTCTTCAACTGAGCTCACCTCTCGGACTCTCCTCTTCAACTGCGCTCACCTCTCGGACTCTCCTTTTACACTGAGCTCACCTCTCAGACTCTCCCTTTACACTGTGCTCACCTCTCGGACTCTCCTTTTACACTGCGCTCACCTCTCGGACTCTCCTTTTACACTGAGCTCACCTCTCGGACTCTCCTTTTACACTGCGCTCACCTCTCGGACTCTCCTTTTACAGTGCGCTCACCTCTCGGACTCTCCTTTTACACCGGGCTCACCTCTCGGACTCTCCTTTTACACCGAGCTCACCTCTCGGACTCTCCTTTTACACTGCGCTCACCTCTCAGACTCTCCTTTTACACTGCGCTCACCTCTCGGACTCCCCTTTTACACTGAGCTCACCTCTCGGACTCTCCTTTTACACTGCGCTCACCTCTCGGACTCTCCTTTTGCACCGGGCTCACCTCTCGGACTCTCCTTTTACACTGCGCTCACCTCTCTGACTCTCCTTTTACACTGCGCTCACCTCTCGGACTCTCCTTTTACAGTGCGCTCACCTCTCGGACTCTCCTTTTACACCGGGCTCACCTCTCGGACTCTCCTTTTACACCGAGCTCACCTCTCGGACTCTCCTTTTACACTGCGCTCACCTCTCAGACTCTCTTTTACACTGCGCTCACCTCTCGGACTCCCCTTTTACACTGAGCTCACCTCTCGGACTCTCCTTTTACACTGCGCTCACCTCTCGGACTCTCCTTTTACACTACGCTCACCTCTCGGACTCTCCTTTTGCACCGGGCTCACCTCTCGGACTCCCCTTTTACACTGTGCTCACCTCTCGGACTCTCCTTTTACACCGAGCTCACCTCTCGGACTCTCCTTTTACACCGCGCTCACCTCTCGGACTCTCCTTTTGCACTGAGCTCACCTCTCGGACTCTCCTTTTACACTGAGTTCACCTCTCGGACTCTCCTTTTACACCGAGCTCACCTCTCGGACTCTCCTTTTACACCGAGCTCACCTCTCGGACTCTCCTTTTACACCGAGCTCACCTCTCGGACTCTCCTTTTACACTGAGCTCACCTCTCGGACTCTCCTTTTACACTGAGCTCACCTCTCGGACTCTCCTTTTACACTGAGCTCACCTCTCGGACTCTCCTTTTACACCGCGCTCACCTCTCGGACTCTCCTTTTACACCGAGCTCACCTCTCCGACTCTCCTTTAACACTGAGCTCACCTCTTGGACTCTCCTTTTACACCGCGCTCACCTCTCGGACTCTCCTTTTACACTGAGCTCACCTCTCGGACTCTCCTTTTACACCGCGCTCACCTCTCGGACTCTCGTTTTACACCGCGCTCACCTCTCGGACTCTCCTTTTACACTGCGCTCACCTCTCCGACTCTCCTTTTACACCGCGCTCACCTCTCGGACTCTCCTTTTACACCGCGCTCACCTCTCGGACTCTCCTTTTACACTGAGCTCACCTTTCGGACTCTCCTTTTACACCGCGCTCACCTCTCGGACTCTCGTTTTACACCGCGCTCACCTCTCGGACTCTCCTTTTACACCGCGCTCACCTCTCGGACTCTCCTTTTACACTGCGCTCACCTCTCCGACTCTCCTTTTACACCGCGCTCACCTCTCCGACTCTCCTTTTACACTGAGCTCACCTCTCGGACTCTCCTTTTACACCGCGCTCACCTCTCGGACTCTCCTTTTACACTACGCTCACCTCTCGGACTCTCCTTTTACACTGAGCTCACCTCTCGGACTCTCCTTTTACACCGCGCTCACCTCTCGGACTCTCCTTTTACACTGCGCTCACCTCTCGGACTCTCCTTTCACACCGCGCTCACCTCTCGGACTCTCCTTTTACACCGCGCTCACCTCTCGGACTCTCCTTTTACACTGTGCTCACCTCTCGGACTCTCCTTTTACACCGCGCTCACCTCTCGGACTCTCCTTTTACACCGGGCTCACCTCTCAGACTCTCCTTTTACACCGCGCTCACCTCTCGGACTCTCCTTTTACACCGTGCTCACCTCTCGGACTCTCCTTTTACACCGCGCTCACCTCTCAGACTCTCCTTTTACGCTGCGCTCACCTCTCGGACTCTCCTTTTACACTGTGCTCACCTCTCGGACTCTCCTTTTACACCGTGCTCACCTCTCGGATTCTCCTTTTACACCGTGCTCACCTCTCGGACTCTCCTTTTACACTGCGCTCACCTCTCGGACTCTCCTTTTACACCGTGCTCACCTCTCGGATTCTCCTTTTACACCGTGCTCACCTCTCGGACTCTCCTTTTACACTGCGCTCACCTCTCGGACTCTCCTTTTACACTGCGCTCACCTCTCGGACTCTCCTTTTACACCGTGCTCACCTCTCGGATTCTCCTTTTACACCGTGCTCACCTCTCGGACTCTCCTTTTACACTGCGCTCACCTCTCGGACTCTCCTTTTACACTGCGCTCACCTCTCAGACTCTCCTTTTACACCGCGCTCACCTCTCAGACTCTCCTTTTACACTGTGCTCACCTCTCGGACTCACCTTTTACACCGCGCTCACCTCTCAGACTCTCCTTTTACACTGTGCTCACCTCTCGGACTCTCCTTTTACACCGCGCTCACCTCTCAGACTCTCCTTTTACACTGCGCTCACCTCTCGGACTCTCCTTTTGCACTGAGCTCACCTCTCCGACTCTCCTTTTACACTGCGCTCACCTCTCGGACTCTCCTTTTACACTGAACTCACCTCTCGGACTCTCCTTTTACACTGTGCTCACCTCTCAGACTCTCCTTTTACACTGAGCTCACCTCTCGGACTCTCCTTTTGCACTGAGCTCACCTCTCGGACTCTCCTTTTGCACTGAGCTCACCTCTCGTACTCTCCTTTTGCACTGAGCTCACCTCTCCGACTCTCCTTTCACACTGAGCTCACCTCTCGGACTCTCCTTTTACACCGCGCTCACCTCTCGGACTCTCCTTTTACACCGCGCTCACCTCTCCGACTCTCCTTTTACACTGCGCTCACCTCTCGGACTCTCCTTTTACACCGCGCTCACCGCTCGGACTCTCCTTTTGCACTGAGCTCACCTCTCAGACTCTCCTTTTACACTGCGCTCACCTCTCGGACTCTCCTTTTACACTGCGCTCACCTCTCGGACTCTCCTTTTACACCGTGCTCACCTCTCGGATTCTCCTTTTACACCGTGCTCACCTCTCGGACTCTCCTTTTACACCGCGCTCACCTCTCGGACTCTCCTTTTACACTGCGCTCACCTCTCAGACTGTCCTTTTACACCGCGCTCACCTCTCAGACTCTCCTTTTACACTGTGCTCACCTCTCGGACTCTCCTTTTACACCGCGCTCACCTCTCAGACTCTCCTTTTACACTGTGCTCACCTCTCGGACTCTCCTTTTACACCGCGCTCACCTCTCAGACTCTCCTTTTACACTGCGCTCACCTCTCGGACTCTCCTTTTGCACTGAGCTCACCTCTCCGACTCTCCTTTTACACTGCGCTCACCTCTCGGACTCTCCTTTTACACTGAGCTCACCTCTCGGACTCTCCTTTTACACTGTGCTCACCTCTCAGACTCTCCTTTTACACTGAGCTCACCTCTCGGACTCTCCTTTTGCACTGAGCTCACCTCTCGGACTCTCCTTTTGCACTGAGCTCACCTCTCGGACTCTCCTTTTGCACTGAGCTCACCTCTCCGACTCTCCTTTCACACTGAGCTCACCTCTCGGACTCTCCTTTTACACCGCGCTCACCTCTCGGACTCTCCTTTTACACCGCGCTTACCTCTCCGACTCTCCTTTTACACTGCGCTCACCTCTCGGACTCTCCTTTTACACCGCGCTCACCGCTCGGACTCTCCTTTTGCACTGAGCTCACCTCTCAGACTCTCCTTTTACACTGCGCTCACCTCTCGGACTCTCCTTTTACACTGCGCTCACCTCTCGGACTCTCCTTTTACACTGAGCTCACCTCTCCGACTCTCCTTTTACACCGCGCTCACCTCTCAGACTCTCCTTTTACACCGCGCTCACCGCTCGGACTCTCCTTTTACACTGAGCTCACCTCTCCGACTCTCCTTTTACACTGAGCTCACCTCTCCGACTCTCCTTTTACACCGCGCTCACCGCTCGGACTCTCCTTTTACACTGAGCTCACCTCTCCGACTCTCCTTTTACACTGAGCTCACCTCTCCGACTCTCCTTTTACACTGAGCTCACCTCTCAGACTCTCCTTTTACACCGCGCTCACCTCTCGGACTCTCCTTTTACACCGCGCTCACCTCTCGGACTCTCCTTTTACACTGAGCTCACCTCACGGACTCTCCTTTTACACTGAGCTCACCTCTCGGACTCTCCTCTTCAACTGAGCTCACCTCTCGGACTCTCCTCTTCAACTGCGCTCACCTCTCGGACTCTCCTTTTACACTGAGCTCACCTCTCAGACTCTCCCTTTACACTGTGCTCACCTCTCGGACTCTCCTTTTACACTGCGCTCACCTCTCGGACTCTCCTTTTACACTGAGCTCACCTCTCGGACTCTCCTTTTACACTGCGCTCACCTCTCGGACTCTCCTTTTACAGTGCGCTCACCTCTCGGACTCTCCTTTTACACCGGGCTCACCTCTCGGACTCTCCTTTTACACCGAGCTCACCTCTCGGACTCTCCTTTTACACTGCGCTCACCTCTCAGACTCTCCTTTTACACTGCGCTCACCTCTCGGACTCCCCTTTTACACTGAGCTCACCTCTCGGACTCTCCTTTTACACTGCGCTCACCTCTCGGACTCTCCTTTTGCACCGGGCTCACCTCTCGGACTCTCCTTTTACACTGCGCTCACCTCTCTGACTCTCCTTTTACACTGCGCTCACCTCTCGGACTCTCCTTTTACAGTGCGCTCACCTCTCGGACTCTCCTTTTACACCGGGCTCACCTCTCGGACTCTCCTTTTACACCGAGCTCACCTCTCGGACTCTCCTTTTACACTGCGCTCACCTCTCAGACTCTCCTTTTACACTGCGCTCACCTCTCGGACTCCCCTTTTACACTGAACTCACCTCTCGGACTCTCCTTTTACACTGCGCTCACCTCTCGGACTCTCCTTTTACACTACGCTCACCTCTCGGACTCTCCTTTTGCACCGGGCTCACCTCTCGGACTCCCCTTTTACACTGTGCTCACCTCTCGGACTCTCCTTTTACACCGAGCTCACCTCTCGGACTCTCCTTTTACACCGCGCTCACCTCTCGGACTCTCCTTTTGCACTGAGCTCACCTCTCGGACTCTCCTTTTACACTGAGCTCACCTCTCGGACTCTCCTTTTACACCGAGCTCACCTCTCGGACTCTCCTTTTACACCGAGCTCACCTCTCGGACTCTCCTTTTACACCGAGCTCACCTCTCGGACTCTCCTTTTACACTGAGCTCACCTCTCGGACTCTCCTTTTACACTGAGCTCACCTCTCGGACTCTCCTTTTACACTGAGCTCACCTCTCGGACTCTCCTTTTACACCGCGCTCACCTCTCGGACTCTCCTTTTACACCGAGCTCACCTCTCCGACTCTCCTTTAACACTGAGCTCACCTCTCGGACTCTCGTTTTACACCGCGCTCACCTCTCGGACTCTCCTTTTACACTGCGCTCACCTCTCCGACTCTCCTTTTACACCGCGCTCACCTCTCGGACTCTCGTTTTAAACCGCGCTCACCTCTCGGACTCTCCTTTTACACTGCGCTCACCTCTCCGACTCTCCTTTTACACCGCGCTCACCTCTCCGACTCTCCTTTTACACTGAGCTCACCTCTCGGACTCTCCTTTTACACCGCGCTCACCTCTCGGACTCTCCTTTTACACTACGCTCACCTCTCGGACTCTCCTTTTACACTGAGCTCACCTCTCGGACTCTCCTTTTACACCGCGCTCACCTCTCGGACTCTCCTTTTACACTGCGCTCACCTCTCGGACTCTCCTTTCACACCGCGCTCACCTCTCGGACTCTCCTTTTACACCGCGCTCACCTCTCGGACTCTCCTTTTACACTGTGCTCACCTCTCGGACTCTCCTTTTACACCGCGCTCACCTCTCGGACTCTCCTTTTGCACTGAGCTCACCTCTCGGACTCTCCTTTTACACCGTGCTCACCTCTCGGACTCTCCTTTTACACCGCGCTCACCTCTCAGACTCTCCTTTTACGCTGCGCTCACCTCTCGGACTCTCCTTTTACACCGCGCTCACCTCTCAGACTCTCCTTTTACACTGCGCTCACCTCTCGGACTCTCCTTTTGCACTGAGCTCACCTCTCCGACTCTCCTTTTACACTGCGCTCACCTCTCGGACTCTCCTTTTACACTGAGCTCACCTCTCGGACTCTCCTTTTACACTGTGCTCACCTCTCAGACTCTCCTTTTACACTGAGCTCACCTCTCGGACTCTCCTTTTGCACTGAGCTCACCTCTCGGACTCTCCTTTTGCACTGAGCTCACCTCTCGGACTCTCCTTTTGCACTGAGCTCACCTCTCCGACTCTCCTTTCACACTGAGCTCACCTCTCGGACTCTCCTTTTACACCGCGCTCACCTCTCGGACTCTCCTTTTACACCGCGCTCACCTCTCCGACTCTCCTTTTACACCGCGCTCACCGCTCGGACTCTCCTTTTGCACTGAGCTCACCTCTCAGACTCTCCTTTTACACTGCGCTCACCTCTCGGACTCTCCTTTTACACTGCGCTCACCTCTCGGACTCTCCTTTTACACTGCGCTCACCTCTCGGACTCTCCTTTTACACCGCGCTCACCTCTCGGTCTCTCCTTTTACACTGCGCTCACCTCTCAGACTCTCCTTTTACACCGCGCTCACCTCTCGGACTCTCCTTTTACACTGCGCTCACCTCTCAGGCTCTCCTTTTACACTGCGCTCACCTCTCAGACTCTCCTTTTACACCGTGCTCACCTCTCAGACTCTCCTTTTACACCGTGCTCACCTCTCGGACTCTCCTTTTACACAGCGCTCACCTCTCAGACTCTCCTTTTACACCGCGCTCACCTCTCGGACTCTCCTTTTACACTGAGCTCACCTCTCGGACTCTCCCTTTACGCTGCGCTCACCTCTCGGACTCTCCTTTTACACTGTGCTCACCTCTCGGACTCTCCTTTCACACCGGGCTCACCTCTCGGACTCTCCTTTTGCACTGAGCTCACCTCTCGGACTCTCCTTTTGCACTGAGCTCACCTCTCGGACTCTCCTTTTGCACTGAGCTCACCTCTCCGACTCTCATTTCACACTGAGCTCACCTCTCGGACTCTCCTTTTACACCGCGCTCACCTCTCGGACTCTCCTTTTACACCGCGCTCACCTCTCCGACTCTCCTTTTACACCGCGCTCACCTCTCCGACTCTCCTTTTACACCGCGCTCACCGCTCGGACTCTCCTTTTGCACTGAGCTCACCTCTCAGACTCTCCTTTTACAACACGCTCACCTCTCGGACTCTCCTTTTACACCGAGCTCACCTCTCGGACTCTCCTTTTGCACTGAGCTCACCTCTCGGACTCTCCTTTTGCACTGAGCTCACCTCTCAGACTCTCCTTTTACACCGCGCTCACCTCTCGGACTCTCCTTTTGCACTGAGCTCACCTCTCGGACTCTCCTTTTACACCGCGCTCACCTCTCGGACTCTCCTTTTGCACTGAGCTCACCTCTCGGACTCTCCTTTTGCACTGAGCTCACCTCTCAGACTCTCCTTTTACACCGCGCTCACCTCTCGGACTCTCCTTTTACACCGCGCTCACCTCTCGGACTCTCCTTTTACACCGCGCTCACCTCTCCGACTCTCCTTTTAAACCGCGCTCACCGCTCGGACTCTCCTTTTGCACTGAGCTCACCTCTCAGACTTACCTTTTACACCGCGCTCACCGCTCGGACTCTCCTTTTACACTGAGCTCACCTCTCCGACTCTCCTTTTACACCGCGCTCACCTCTCAGACTCTCCTTTTACACCGCGCTCACCGCTCGGACTCTCCTTTTACACTGAGCTCACCTCTCCGACTCTCCTTTTACACTGAGCTCACCTCTCCGACTCTCCTTTTACACTGAGCTCACCTCTCAGACTCTCCTTTTACACCGCGCTCACCTCTCGGACTCTCCTTTTACACCGCGCTCACCTCTCGGACTCTCCTTTTACACCGCGCTCACCTCTCGGACTCTCCTTTTGCACTGAGCTCACCTCTCGGACTCTCCTTTTACACCGCGCTCACCTCTCGGACTCTCCTTTTACACCGCGCTCACCTCTCGGACTCTCCTTTTACACCGCGCTCACCTCTCGGACTCTCCTTTTACACTGAGCTCACCTCTCGGACTCTCCTCTTCAACTGAGCTCACCTCTCGGACTCTCCTTTTACACTGCGCTCACCTCTCGGACTCTCCTTTTACACTGAGCTCACCTCTCGGACTCTCCTTTTACACTGAGCTCACCTCACGGACTCTCCTTTTACACTGAGCTCACCTCTCGGACTCTCCTCTTCAACTGAGCTCACCTCTCGGACTCTCCTCTTCAACTGAGCTCACCTCTCGGACTCTCCTTTTGCACCGCGCTCACCTCTCGGACTCTCCTTTTGCACTGAGCTCACCTCTCCGACTCTCCTTTCACACTGAGCTCACCTCTCGGACTCTCCTTTTACACCGCGCTCACCTCTCGGACTCTCCTTTTACACCGCGCTCACCTCTCCGACTCTCCTTTTACACCGCGCTCACCGCTCGGACTCTCCTTTTGCACTGAGCTCACCTCTCAGACTCTCCTTTTACACTGCGCTCACCTCTCGGACTCTCCTTTTACACTGCGCTCACCTCTCGGACTCTCCTTTTACACTGCGCTCACCTCTCGGACTCTCCTTTTACACCGCGCTCACCTCTCGGTCTCTCCTTTTACACTGCGCTCACCTCTCAGACTCTCCTTTTACACCGCGCTCACCTCTCGGACTCTCCTTTTACACTGCGCTCACCTCTCAGGCTCTCCTTTTACACTGCGCTCACCTCTCAGACTCTCCTTTTACACCGTGCTCACCTCTCGGACTCTCCTTTTACACCGCGCTCACCTCTCAGACTCTCCTTTTACACCGCGCTCACCTCTCGGACTCTCCTTTTACACTGAGCTCACCTCTCGGACTCTCCTTTTACGCTGCGCTCACCTCTCGGACTCTCCTTTTACACTGTGCTCACCTCTCGGACTCTCCTTTCACACCGGGCTCACCTCTCGGACTCTCCTTTTACACCGCGCTCACCTCTCAGACTCTCCTTTTACACCGCGCTCACCTCTCGGACTCTCCTTTTACACCGCGCTCACCTCTCGGACTCTCCTTTTGCACTGAGCTCACCTCTCCGACTCTCCTTTTACACTGAGCTCACCTCTCGGACTCTCCTTTTGCACTGAGCTCACCTCTCGGACTCTCCTTTTGCACTGAGCTCACCTCTCCGACTCTCCTTTCACACTGAGCTCACCTCTCGGACTCTCCTTTTACACCGCGCTCACCTCTCGGACTCTCCTTTTGCACTGAGCTCACCTCTCCGACTCTCCTTTCACACTGAGCTCACCTCTCGGACTCTCCTTTTACACCGCGCTCACCTCTCCGACTCTCCTTTTACACTGAGCTCACCTCTCAGACTCTCCTTTCACACTGAGCTCACCTCTCGGACTCTCCTTTTACACCGCGCTCACCTCTCCGACTCTCCTTTCACACTGAGCTCACCTCTCAGACTCTCCTTTTACACCGCGCTCACCTCTCCGACTCTCCTTTTACACCGCGCTCACCTCTCCGACTCTGCTTTTACACCGCGCTCACCGCTCGGACTCTCCTTTTGCACTGAGCTCACCTCTCAGACTCTCCTTTTACACCGCGCTCACCTCTCCGACTCTCCTTTTACACCGCGCTCACCGCTCGGACTCTCCTTTTGCACTGAGCTCACCTCTCAGACTCTCCTTTTACACCGCGCTCACCTCTCGGACTCTCCTTTTACACCGCGCTCACCTCTCGGACTCTCCTTTTGCACTGAGCTCACCTCTCGGACTCTCCTTTTGCACTGAGCTCACCTCTCAGACTCTCCTTTTACACCGCGCTCACCTCTCGGACTCTCCTTTTGCACTGAGCTCACCTCTCAGACTCTCCTTTTACACCGCGCTCACCTCTCGGACTCTCCTTTTACACCGCGCTCACCTCTCCGACTCTCCTTTTACACCGCGCTCACCGCTCGGACTCTCCTTTTGCACTGAGCTCACCTCTCAGACTCTCCTTTTACACCGCGCTCACCGCTCGGACTCTCCTTTTACACTGAGCTCACCTCTCCGACTCTCCTTTTACACCGCGCTCACCGCTCGGACTCTCCTTTTACACCGCGCTCACCTCTCAGACTCTCCTTTTACACCGCGCTCACCGCTCGGACTCTCCTTTTACACTGAGCTCACCTCTCCGACTCTCCTTTTACACTGAGCTCACCTCTCCGACTCTCCTTTTACACTGAGCTCACCTCTCAGACTCTCCTTTTACACCGCGCTCACCTCTCGGACTCTCCTTTTACACCGCGCTCACCTCTCGGACTCTCCTTTTGCACTGAGCTCACCTCTCGGACTCTCCTTTTACACCGCGCTCACCACTCGGACTCTCCTTTTACACCGCGCTCACCTCTCGGACTCTCCTTTTACACCGCGCTCACCTCTCGGACTCTCCTTTTACACTGCGCTCACCTCTCGGACTCTCCTTTTACACCGCGCTCACCTCTCGCACTCTCCTTTTACACCGCGCTCACCTCTCGGACTCTCCTTTTACACTGAGCTCACCTCTCGGACTCTCCTCTTCAACTGAGCTCACCTCTCGGACTCTCCTTTTACACCGTGCTCACCTCTCGGACTCTCCTTTTACACTGCGCTCACCTCTCGGACTCTCCTTTTACACTGAGCTCACCTCTCGGACTCTCCTTTTACACTGAGCTCACCTCTCGGACTCTCCTTTTACACCGCGCTCACCTCTCGGACTCTCCTTTTACACTGAGCTCACCTCACGGACTCTCCTTTTACACTGAGCTCACCTCTCGGACTCTCCTCTTCAACTGAGCTCACCTCTCGGACTCTCCTCTTCAACTGAGCTCACCTCTCGGACTCTCCTTTTGCACCGCGCTCACCTCTCGGACTCTCCTTTTACACCGCGCTCACCTCTAAGACTCTCCTTTTACAC
The DNA here is from genome assembly GCF_035084215.1 of Heptranchias perlo. Classification (NCBI taxonomy): domain Eukaryota; kingdom Metazoa; phylum Chordata; class Chondrichthyes; order Hexanchiformes; family Hexanchidae; genus Heptranchias; species Heptranchias perlo. Next base: position 9,959,152 of record NC_090334.1, read on the forward strand.
CGCGCTCACCTCTCGCACTCTCCTACCCTTATCTCTCCTACCTTCTTAAATAATGGAGTGATATTGGCAATTTTCCAATCCAAGGGGACAATTCCTGAATCGAGAGTGTTTTCGAAGATCATCACTAATGCATCAACAATTCCCTCACCGACTTCTTTTAATACTCTGGGGTGGAAATCATCGGGTCCTGGAGATTTGTCCCTCTTTAATTTCATTAATTTCTCCATTATCATTTTTTTTACACATATTGAATCTGGTTACTTCCTCCCCTTTATTTATTTTTAGTTTTCCTTGTAACTCTGATACTTTATCCACATCCCCTACTGTGAAGACTGATACAAAGTAGTTATTTAGTAAATCTGCCATTTCTTGATTCCCATTTACAATATCACCTGTCTGTCATTGAGTGGCCCACATTCCTCTCAGCCACCCTCTTTGTCTTAATATATTTGCAAAATCCTTTAGTGTTATTCCTCCACCCATCTCCTCCACACATCTCCCCCACCCATCTCCCCCACCCATCTCCTCCACCCATCTCCCCCACCCATCTCCCCCACCCATCTCCCCCACCCATCTCCTCCACCCATCTCCCCACCCATCTCCCCCACCCATCTCCCCCACCCATCTCCCCCACCCATCTCCTCCACCCATCTCCCCCACCCATCTCCCCCACCCATCTCCCCCACCCATCTCCTCCACCCATCTCCTCCACCCATCTCCTCCACCCATCTCCCCCACACATCTCCTCCACCCATCTCCTCCACCCATCTCCTCCACCCATCTCCCCCACCCATCTCCTCCACCCATCTCCCCCACCCATCTCCCCCACCCATCTCCCCCACCCATCTCCCCCACCCATCTCCCCCACCCATCTCCCCCACCCATCTCCTCCACCCATCTCCTCCACCCATCTCCTCCACCCATCTCCCCCACACATCTCCTCCACCCATCTCCTCCACCCATCTCCCCCACCCATCTCCTCCACCCATCTCCCCCACCCATCTCCCCCACCCATCTCCCCCACCCATCTCCTCCACCCATCTCCCCCACCCATCTCCCCCACCCATCTCCCCCACCCATCTCCCCCACCCATCTCCTCCACCCATCTCCCCCACCCATCTCCTCCACTCATCTCCCCCACCCATCTCCCCCACCCATCTCCTCCACCCATCTCCCCCACCCATCTCCCCCACCCATCTCCCCCACCCATCTCCTCCACCCATCTCCTCCACCCATCTCCCCCACCCATCTCCCCCACCCATCTCCTCCACCCATCTCCTCCACCCATTTCCTCCACCCATCTCCCCCACCCATCTCCCCCACCCATCTCCTCCACCCATCTCCTCCACCCATCTCCTCCACCCATTTCCTCCACCCATCTCCTCCACCCATCTCCTCCACCCATCTCCCCCACCCATCTCCCCCACCCATCTCCCCCACCCATCTCCTCCACCCATCTCCTCCACTCATCTCCTCCACCCATCTCCTCCACCCATTTCCTCCACCCATCTCCCCCACCCATCTCCCCCACCCATCTCCCCCACCCATCTCCTCCACTCATCTCCTCCATCCATCTCCCCCACCCATTTCCTCCACCCATCTCCTCCACCCATCTCCCCCACCCATCTCCTCCACTCATCTCCTCCATCCATCTCCCCCACCCATCTCCCCCACCCATCTCCTCCACCCAACTCCCCCACCCAGCTCCTCCACCCATTTCCTCCACCCATCTCCCCCACCCATCTCCCCCACCCATCTCCCCCACCCATCTCCTCCACTCATCTCCTCCATCCATCTCCCCCACCCATTTCCTCCACCCATCTCCTCCACCCATCTCCCCCACCCATCTCCTCCACTCATCTCCTCCACCCATCTCCTCCACCCATTTCCTCCACCCATCTCCCCCACCCATCTCCTCCACTCATCTCCTCCACCCATCTCCTCCACCCATTTCCTCCACCCATCTCCCCCACCCATCTCCCCCACCCATCTCCCCCACCCATCTCCTCCACTCATCTCCTCCATCCATCTCCCCCACCCATCTCCCCCACCCATCTCCTCCACTCATCTCCTCCATCCATCTCCCCCACCCATCTCCTCCACTCATCTCCTCCACCCAACTCCTCCACCCAACTCCTCCACCCAACTCCTCCACCCAGCTCCTCCACCCATCTCCTCCACCCATCTCCTCCACTCATCTCCCCCACCCATCTCCTCCACTCATCTCCTCCACCCATCTCCTCCACCCATCTCCCCCACCCATCTCCTCCACTCATCGCCTCCATCCATCTCCCCTACCCATCTCCTCCACTCATCTCCTCCATCCATCTCCCCCACCCATCTCCCCCACCCATCTCCCCCACCCAGCTTCTCCATCCATCTGCCCCATCCATCTCCTCCACTCATCTCCTCCACTCATCTCCTCCACCCATCTCCCCCACCCATCTCCTCCACCCATCTCCTCCATCCATCTCCTCCACCCAACTCCTCCACCCAACTCCTCCACCCAGCTCCTCCACTCATCGCCTCCATCCATCTCCCCTACTCATCTCCTCCACTCATCTCCTCCATCCATCTCCCCCACCCATCTCCCCCACCCATGTCCTCCATCCATCTGCCCCATCCATCTCCTCCACTCATCTCCTCCATCCATCTCCCCCACCCATCTCCCCCACCCATGTCCTCCATCCATCTGCCCCATCCATCTCCTCCACTCATCTCCTCCACTCATCTCCTCCACCCATCTCCCCCACCCATCTCCCCCACCCATCTCCCCCACCCATCTCCTCCATCCATCTGCCCCACCCATCTCCTCCACCCATCTCCCCCACCCATCTCCTCCACCCATCTCCTCCACCCATCTCCTCCACCCATCTCCTCCACACATCTCCCCCACCCATCTCCCCCACCCATCTCCCCCACCCATCTCCTCCATCCATCTGCCCCACCCATCTCCTCCACCCATCTCCCCCACCCATCTCCTCCACCCATCTCCTCCACCCATCTCCTCCACCCATCTCCTCCACACATCTCCCCCACCCATCTCCCCCACCCATCTCCTCCACCCATCTCCTCCACCCATCTCCCCCACCCATTTCCTCCACCCATCTCCTCCATCCATCTGCCCCACCCATCTCCTCCACCCATCTCCTCCACCCAACTCCTCCACCCAGCTCCGCTACCCAAGCAGTGGAGTTTGTCAAGGAGATGGGGCTGTGTGGTCTGATGCGCAAGAGAACTTTGGATTAATTGGAGTTTGTAAAGGATTTGAGAAGCACGGATTAGAGGTTTGGCAGCAGAGGAGGAAGGGTGATGGACAGGCAATGCTCCTGAGATGGGAAAATTCAGTCTTAGTGGACTTGACTGGATGAGGGGTATAAAGGTCAATTGGGTCCTGATCCAGCCTGAGCAAGCAACCAGGGAGGTTGATGGTCAGAGGCTCGTAGGTGGTGGTAGGACAGGACGCTCAGATAGAACCATGATAACCTCGGAGTCACTGGTGGTGGCAGTGGAGCAGAGCTGGTGGTGTCATCAGTAAACATAAGTAGGCTGACTCCATGTATGTGGATGATGTCTCCAAGAGGTAGCACGTAAATGATAAATGGAAGGGGACCGAGGATGGAGCCCTGGGACAAACTGTTAATTCTATCCATGTGATTTATATCAATTAATATTAATTGTATTCAGGTGGTGTGTATCAATTGGGAACTCTCTTGTATCCATTTATAAAAGAGCTGACCTGGGTGTGGGGTGAGTGTGACGTGGGTCTCTGTGAATAAAGGCTTGGAAGCAACTGAAGACCAGGTTTTAGTATTCTATCGTTCACCTCCCAGCTATCCAGTTTATAACACACACTGCTGGCGACTGCTCGGGCACAGGAGGAGAAGCAGGTCGAGGAGGTGATGGGAGTAGAACCAGGAACCACATGGCAATGCAGGTGGACCATGCGGACGAATCAAATGGCCAACAATGTTGAAAGTGACGGAGGGGTCAATGAGGAAGAGAAGGGACAATGAGCTGTGGTTACAGTCACTCGAGGTGGTGTCAGCGACCAGGGCAGCCTCATGGATATGGGGGAGTCAGAAAGCAGTTTAGGGAGATTCGAAGAGGGATTGGTGTGGAGAAGGGGAAGTGAGGCCTGAGGGAGGAGGTGGGTTGTCTGGTTTCCAGAATGACCCTGGAGTAATGGGAGGATTTGGCGATGGACGGGGAGTGACAGTCCTGTTAGTGTTTCGGGAGGCAAACATTTACATTACGGTCTTTACATTAAAGGCAGGGCTGGTAGCAACTCTGAAAGCTGAATGCACTGTGAGACCAGTTAAACCACTGTTGATAGCAATGTTATTACCCTTCTGGTTTTTTGAGTGAGGTGTTATGGAAATTTCTAAAATGTAAGGTGGACACCAATGCCTGTTATTAAAATAGAGGCCAATTAGGGTGTAAATTTGTCTGGGACTTCAAGAGAAAACGAAATCAGATGGAATTCAAAATGGGCGGCCGATTTGCTTTTGCCCATTTTGCACTCCCGCCGAGGATTAATTTATGCCCCATTTGTTTCCGATTACTTTTGCACTTGTGATGTGGAGATGTCACTTATTGAAGTTTGTCGTATTTAACAAAGCAACCATTGTAAGCCCATTCATTTCAGGAGCATTGTCCGTCCCTAACACTTCTTCCTCAGCTGGCCATTCCTCGAATCCATGCCTTCATCAACTCGATGATTGACTTCTCAAATCCTTCACAAACTCCAATTCAGTTCAAAGTTCTGTTCTCTTGTGCTCCAGATCACGCACCCCCATCACCCATCACCTTACCAAACTCCACTGCTTCCCTGTCCCTGCCTCTCTCGTGCCCTCACCTGTTTTGAACTTGACAGAAGGTGGCACCTTATGACAGTCATCATTGCCCCAAATGTCCTCTTGCAATAAAAAAGCAGGATAGGGGCCCTCATGTGTTGGACTCAAAATGGCCCCCTGAAACAAAGACCCCACCTCAGAACTGCACCAGTTAAAAAAGAAACACTTACCTAAGTCCTTGTGTGGTATTTTGGAGCAAATCAAGGTGATATCTACGGCCCTTTAGGATGATTGGCTCATACCATGATTGGTCGGAGGAGGATAGGTGTGGACCTGCCCACATGAAACATTCAGAACAAATCAATTTTTCTTAAAGGAGCCATTGTCACTATGGTAATGCGTACATGATAAAGTGTTGCCATGGTAATGTCCTCACACTAATATATGCATTGTCTAGGTGTCACCACGGTAATTTGTACAAGGTAAAGTGTTGCCATGGTAATGTGTTTTGCACCAATTACCTCATTGAGCATGTCTGGCGATACAATTGACTTGTTTTAATGGTATCTTGAGAAAATACGTCATGCACGCTTGGGCTCAGGCGAAAGGTCACTTAATGAGACTATTTCTCTCATTTGCATTGGGGTCCAGTGAGATCGCACCTTTCATTACTATTTGGATTCAGTGAGACTGTACCTCACAGTTTTATTGACCTCTCAGAGAATCAGGGCACTTGGAGGGTCACTTGGGATAAAGAGGTTGTCGTCACCTTTTATGATTATTGCTTTGGGATCTTTATGGACGGGCATCTGAAGGTTGGGTATCCAACAGTGTAGCATTCCCCATCCCTACCACTGAGCCAAGGTGTTGGTGGGCAACCAAGACTAAATGAGCATAATTAAATCTGTGTGTTTCACTGGGCAAAGAGAGTCTATTGTGTGAAATTGTACTGTGTTCCAGAGGTTGGTTTTGAGCTGAAATTTGACCCGAAGGACACAGATTTATGTGTGCCAAGTCAGTGCCAATGAAAACAAGACCCACCCCAGGGATTGGTCTTATGTCTGTGCTAACATGGACACGTGCCAGTTTTTTTTTCTTGGCAGTTCTCTCTCCTGAAGATTTTGACACCTTGCTGGGCTCAATGGCTGCTGCACACCTTCTAATATCGCACTAAGTGGTACTGAGTGTCAGCAGGCTACTCACCCAGGGGGAGCAGCACTTCATCCAACAACCCTTACCCTGGATAGCAATCAGGAGCGGAACCATGGCTATTTCTTCCCCCCCCAATTCTAAACTCTTGAGCACTGAGGACAATGGTAGCAATCAGGAGCGGAACCATGGCTAATTGTCCCCCCCCCCCCATTCTAAATTCTTGGGCACTGAGGACAATTGTGGTGCCCTTACTGCAACTCCCACTGAGATCAGTTAATTCAGCACGGTATAAAGATTGAATCCAGGACCCTCCTGGTCTGTATGGCTCAGTACTGACTGGACCAATGCGCTGAGGCGCCAAAGGATCCTCACATTGCCAGGCACCCAATTCACAATGACTCCCTGATTGTAGTCCTCGTCCAACCATCCATGCCAGCCAACATTTCATTTTAAATGAACAAGGCCAATGACAGTATTGACTGTTGGGAGTGCATTGTCCCCCAATGTTTAGGGGTGTGAGAATGTCATCAGCTCGTTTGTTATGTGATGCATCATGCAGAGCCCCTGTAAAAAGAAAGAACTTGCATTTATTCAGCACCTCAGGACATGCCAAAGTGCTTTACAGCCAATAAGATACTTTTGAAGTATAGTCACTGTTGTTATGTAGGAAAATGTGGCAGCCAATTTGCACACAGCAAGGCCCCACAAACAGCAATGAAATAAATGACCAGATCGTCTGTTTTATTGATGTTGGTTTAGGGATAAATATCAGTCAGGAAAACCAGGGAGAACTCCCCTGCTCTTACTTTGAAATAGTGCTGTAGGGCCTTGGTTTAACATTTCATCCGAAAGAAGGCACCAACTAACAGAACAGCACTCCCTCAGTACTGCACTGAAGTGTCAGCCTAGATTTTGAGCTCTAGTTTCTTGGAGTGGGATTTGAACCTATGACCTTCGATGACTTAGAGGCTCGAGTGCTATCCACTGAGCCACAGCTAGGCTTCTGTTAAATGCTGCACACCTCCTTATTCTCCATTCATGATGTCAGTGGAATTTCATGATATCACAGTAGCAGAGCTCTACACAAAATACCAATGAACTCCGACAGTTCAACAATATCATCCAAAAGGTCATCAATTTGATCTCCAGCTTGCGCAAAGTTGACTGGCCTCAGCAGGACTAGAATTAGGCTCAACGAACCCCAGGCCCAGGGAAAGGAAAATTTGGGCTTCTCACCCTGGTTGTCTATCCAGTGACTTAATCGCCATGAAATGAATTGTTCTCCACACTGTTGTGTAGGCTGCCTCTAGATTCAACTGTTCAAAGGTGTCAGGTTAACTCAAAGAAACAAAAATGTTATCACTTTATCCAAACACACGCCCGCTCTTTCTGTTTCCCTTTTCTCTTGGTAACTCCCCAGAGCTCATGATCTCTGTTCTCACTTCCCTGTTAGTCTGAGGTCAGCTTCCTTTGTGCTTGTTACAAGTTTTCACTCTACCTTACATATTCTCCTGGGTACTGGTCACTCCCGTAAGGGGATCCGAGCATCTTATGTTCAGAAGTGTCCCCATACTGTCCAATATCTAACGACCCAGGGGTGTAACAATAGAAAGAAGAACTTGTATTTATATAGTGCCTTACACAAACTCAGGACGTCCCAAAGTGTTTTGTAGCCAATGAAGTACTTTTGAAGTATAGTCACTGTTGTAATGTAAGGAAATCGGCAGCCAATTTGCACACAGCAAGATCCCGTAAACAGCAATGAAATAAATGACCAACTAAGTGTTGTTGGTTGAGAGATAAATGATGGCCAGGTCACCAGGGGAACCTCTCTGCACTTCTTCGAAATAGTGCTATGGGACCTTTTATAGGAACATTAGGAAAAGGAGGAGGTCCTTCAGCCCCTCGGGCCTGCTCCCCCATTCAATTAGATCACGGCTGATCTACACCTGAACTCCATTTCCCAGCTTTGCTCCATATCCCTCGATACCCTTACTTAACAAAAATCTATCGATCTCAGTCTTGAAAGCTCCAAATGACCCCCAGCCTCAACAGCCTTTTGGGGGAGAGAGTTCCAGATTTCTACCACCCTTTGTGTGAAAAAATGCTTCCTGATTTCACTCCTAAATGGCCTGGCTCTAATTTTAACATTGTGCCCCCTTGATCTGGATTCCCCAACCAGAGCAAATAGTTTCACCGTATCTACCCTATCAACATTTTCAAGCCCTCAAACAGATCACCACTTAATCTTCTACACTCAAGGGAATACAAGTCGAGTTTATGTAATCTATCCTTATAATTTAACCCTCTAAGCCCTGATATCATTCTGGTGAATCTTCACTGCACCCCCTCCAAGGCCAATATATCCTTCCTGAGGTACGATGCCCAAAACTGAATGCAGTACTCCAGATGGGGTCTGACCAAGCCTCTGTACAACTGAGATATAACTTCCTCCCCTTTGTATTCCAGCCCTCTTGAGATAAAGGCCAACATTCCATTAGTCTTTTTGATAGCTTTTTATTCCTGTTCACTAGCTTTTAATGATTTGTGTACTTGAACTCCCAAATCTCTTCCCTCCTCTACAGTTCCTAGTTTCTCATCATTTAGCCCCTTTCTTAGGTCCAAAGTGGATGGCCTCACACTTACCCACATTAAACTCCATCTGCCATAGTTTAGCCCACTCACTTAATCCATCTATGTCCCTTTGAAACTTCCTGCTCCCATCCATGCTACTTACTGTGTCTCTTAACATAGTGTTATATCGTCTTGAGAGGCTAGACAGGGCCTTGGTTTAAGACAGCACTGTCAATAGTGTAGCACTCCCTCAGTATCAGGGTGGGACTATGAACCCACAACCATCATGATTCAGAGGTGAGAGCACTACCACTGAGCCAAGGTTGACACAAGATGTTGAAGTGAATGGTGTCAATGCAAGGTCTTTCTTTCCTTCTTTCTCCTTTTAATTGGGATCTGAAATAGGAATGTCACTCAAAGAGAAGACAGGGTGGCTGGAAATGGAAAAAGAGACTCACACTGATTGCTTACACTTGGAGCACATTGTTTGGGAGATTTACTCTGTATCTAACACGTGCTGTACCTGCCCTGGGAGTGTTTGATGGGACAGTGTAGAGTGAGCTTTACTCTGTATCTAACCCGTGCTGTACTTGCCCTGGGAGTGTTTGATGGGACAGTGTAGAGGGAGATTTACTCTGTATCTAACGCATGCTGTACCTGCCCTGGGAGTGTTTGATGGGACAGTGTAGAGTGAGCTTTACTCTGTATCTAACCCGTGCTGTACTTGCCCTGGGAGTGTTTGATGGGACAGTGTAGAGGGAGATTTACTCTGTATCTAACCCATGCTGTACCTGCCCTGGGAGTGTTTGATGGACAGTGTAGAGTGAGCTTTACTCTGTATCTAACCCACGCTGTACCTGCCCTGGGAGTGTTTGATGGGACAGTATAGAGGGAGCTTTACTCTGTATCTAACCCATGCTGTACCTGCCCTGGGAGAGTTTGATGGGACAGTGTAGAGGGAGCTTTACTCTGTATCTAACCCATGCTGTACCTGCCCTGGGAGAGTTTGATGGGACAGTATAGAGGGAGCTTTACTCTGTATCTAACCCATGCTGTACCTGCCCTGGGAGAGTTTGATGGGACAGTGTAGAGGGAGCTTTACTCTGTATCTAACGCATGCTGTACCTGCTCTGGGAGTGTTTGATGGGACAGTGTAGAGGGAGCTTTACTCTGTATCTAACGCGTGCTGTACCTGCTCTGGGAGTGTTTGATGGGACAGTGTAGAGGGAGCTTTACTCTGTATCTAACGCGTGCTGTACCTGCTCTGGGATTGTTTGATGGGACAGTGTGGAGGGAGATTTACTCTGTATCTAACCCGTGCTGTACCTGCTCTGGGAGTGTTTGATGGACAGTGTAGAGGGAGCTTTACTCTGTATCTAACGCATGCTGTACCTGCTCTGGGATTGTTTGATGGGACAGTGTGGAGGGAGATTTACTCTGTATCTAACCCGTGCTGTACCTGCCCTGGGAGTGTTTGATGGGACAGTGTAGAGGGAGATTTACTCTGTATCTAACCCGTGCTGTACCTGCCCTGGGAGAGTTTGATGGTTAGAGTAGGTGTCCGGAATGGAGAGTGTTTCATACCCCCTGATACCCCCTGTACTGACCTCCCTCCCCTTGATGAGCACAACGATTCTCAAAGTAAGATTCCTTTGGACTTACTGTTTCAGGAAAGAATTTTAGAGGTCAGTGGGTGGTCCTGGGCTGATGCAGGGAGAAGAAGACAAGCTTTGTGTTGAATTATATATTTTGTTTCAGTCATATTGATAATGATACTCATTATCCTCGTTAGTCACCACGTGCAGTGACATATGCTCTGAAGTCTGTTTGAAGGCACGACCATGTGCAACATAGGTGGGAGTTGCACAGTGAACGCAGTGAACACAGTGAACGTACAGTTAAATGCTTGGCTCTGAGATGGGACCACAGTATCTGAGGATGGGGGGGGAAGGGGTTAATTTATTCTTGGTATTTAAAGATATTCGCCTGTGAATGATTATGAAATGAAGTAGAAAAGGGTAGTAAACGACTGCTGTTTCCAATCCCCCCTTAATGAACGACATGTGTTTCATGCTGCACTGTGTATCCAACAGCACACGTCTGGGAGACTTCCCGGGCCTTCTGCTTCTCGAGCTGCTGTTCGGGTTGCCAACTCAGGTTGGACATATTCCTGGAGATGTCATCACATGACATCCTGCCTCCAACCGCCCCACCCCCATACTGCCATCACTGGTCGCCCGACAAGCCCAACCTTACTGCGCACTGCCTTCCTACACCAATTAACCCGTGAACACTCTTCCAGATTGGTCATGGAGGGGTGGGGGGTCAAAGTAATAGAGGGGGGGGGTCAAGGTAATAGAGGGGGGGTCAAGGTAATAGAGGGGGGGTCAAGGTAATAGAGGAGGTCAAGGTACTGGGGGGGTAAGGTTATAGAGGGGGTAAGGTTATAGAGGGGGTGGGGTTATAGAGGGGGTGGGGTTATAGAGGGGGTAAGGTTATAGAGGGGGTGAGGTTATAGAGGGGGTAAGGTTATAGAGGGGGTGAGGTTATAGAGGGGGTAAGGTAATAGAGGGGGGTAAGGTTATAGAGGGGGGTAAGGTTATAGAGGGGGTAAGGTAATAGAGGGGGTAAGGTAATAGAGGGGGGTAAGGTTATAGAGGGGGTAAGGTTATAGAGGGGGGTAAGGTTATAGAGGGGGTAAGGTTATAGAGGGGGTAAGGTAATAGAGGGGGGTAAGGTTATAGAGGGGGTAAGGTTATAGAGGGGGTAAGGTTATAGAGGGGGTAAGGTAATAGAGGGGGGTAAGGTTATAGAAGGGGTAAGGTTATAGAGGGGGTAAGGTTATAGAGGGGGTAAGGTTATAGAGGGGGTAAGGTTATAGAGGGGGTAAGGTTATAGAGGGGGTAAGGTTATAGAGGGGGGTAAGGTTATAGAGGGGGTAAGGTTATAGAGGGGGGTAAGGTTATAGAGGGGGTAAGGTTATAGAGGGGGTAAGGTAATAGAGGGGGGTAAGGTAATAGAGGGGGGTAAGGTTATAGAAGGGGGTAAAGTAATGGGGGGTGGTGGTAATGGGGAGAGGGGTAAATGAGTTAGGACAGGAGTAGACAATAGCACTGACACACCCACCTGTTCAAGCCCTAATTCAATTACTGGCCCATCCTCACAGTTCACCCCCTTCCACACCAATCAGAAAGCCAATAGACTCTTCATTACCCGATTGGATAATTCTTGCCTCATTGAATCAGCCTTTTTTCCATCTCTAATATTTTTATAACTAATGAACGAAAGTGTTCAAAAGTATTGCCCCTCTGATTTTTCTCTCGGGTTTTGCTTGCAGCAAGTGTCCTGGATTAGCCTTTAATTTGCTGGAGACTCCAGGACAATCCTGGAGGGTTGGCAACCCTAGCTGCTGTCTGTCGTTCTCCTGGGTACTGACGGAAGCTGCTTTTCGAAGCTTGTCCTTCAAGGCTGGAAACTGTTGAAAATACATGGCAGGCTTGACAGCCTTTGAAAGAGAAACATACAAGTCTAACATTTCAAGTGGCATTCTTTGTCAGAGCTCTGGCTTTCCATCTGACAGGCCCGCCTGGGTTTTTCTTTCCCCTCCTACAGATGCTGACAGGCCCTGCTGTGTAGTAACATGTGAACATTAGGATCAGGAGGAGGCCATTCAGCCCCTCGAGCCAATTCTGCCATTCAATTAGATCACGGCTGATCTGTACCTCAACTCCATTTACCCACCTTTTCTCCATATCCCTCGCTACCCTTACCCAACAAAAATCTATCGATCTCAGTCTTGAAAGCTCAATCGTCCCCCAGCATCCACAGCCTTTTTGGGGGAGAAAGTTCCAGATTTCCACTACCCTTTGTGTGAAAAAGTGATTCCTGATTTCCCTCCTAAATGGCCAGGCTCTAATTTTAAGATTATGCCCCCTTGTTCTTGATTCCCCCACCAAAGCAAATAGTTTCTCTCTATCTACCCTATTGAATCTTTTTAACATTTTAAAGACCTCGATCAGATCACCCCTCAATCTTCTAAACTCAAGGGAATACAAGCCGAGTTTATACAACCTGTCCTCATAATTTAACCCTCTAAGCCCTGGTATCATTCTCGTGAATCTGCACTGCACCCCCTCCAAGGCCAATATATCCTTCCTGAGGTAAGATGCCCAAAACTGAATGCAGTACTCCAGATGGGGTCTGACCAAGCCTCTGTACAACTGAAATATAACTTCCTCCCCTTTGTATTCCAGCCCTCTTGAGATAAAGGACAACATTCCATTAGTCTTTTTATACCTGTCCACTAGCTTTTAATGATTTGTGTACTTGAACTCCCAAATCTCTTCCCTCCTCCACAGTTCCTAGTTTCTGACCATTTAGAAAATACTTTGATTTATCTTTCTTAGGTCCAAAGTGGATGGCCTCACACTTGCCCACATTGAATTACATAGAATTCACTTGTCCAAGCCGGTGTTTATGCTCCACACAAGCCTCCTCCCTCCCCACTTCATCTAACCCTATCAGCATACCCTTTCTCCCTCACCTAGCTTCCCCTTAAAGGCATCTATACTATTCACCTCAACCACTCCAAGTGGTTCCACATTCTCACCACTCTCTGAGTAAAGAAGTTTCTCCTGAATTCCCTATTGGATTTATTAGTGGTTGGATTTATTATTTATGGCCCCTAGTTTTGGTCTCCCCACAAGTAGAGACAACCGTCTACCCTATCAAACCCCCTCATAATTTTAAAGACCTCTATCAGGTCACTCTTCAGCCTTCTCTTTTGTAGAGAAAAGAGGTCCAGCCTGTTCAGTCTTTCCTGATAGTTTTATAGTTATATATTGAACTTCAGTTGTCGTAGTTCCAGCATTTTCTCTTTTTATTTCAGCTTTTGTGGCATCTGCAGTTTTTTTTGTTGCTTTTCACGTCCTTCAGGCTGGCACTGCCCATGCCATTGCCCGTCTGGTTAATGCCAATTGCAGCGGCTGACACTCAGCCCTGGTGCCACTCGTCCGAAAGGTGTGTAAAATTGGGCCTTTGATTAATGGAGAAGGAAGAGTCCAGCTGGCAGATATTTTGGCCTGGATTTTTGGTCTGGGCGGAATCCCAAGAGGGACAATGGTGGTGTGCCATTTGAGCCCACCATTAGTGAAGTGGGTAATTCGATCCCCCCCCCCCTCAATCCTCCTCCCTCCCAGTTTCCAAGGCCAACCTAATTTTAATAATCATGGCAAGCTCCCAGCGGTGGTGTCACCTCTGATTGTGCGCTCACCATTTGCATCAGTATGGCACGATTGTGCCTTGCACCCTGCGGAGGATTATATCCTTCGTCCCCTCTTCAGGATGCCCATCCTCGGGCAAATGCAGGTGGCAGCAGTGTGCCTGTTGCAGGGGTAACAGCAGGTGGGGGCCACGACTCTCTGGTGCAGCCTCACCAGTCTGACCTCCCTTTTGTTGCTCTTCCTGTTTTTCCATGAAGAAAAGGTGCTGAAAGACAGAAAGACTTACATTTCTATAGCGCCTTTCACGACCTCAGGACGTCCCAAAGCGCTTTACAGCCAGTGAATTACACTTGTCGTCACTGTCGTAATGTAGGAAACGTGGCAGCCAATTTTTGTACACTAATCTCCCACAAACAGCAATGTGATAATGACCAGATAATCTGTTTCAGTGATATTGGCTGAGGGATAAATATTGGCCAGGACACCAGGGAGAATTCCCCTGCTCTTCTTCGAAATAGTGTCTTGGGATCTTTTACATCCACCTGAGAGGGTAGACAGGGCCTCGGTTTAACATCTCATCTGACAGTGCAGTACTCTCTCAGTAATGCATTGAAGTGTCAGCCTGGATTATGTGCTCAAGTCTTTGGAGTGTGTCTTGAGCCCACAAACTCTGACTCAGAGGTGAGAGTGCTACCCACTGAGCCACAGCTAACAACAGAGGAGAATCCCCATTGGAAACCCCTTTCAGCCCTACCTGAAAGGAGGGAGGGCAAATGTTGGGAACACAGATGGTAGAGTTGTTGGCAGGAGAGAAGAAAAACAAAAGAAAATTCCAACATCTGTGGAGAAATAAGGGTTGTGCAAAGTTTAAAATAACTGCACTTGGCTCTTTAAATTTATTTCTGCCTTTTCCCTAGTGCCTAGCAACCCTGGGCTTTTGTTTCATCTGTACAATTGCACCGAATGAAAAAAAAGTTCAATGTGGATTCAGTACCAGGAGTAAGATGTAATCCTAAGACTTGAAAAACTAGAATTGTATTTACTGGAGCGGATAAAGTTACAACCTGTTCAGGTGGATGTAAAAGGCCCCACAGCACTATTCGAAAAACATCAGCGGAGTTCTCCTGGTGTCCAGACCAACACTTATCCCTCAACCAACACCACTAAATCTCATTCCTATTGGTGGGATCTTGCTGTGTGCAAATTAGCTGCTGCTTTTCCTACATTAGAACAGTGATTAGAGTTCAAGTAATTAATTAGCTGTGAGGCGTGTTGGGACGTCCCGTGGTCGCAAATAGCACATTCTAAATGCAAACTTCTTTCTTCCCCTCCTCCCACCCTCCCTCTCCTGTGTACAGTCACTCTGCACTCATGAATAGGAAGGACTATCACTCTATCACTGTGCATCTGTGATAATTTGTACAGGGTCATGGAGGTCAATGCCTGTTTCCCAGGCAACAGTCACTTTAAGGTAATCCACCGTGTCCCATCAAGAAAGGTGCAGGGTTGGCTCCTTGGAGATCAAGGCTACCCTCTGCGGCCCTGACTTACAGGTGCCTACACCCGCTGAGCTCAGGTTATAATGAGGAGCAAGGGGTCATCACATACTATAGGTCTGGTAAAGCAGACAGTCGGGTGTTTGGACAGATCAGGGGGAAGATCCTGCAAAACAGCCCAGCCAAAGACTCCCATGTCACCATAGTCTACTGTGTGCTGCCCACTTCCACAATACAATGAGACATCACCGTGGAGCAACTGGAGGAGGAAGATACGGAGCAGCACAGGGAGATGGAGGACGCTGAGACTGCAGCCGTAGAACCATATTTCCCAGTCATTGGAGCCAGCGACTCTACCATCTGTGTTCCCAACATTTGTCTCCCTCCTTTCAGACAAGGCTGAAAGGGTTTTCCAATGGAGTGTCTACCTCTGTTGTCAGCCGTGGCTCAGTGGGTAGCACTCACTCTCACTCACTAAACTTCTGAGTCAGAAGGGTGTGGGTTCAAGTCCCACTCCAGAGACTTGAGCACATAATCCAGTTGATACTGAGGGAGTGCTGCATTGTTGGAGGTGCTGTCTTTCAGATGAGATGTTAAACTGAGGCCTTGTCTGTCCTCTCAGGTGGATGTAAAAGATCCCATGGCACTAATTTGAAGAAGATTGGGGGAGTTCTCCCTGGTGTCCAAGCTAATATTTATCCCTCAACCAACATCACTAAAACATTGGAGCCGTTTGATAGGGTCTCTTTGACGGCACCTTCCCTCTCTACATCTTCAACATACCCTCAACAAATATGCCTTCACCTCCTACTGACCAGCCAAAGATACCATTCCTGTTACCTGCCCAATGCCACAAGGGCATGGTCTGGACACAGTATAATTACATGCACAAACAATTGTTGTTCCTTGGTGACAGAGGGTGTGACTGGCATGTGGTCGAACCCACTCCTGTGTATGTGACTTGCTTCCCCACTGGCAGGGAGTACGGCAGAGTGACTGGGCAAAGTGTGCCTGCGAGAGGCTTGAGGTGGTCCTCTGTCTCAGTGGGGGGCAGCCTGGCTCCTGTTCACTTACGCCCTGTGTACCCAGTGCACTCTCCTCAGTCTCACCTTCCATGTACCCATGCCGGTGCTTTGCGGAGTTAGAATGAGCCTTTACAGAGAGTGGAAGCTTCCTCCCAGTCTCCCTCCCTGACTAGGGAGAGAGCAGTTGGGATGAGAGGCTTGTCCTATGAGGAGAGATTGAGCAGAATGGGCCTATACTCTCTGGAGTTTTAGAAGAATGAGAGGTGATCTCATTGAAACATATAAGATTCTGAGGGGGCTTGACAGGGTAGATGCTGAGAGGCTGTTTCCCCTGGAGAGTCTAGAAGTAGGGGCATAGTCTCAGGATAAGGGGTCGGCCATTTAGGACTGAGATCGATAGATTTTTGGACTCTAAGGGAATCGGGCGGGAACGTGGAGTTGAGGTTAAAGATCAGCCATGATATTGAATGGCGGAGCAGACTGGAGGGGCCATGTGACCTACTCCTGCTCCTATTTCTAATGATCTTATGTTCTTATGAAAGTAAGGTTCTATGGCAACAACAACTCTTCAGATGTAGCTTTCCTTTGAACGAATGACATGGAATTGTTCTTCGGTTAAGTGAGTGAATAGGATGATAACAGATAGCTGCAGGAGTTCAGGCCCTGGGTTGGATAGGCCTCCGACCTCCCCATTTCCTGCTTCCTCTGAGCCCCCGATCTATACGGCCACTTCGTCAGAGGGCAGTGGTTAAGGGGCCTACTTCACTGTGACTTCTGTCCCTCTTGTTTTCTTCTGCAAACGTTGAAGGGTTAAGAATTGGAAATCAGCAGGAGCACATACAGCAATACCCCGCTCCCTGTGTGCAGCCTATCGTGGGTGTGAGTGCGTGAACATGCAACATGTAGGATGCAAGGATTTGTCAGCGGCAACAGCATTTAAGTAAGCAAGGAAAGGAACACTGAAAGGGTAAATTATTGGTACAAACCGGCCGTTCATGGGAAACATTCGAAGTACTGTAAAGACAGTGTGGGTGGGCGGTAACTCTACGCCCCATCATTATCGAGTCACGAGGGGGTCTCCCACTTTAGCGGACTAGGGTGAGCTTATTATCTTCCTGCGGCACTCCAGCCACGTCTACTGATTGGTGTCGTTGGCATTAATGTTTGTCGTGCCCCCTACCGTCCAGCTTGTCTGGATACCTGGCAGTGGGAGGAGGACCGCCATCCTCTGGCACATTTGATCCAGCAACACCCCCGTTGTCTCATCCGAATATCAGAGCTCCCTGCTGCCTGCACGCCTTTTGTTAAAAGGTTTGTCAGCTGGACCTTTACACCTAGAGACAGCTATTTGAACTGCAGCAAGGCCTTTAAAGCAGCAGCGTGCAATTTCCCACCCACTGGTGGGGAGTCTCCCATTGAGATACCTCGTGCCCACCCAGTCAGCCGTGGCTCAGTGGGGTAGCACTCTCTCCTCTCAGTCAGAAGGTTGTCGGTTCAAGATCCCACTCCAGAGACTTGAACCCATTATCCAGGCTGACACTCCCAACGTAGTACTGAGGGAGTGCTGCACTGTCGGAGGTGCCGTCTTTCAGATGAAGCATTAAACCGAGGCCCCGTCTGGCCTCTCAGGTGCAGGTAAATGATCCCATGGGACTATTTCAAAGAAGAGCAGGGGAGTTCTCCCCAGTGTCCTGGCCAATATTTATCCCTCAACCTACATCACTAAAAACTAGATTATCCATTGCTGTTTGTGGGATCTTGCTGTGCCCAAATTGGTTGCCATGTTTCCTACATTACAACAGTGACTACGCTTCAAAAATACTTCATTGGCTGTAACGAGCTTTGGGCGCTATAGAAATGCAAATCTTTTCTTCTGTCTATGCAAATTAGATTGACCCCGGTGAGATCATCCTGACACCCACCCACATGGAGGCTCAGACTGAACCTTGGGGTAAAGGTGATGAATAAAAGGATGAATTTTGAGGGGTATATCTCGATCAATGGTGAAAGGGATGGACAGTTCAAAGTTTCAGCTCTCTGGCCTGGAGTTAATATTGAACAACCTACTTGTTACATGACAGAGGCTTAATGTGGAAGGTCAGGAACATGGCATTGCTGCTTTCAGTCTTCACTAAGAGCTAAGTGAAAGTGTGTCCAGCTGGTGACATGAGCATTTCACTCTGACCGTGTGGGAGGATGGTGAGTGGGAGTAGTTTCGTTGTCTGGACTTTCAGGGACTTTTGCTGCAGTTACTGTATTTTATCGAGGGATGTCGGTTACTTCGATGCTGGGACTTTTCTTTCAGATGGAGGTTTGTTTTTAATGTGGTGAGAGGCTGTGGGTTTTAACATCCTTTGTTTAAGTCACAATTATATTGAAGATAAAGGAGTTTCTGCTCAGTTCCTCAGACAGCTCAGTGAGGGAGGGGAGGAAAGATCACTAACTAATTAATAATGGGGGTTACCGGGCACAGTACAGGGGAGAGGATTAAAGGGTCCAATCGATCAATAATGGGGGTTACCGGGCACAGTACAGGGGAGAGGATTAAAGGGTCCAATCGATCAATAATGGGGGTTACTGGGCACGGTACAGGGGAGAGGATTAAAGGGTCCAATCGATCAATAATGGGGGTTACTGGGCACAGTACAGGGGAGAGGATTAAAGGGTCCAATCGATCAATAATGGGGGTTACCGGGCACGGTACAGGGGAGAGGATTAAAGGGTCCGATCGATCAATAATGGGGGTTACTGGGCACAGTACAGGGGAGAGGATTAAAGGCCCCGATCGATCAACAATGGGGGTTACTGGGCACGGTACAGGGGAGAGGATTAAAGGCCCCGATCGATCAATAATGGGGGTTACTGGGCACAGTACAGGGGAGAGGATTAAAGGGTCCGATCGATCAATAATGGGGGTTACCGGGCACAGTACAGGGGAGAGGATTAAAGGGTCCAATCGATCAATAATGGGGGTTACCGGGCACGGTACAGGGGAGAGGATTAAAGGGTCCAATCGATCAATAATGGGGGTTACCGGGCACAGTACAGGGGAGAGGATTAAAGGGCCCCAATCGATCAATAATGGGGGTTACCGGGCACGGTACAGGGGAGAGGATTAAAGGGTCCAATCGATCAATAATGGGGGTTACCGGGCACAGTACAGGGGAGAGGATTAAAGGGTCCAATCGATCAATAATGGGGGTTACCGGGCACAGTACAGGGGAGAGGATGAAAGGGTCCAATCGATCAATAATGGGGGTTACTGGGCACAGTACAGGGGAGAGGATTAAAGGGTCCAATCGATCAATAATGGGGGTTACTGGGCACAGTACAGGGGAGAGGATTAAAGGGTCCAATCGATCAATAATGGGGGTTACTGGGCACAGTACAGGGGAGAGGATTAAAGGGTCCAATCGATCAATAATGGGGGTTACCGGGCACAGTACAGGGGAGAGGATTAAAGGGTCCAATCGATCAATAATGGGGGTTACCGGGCACGGTACAGGGGAGAGGATTAAAGGGTCCAATCGATCAATAATGGGGGTTACTGGGCACAGTACAGGGGAGAGGATTAAAGGGTCCAATCGATCAATAATGGGGGTTACTGGGCACGGTACAGGGGAGAGGATTAAAGGGTCCAATCGATCAATAATGGGGGTTACTGGGCACAGTACAGGGGAGAGGAGTAAAGGGTCCAATCGATCAATAATGGGGGTTACCGGGCACGGTACAGGGGAGAGGATTAAAGGGTCCAATCGATCAATAATGGGGGTTACCGGGCACGGTACAGGGGAGAGGATTAAAGGGTCCAATCGATCAATAATGGGGGTTACTGGGCACAGTACAGGGGAGAGGATTAAAGGGTCCAATCGATCAATAATGGGGTTTACCGGGCACGGTACAGGGGAGAGGATTAAAGGGTCCAATCGATCAATAATGGGGTTTACCGGGCACGGTACAGGGGAGAGGATTAAAGGGTCCAATCGATCAATAATGGGGGTTACCGGGCACAGTACAGGGGAGAGGATTAAAGGGTCCAATCGATCAATAATGGGGTTTACCGGGCACGGTACAGGGGAGAGGATTAAAGGGCCCCAATCGATCAATAATGGGGGTTACTGGGCACAGTACAGGGGAGAGGATTAAAGGGTCCAATCGATCAATAATGGGGGTTACTGGGCACAGTACAGGGGAGAGGAGTAAAGGGTCCGATCGATCAATAATGGGGGTTACTGGGCACGGTACAGGGGAGAGGATTAAAGGGTCCAATCGATCAATAATGGGGGTTACCGGGCACAGTACAGGGGAGAGGATTAAAGGGTCCAATCGATCAATAATGGGGGTTACTGGGCACAGTACAGGGGAGAGGAGTAAAGGGTCCAATCGATCAATAATGGGGGTTACTGGGCACAGTACAGGGGAGAGGATTAAAGGGTCCAATCGATCAATAATGGGGGTTACTGGGCACAGTACAGGGGAGAGGAGTAAAGGGTCCAATCGATCAATAATGGGGGTTACTGGGCACAGTACAGGGGAGAGGATTAAAGGGTCCAATCGATCAATAATGGGGGTTACTGGGCACAGTACAGGGGAGAGGATTAAAGGGTCCAATCGATCATTAATGGGGGTTACCGGGCACAGTACAGGGGAGAGGATTAAAGGGTCCAATCGATCAATAATGGGGGTTACTGGGCACAGTACAGGGGAGAGGATTAAAGGGTCCAATCGATCAATAATGGGGGTTACTGGGCACTGTACAGGGGAGAGGATTAAAGGGTCCCGATCGATCAATAATGGGGGTTACTGGGCACTGTACAGGGGAGAGGATTAAAGGGTCCAATCGATCAATAATGGGGGTTACTGGGCACAGTACAGGGGAGAGGATTAAAGGGTCCAATCGATCAATAATGGGGGTTACCGGGCACAGTACAGGGGAGAGGATTAAAGGGTCCAATCGATCAATAATGGGGGTTACCGGGCACAGTACAGGGGAGAGGATTAAAGGGTCCAATCGATCAATAATGGGGGTTACCGGGCACAGTATGGGGAGAGGATTAAAGGGTCCAATCGATCAATAATGGGGGTTACTGGGCACAGTACAGGGGAGAGGATTAAAGGGTCCAATCGATCAATAATGGGGGTTACCGGGCACAGTACAGGGGAGAGGATTAAAGGGTCCAATCGATCAATAATGGGGGTTTCCGGGCACAGTATGGGGAGAGGATTAAAGGGTCCAATCGATCAATAATGGGGGTTACTGGGCACGGTACAGGGGAGAGGATTAAAGGGTCCAATCGATCAATAATGGGGGTTACTGGGCACAGTACAGGGGAGAGGATTAAAGGGTCCAATCGATCAATAATGGGGGTTACTGGGCACGGTACAGGGGAGAGGATTAAAGGGTCCAATCGATCAATAATGGGGGTTACTGGGCACGGTACAGGGGAGAGGATTAAAGGGTCCAATCGATCAATAATGGGGGTTACTGGGCACAGTACAGTGGAGAGGATTAAAGGGTCCAATCGATCAATAATGGGGGTTACTGGGCACGGTACAGGGGAGAGGATTAAAGGGCCCCGATCGATCAATAATGGGGGTTACTGGGCACAGTACAGGGGAGAGGATTAAAGGGCCCCGATCGATCAATAATGGGGGTTACTGGGCACAGTACAGGGGAGAGGATTAAAGGGCCCGATCGATCAATAATGGGGGTTACTGGGCACAGTACAGGGGAGAGGATTAAAGGGCCCGATCGATCAATAATGGGGGTTACCGGGCACAGTACAGGGGAGAGGATTCAAGGGTCCGATCGATCAATAATGGGGGTTACTGGGCACGGTACAGGGGAGAGGATTAAAGGCCCCGATCGATCAATAATGGGGGTTACCGGGCACAGTACAGGGGAGAGGATTAAAGGGTCCGATCGATCAATAATGGGGGTTACTGGGCACGGTACAGGGGAGAGGATTAAAGAGCTCCTTTGATATGGGGCCATCGACAAAACAAATTGAAAGTCGTGACATTTTGAAGAAGGTGTGAGGCAGGGAGGAAGGAAATGAATAAAATCAAAGCCCAATTGGATGGCGCAGCCTAATTAGATTGATTGACCGGCAATCAATGGATGGTTCCATTTATTCTGAAGCTGTTGCAGTTTAATGTGTCGGGGAAAGATGCCCCATATTGATGGGTTTCTCTGGAGAATGAACCTGTATGTAACAGAGGGCCGACTCCAAGACTTCATCTTTCAAACCCTTCAAACATCTTAACAGGAAGATTGCAGTCGACGATGCAGTGGGGCTAACCCTCCCCTCCCCCACCCCCACCCCCACCCCCTCCCCCTCCCCCTCCCCCTCTGAGTTGAGCCCCACAGAGTTTCTGTTATGTAATTCTTTTTTTTTGAACGATATAACGTTGACCGTTTTAGTCTTAATCCCTTAATACAATGACAGTGAGGCGTGCTTTTGGTTGCACACATTCCACCTTGGTGAGCATGACCGTTTTACCCAGGTATCCATGGATTTCACACCGTGAGACGCCATTGCTTACACAGTCAGGAATGATGCAGGATTTCCTTCTCTTCCACCCCCCCCCCCCGAGTTTTCTCCCCATCTTTCCCGAGGTTGCGGTCGGAGATCGCTGTGGCCTCAGACGCTGGCAGCCCTCGGTTGTCCCACCCAAGGGACCGTTCCTCCTCCGTGAGCCTTTGCAGCGAGCCTCAACGTAAAGCGACAGTGGGGCAGTGATGATGGGGCATCAGACTGAGCCCAGCCCTGTGTGCACCCTGCATCTGCCCACCTGCATTTTCCAACGCGGGTCAATGGGTAACGGCGCATAGAGAGACATTATTCAGCCAGTAAAGTCGACACTGAGTTTTCTCTCCACATGAGCCACCTAGTCTAACTCCACTCTTTGGCGTACTCCCCATAGTCGTTAATATTCCTTTTCCTCCCTAAGCAACCATCTAATTACCTTTTAAAAGAATTTATGGACTGTGATTCAACAGCAGTCTGTGGCAGAGAATTCCACATTTTAACCACAAACTGGGTGGAGAAATTCTTTTTCGAACCTCCCCTTTAATTCTTTAAAGGGAAGGTTAGAGAAAACAGGAAGCATAGCTGATTTGATTTTTTTCCCTTCCAACCGAGAGGCACTTGGGCCTATTCTCGGGTCCCCAGTACAGCCTTGGCTGAAATCAGGTGACACAGTGGAGACCAGGGGATTGAACATGCTCCAAGAGCCTGCGAGCTGCCGGGAGTATAACTCCTGCTACAGCCACCCAAGGCAGACAGGTCAAAAGGTAGGAGCAGGACTAAAGGCCGGTCTATTGGCCTCCTGGTAGGGGGGTGTGAGCCAGACTAAAGGCCAGTCCATTGGCCCTCCTGGTAGGGGGGTGTGAGTCAGACTAAAGGCCAGTCCATTGGCCCTCCTGGTAGGGGGGTGTGTGAGCCAGACTAAAGAGCAGTCCATTGGCCCTCCCGGTAGGGGGGTGTGAGCCAGACTAAAGGCCAGTCCATTGGCCCTCCTGGTAGGGGGGTGTGAGCCAGACTAAAGGCCAGTCCATTGGCCCTCCTGGTAGGGGGGTGTGAGTCAGACTAAAGGCCAGTCCATTGGCCCTCCCGGTAGGGGGGTGTGAGCCAGACTAAAGGCCAGTCCATTGGCCCTCCTGGTAGGGGGGTGTGAGCCAGACTAAACGCCAGTCCATTGGCCCTCCTGGTAGTGGGGTGTGAGCCAGACTAAAGGCCAGTCCATTGGCCTTCCTGGTAGAGGGGGTGTGAGTCGGACTAAAGGCCAGTCCATTGGCCCTCCTGGTAGGGGGGTGTGAGTCAGACTAAACGCCAGTCCATTGGCCCTCCTGGTAGGGGGGTGTGAGCCAGACTAAAGGCCAGTCCATTGGCCCTCCTGGTAGGGGGGTGTGAGCCAGACTAAAGGCCAGTCCATTGGCCCTCCTGGTAGGGGGGTGTGAGTCAGACTAAAGGCCAATCCATTGGCCCTCCTGGTAGGGGGGTGTGAGCCAGACTAAAGACCAGTCCATTGGCCTTCCTGGTAGAGGGGGTGTGAGTCGGACTAAACGCCAGTCCATTGGCCCTCCTGGTAGGGGGGTGTGAGCCAGACTAAAGGCCAGTCCATTGGCCCTCCTGGTAGGGGGGTGTGAGCCAGACTAAAGGCCAGTCCATTGGCCTTCCTGGTAGGGGGGGTGTGAGTCAGACTAAACGCCAGTCCATTGGCCCTCCTGGTAGGGGGGTGTGAGTCAGACTAAAGGCCAGTCCATTGGCCCTCCTGGTAGGGGGGTGTGAGCCAGACTAAAGGCCAGTCCATTGGCCTTCCTGGTAGTGGGGTGTGAGTCAGACTAAAGGCCAGTCCATTGGCCTTCCTGGTAGGGGGGGTGTGAGTCAGACTAAAGGCCAGTCCATTGGCCCTCCTGGTAGTGGGGTGTGAGTCAGACTAAAGGCCAGTCCATTGGCCCTCCTGGTAGGGGGGTGTGAGTCAGACTAAAGGCCAGTCCATTGGCCCTCCTGGTAGGGGGGGTGTGAGTCAGACTAAAGGCCAGTCCATTGGCCCTCCTGGTAGGGGGGTGTGAGTCAGACTAAAGGCCAGTCCATTGGCCCTCCTGGTAGGGGGGGTGTGAGCCAGACTAAAGGCCAGTCCATTGGCCCTCCTGGTAGGGGGGTGTGAGTCAGACTAAAGGCCAGTCCATTGGCCCTCCTGGTAGGGGGGTGTGAGTCAGACTAAAGGCCAGTCCATTGGCCCTCCTGGTAGGGGGGTGTGAGTCAGACTAAACGCCAGTCCATTGGCCCTCCTGGTAGGGGGGTGTGAGCCAGACTAAAGGCCAGTCCATTGGCCCTCCTGGTAGGGGGGTGTGAGCCAGACTAAAGGCCAGTCCATTGGCCTTCCTGGTAGGGGGGTGTGAGCCAGACTAAAGACCAGTCCATTGGCCCTCCTGGTAGTGGGGTGTGAGTCAGACTAAACGCCAGTCCATTGGCCCTCCTGGTAGTGTGGTGTGACCTGGACTGAAGGCCAGTCCATGTGAAAATGCCTTCTTTTACAGAAACAACCCAGAGACAAGATGAATCTGTTACAGACCGGCAAATATAAACATTAAATGCAGAGATGGTGTTCTCCTGGATGTAAGGCAAGATGCTACACTGATCGGAGTCAAATATCTTGCTCTGGACAGACTGGCGCTCCCCCATGGCCCCTAAGCTCGCTCTCCAACTCCAGAATGTTCTCTAGAGGCTGAGTACGCAGCAGTAACCGAGCAGTAGAATGGTTCTTCAGGGTTGAGTTGAGATTGTGGGTTCAAGTCCCACTCCAGAGACTCGAGCCCATAACCTAGGCCGACACTTCAGGAGCAGTACTGAGGGAGTGCGGCCCTGTCGGAGTTGCCCCCGTCAACCTTCCAGTGGTTCAGGTGGGCATTAAAGATCTCAAAGCTCTACTCAAAGAAGAACCTGCGAGTTCTCCCAGTGTCCTGGCCAACATTCACTCCTTCAACCAACACCAACCAAGGCAGATTAACTGGACATCCATCTCACGGTAGGGTCTTGCTGTGTTCAAAATGGCTGCCGCAGCTGCCTCCACGGCAATGGTGACTGCACATCGAAGTAACTCATGGCAACTGCTTTAAGATGTGAAAAGATGCTATATAACTGCACGCCTGTCTTTAACAGAATATTAGATGATCTGCCCGGTGGAAACACGAAGACAGTGGGCAACCCTCGAAGATACGTTTGGAATAAAGAGAAAAAACTCCTGCCAACAGCAGCCCAGGACTGGGAAATGTGCGGAAATCAGTCTCACTGTGCCGGTCTTTGTGAGCGCCAGAAAGTTGTCGTGTGGAAACCCAAATCACTAACAGCTGGATCACATTTCAAGAAAATTGCAGTCCCCACATAATAGGAATTCCTAACCGCAATTCAATTAATTTTTCCACCTCGTAATAATGCCATTCAACTCCCGTGTCTGCAGAGTGCGCACTGCTCGCTTTTTATTTTGTTGTTGTTGCTGTGAATCAGATCCCAGCTAAGGCTCTGTGTACCGTTCTGGTCCGACTCCTGAGATGGTTGGGTTGCGCTGGGTAAATGAAATGTTTCCCCCGAGGCTGTGTTGCCGAGGGTGAACTGGGGTGTTTGGGGTGGGGGGATATTGATTAGCCACTGGTCGCTCACCACTGGCACTTAGGTCAGAATCCGGACCGATGGGGTGAAAACCTCCTCCGTCTGCCGGGGTCTTACGGGAAACGAGGGTGGTCAGTTTCAACCCAGGTCTCAGAGGGTCCACAGGGAGCATAGAACTGTCCTTAATTTATCACTCATGGCTGGCAAGGGAAATGGAACATGTCAGACTATTGTGGAAGGAGCTTTACTCTGTATCTAACCCGTGCTGTACCTGCCCTGGGAGTGTTTGATGGGACAGTGTAGAGGGAACATTACTCTGTATCTAACCCGTGCTGTACCTGCCCTGGGAGTGTTTGATGGGACAGTGTAGAGGGAGCTTTACTCTGTATCTAACCCCTGTTGTACCTGCCCTGGGAGTGTTTGATGGGACAGTGTAGAGGGAGCTTTACTCTGTATCTAACCCATGCTGTACCTGCCCTGGGAGTGTTTGATGGGACAGTGTAGAGGGAGATTTACTCCGTATCTAACCAGTGCTGTACCTGCCCTGGGAGTGTTTGATGGGACAGTGTAGAGGGAGCTTTACTCTGTATCTAACCCCTGCTGTACCTGCCCTGGGAGTGTTTGATGGGACAGTGTAGAGGGAGCTTTACTCTGTATCTAACCTGTGCTGTACCTGCCCTGGGAGTGTTTGATGGGACAGTGTAGAGGGAGCTTTACTCTGTATCTAACCCCTGCTGTACCTGCCCTGGGAGTGTTTGATGGGACAGTGTAGAGGGAGCTTTACTCTGTATCTAACCCCTGCTGTACCTGCCCCGGGAGTGTTTGATGGACAGTGTAGAGGGAGCTTTACTCTGTATCTATCCTGTGCTGTACCTGCCCTGGGAGTGTTTGATGGGACAGTGTAGAGGGAGCTTTACTCTGTATCTAACCCGTGCTGTACCTGACCTGGGAGTGTTTGATGGACAGTGTAGAGGGAGCTTTACTCTGTATCTAACCCGTGCTGTACCTGCCCTGGGAGTGTTTGATGGACAGTGTAGAGGAAGATTTACTCTGTATCTAACCCGTGCTGTACCTGCCCTGGGAGTGTTTGATGGGACAGTGTAGAGGGAGCTTTACTCTGTATCTAACCCGTGATGTATCTGCCCTGGGAGTGTTTGATGGACAGTGTAGAGGAAGATTTACTCTGTATCTAACCCGTGTTCTACCTGCCCTGGGAGTGTTTGATGGGACAGTGTAGAGGGAGATTTACTCTGTATCTAACCCGTGCTGTACCTGCCCTGGGAGTGTTTGATGGGACAGTGTAGAGGGAACATTACTCTGTATCTAACCCGTGCTGTACCTGCCCTGGGAGTGTTTGATGGGACAGTGTAGAGGGAGATTTACTCTGTATCTAACCCCTGCTGTACCTGCCCTGGGAGTGTTTGATGGACAGTGTAGAGGGAGCTTTACTCTGTATCTAACCCGTGATGTACCTGCCCTGGGAGTGTTTGATGGGACAGTGTAGAGGGAGCTTTACTCTGTATCTAACCCGTGCTGTACCTGCCCTGGAAGTGTTTGATGGGACAGTGTAGAGGGAACATTACTCTGTATCTAACCCGTGCTGTACCTGCCCTGGGAGTGTTTGATGGGACAGTGTAGAGGGAGATTTACTCTGTATCTAACCCCTGCTGTACCTGCCCTGGAAGTGTTTGATGGGACAGTGTAGAGGGAGATTTACTCTGTATCTAACCCATGCTGTACCTGCCCTGGGAGTGTTTGATGGGACAGTGTAGAGGGAGATTTACTCTGTATCTAACCCGTGCTGTACCTGCCCTGGGAGTGTTTGATGGACAGTGTAGAGGGAACATTACTCTGTATCTAACCCATGCTGTACCTGTCCTGGGAGTGTTTGATGGGACAGTGTAGAGGGAGCTTTACTCTGTATCTAACCCCTGTTGTACCTGCCCTGGGAGTGTTTGATGGGACAGTGTAGAGGGAGATTTACTCTGTATCTAACCCCTGTTGTACCTGCCCTGGGAGTGTTTGATGGGACAGTGTAGAGGGAGCTTTACTCTGTATCTAACCCGTGCTGTACCTGCCCTGGGAGTGTTTGATGGGACAGTGTAGAGGGAGCTTTACTCTGTATCTAACCCATGCTGTACCTGCCCTGGGAGTGTTTGATGGGACAGTGCAGAGGGAACATTACTCTGTATCTAACCCATGCTGTACCTGCCCTGGGAGTGTTTGATGGGACAGTGTAGAGGGAACATTACTCTGTATCTAACCCGTGCTGTACCTGCCCTGGGAGTGTTTGATGGGACAGTGTAGAGGGAGCTTTACTCTGTATCTAACCCCTGCTGTACCTGCCCTGGGAGTGTTTGATGGGACAGTGTAGAGGGAACATTACTCTGTATCTAACCCGTGCTGTACCTGCCCTGGGAGTGTTTGATGGGACAGTGTAGAGGGAGATTTACTCTGTATCTAACCCCTGCTGTACCTGCCCTGGGAGTGTTTGATGGGACAGTGTAGAGGGAACATTACTCTGTATCTAACCCGTGCTGCACCTGCCCTGGGAGTGTTTGATGGGACAGTGTAGAGGGAGCTTTACTCTGTATCTAACCCCTGCTGTACCTGCCCTGGAAGTGTTTGATGGGACAGTGTAGAGGGAGATTTACTCTGTATCTAACCCATGCTGTACCTGCCCTGGGAGTGTTTGATGGGACAGTGTAGAGGGAGATTTACTCTGTATCTAACCCGTGCTGTACCTGCCCTGGGAGTGTTTGATGGACAGTGTAGAGGGAGATTTACTCTGTATCTAACCCGTGCTGTACCTGCCCTGGGAGTGTTTGATGGGACAGTGTAGAGGGAGATTTACTCTGTATCTAACCCGTGCTGTACCTGCCCTGGGAGTGTTTGATGGGACAGTGTGGAGGGAACATTACTCTGTATCTAACCCCTGCTGTACCTGCCCTGGGAGTGTTTGATGGGACAGTGTAGAGGGAGATTTACTCT
Organism: Heptranchias perlo; assembly: GCF_035084215.1. Lineage (NCBI taxonomy): Eukaryota > Metazoa > Chordata > Chondrichthyes > Hexanchiformes > Hexanchidae > Heptranchias > Heptranchias perlo. Next base: position 9,988,523 of record NC_090334.1, read on the forward strand.
GTATCTAACCCGTGCTGTACCTGCCCTGGGAGTGTTTGATGGGACAGTGCAGAGGGAACATTACTCTGTATCTAACCCCTGCTGTACCTGTCCTGGGAGTGTTTGATGGGACAGTGTAGAGGGAGATTTACTCTGTATCTAACCCCTGTTGTACCTGCCCTGGGAGTGTTTGATGGGACAGTGTAGAGGGAGATTTACTCTGTATCTAACCCCTGTTGTACCTGCCCTGGGAGTGTTTGATGGGACAGTGTAGAGGGAGATTTACTCTGTATCTAATCCGTGCTGTACCTGCCCTGGGAGTGTTTGATGGGACAGTGTAGAGGGAGATTTACTCTGTATCTAACCCGTGCTGTACCTGCCCTGGGAGTGTTTGATGGGACAGTGTAGAGGGAGATTTACTCTGTATCTAACCCGTGCTGTACCTGCCCTGGGAGTGTTTGATGGGACAGTGTAGAGGGAGATTTACTCTGTATCTAATCCGTGCTGTACCTGCCCTGGGAGTGTTTGATGGGACAGTGTAGAGGGAGATTTACTCTGTATCTAACCCCTGTTGTACCTGCCCTGGGAGTGTTTGATGGGACAGTGTAGAGGGAGATTTACTCTGTATCTAACCCCTGCTGTACCTGCCCTGGGAGTGTTTGATGGGACAGTGTAGAGGGAGATTTACTCTGTATCTAACCTGTGCTGTACCTGCCCTTGGAGTGTTTGATGGACAGTGTAGAGGGAGATTTACTCTGTATCTAACCTGTGCTGTACCTGCCCTTGGAGTGTTTGATGGACAGTGTAGAGGGAGATTTACTCTGTATCTAACCTGTGCTGTACCTGCCCTTGGAGTGTTTGATGGGACAGTGTAGAGGGAGATTTACTCTGTATCTAACCCGTGCTGTAGCTGTCCTTGGAGTGTTTGATGGACAGTGTAGAGGGAGCATTACTCTGTATCTAACCCGTGCTGTACCTGTCCTGGGAGTGTTTGATGGACATTGTAGAGGGAGCATTACTCTGTATCTAACCCGTGCTGTACCTGTCCTGGGAGTGTTTGATGGACAGTGTAGAGGGAGCTTTACTCTGTATCTAACCCGTGCTGTACTTGCCCTGGGAGTGTTTGATGGGACAGTGTAGAGGGAGCATTACTCTGTATCTAACCCGTGCTGTACTTGCCCTGGGAGTGTTTGATGAGACAGTGTAGAGGGAGCATTACTCTGTATCTAACCCGTGCTGTACTTGCCCTGGGAGTGTTTGATGGGACAGTGTAGAGGGAGCTTTACTCTGTATCTAACCCGTGCTGTACTTGCCCTGGGAGCACAGGACGCTGGAGCTGAGCCCCTGAAGTTGTGGTTGTGGTTGTGTTTTGTTTCCACTGTTTCCGGGAGTTTCCTCACTGCCTTGTAAAGTGAAGAATTTCCACTTGCCCCTTTCAAGGCAAATGATGGATTGGTGCCGAGCCCGGTCTGGGGCCTCCTAAGCCGGGAGTTCCCATCCCGAGCTTCAGACAGGACCCAGCGTTGTAGTGGCAGCTGGTAAACCAAGTGAGTGAAGTCGTATTGGCCTGAAATAGGGCCTATGTAGGCCTGACTGCTGGGCCCAGGGTTTGGTTGGGACCCCTGATGACTGGGCAGATTAGTCCTCTTGCTCAGGGGGCCAGGGTAAACACTGCCAATGTTGTTGGGCTGTGGGAAAGTGGAGGGGTCTGTGCAACCCTTCCCCCCATATCAAAGACAGAGTTTCTGTGGGCAGGCGAATGCCCTTGGTGCCACTTTGCCCATCCGCCCATGCTGATGAGGTGCTATCCCACTGATCTCTTAAACATCGGTGGTGTCAGAGCACAGAAACCAAGGTAATTCTGGGCTTGGTGTCCAAAGTGGACTTGTTCTGTTGTTCAGCAACAGCAGACTCACCTTGTTGAGCAAAAAAAAAGCAAAAAAATGGAACCAAATGATTGTGCACTCAATTCCTCAGTGGGCCATATTACAGTTAAAATATGTTTTATCTCCTTTGTCCAGATGTTACTGCCTCTGACAATCAGAAGACTGAGGTAGTAATCACTGGAACTGTGACCAGAAGCCCATGAAATACAGCGGTATGTGAACGAGATGAGAGTCCACCGTTCTCAGTGAGAGGAAAGAAAGAGCTTTCATTTATTTATATAGCACCTTTCACTTCCTCAGGATGCCCCAAAGTGCTTCACAGCCAATGAATTACTTTTCAAATGTAGTCACTATTGTTTTGAATAGCAAGATCCCAGAAGCAGGAATGAGATGAATGGATAGATAATCTGCTTTTGGTGGTGTTGGTTCACAGGTGAATGTTGGCCAAGACACCAGGAGAACTCCCTGCTCTTCTTTGGATATTACCATTGGATCTTTTACATCCATCATAGGCATGTGGGGCCTCAGTTTGAACATCTTACCTGAAAGACGGCACCTCCGACAGTGCAGCACTCCCTTAGCACAGCACTGAAGTGGAACTTAAATCCACAACCATCTAACTTGGAGGTGAAAGCACTACCAACTGAGTCAGGTGAAGTATACTGGACCTGCTTCCTAACTATTCCCCATCAATGTTGTCATTGTCCAGAATTTCTGGGTAAATTGGGGAAGGAGTTGTCCTACAGAGTCCTTTCAGATTATTTTGTGTGAGAGAGCGTTAACAGTCAACCCTAGATATATGGTTGAATAGACTAGGCTTGTATTCCCTTGAATATAGAAGATTAAGGAGTGATCTAATTGAGAGGTTTAAGATGATTAAAGGATTTGATAGGGTAGATAGAGAGAAACTATTTCCTCTGGTGGGAGAGTCCAGAACAAGGGGGCATAACCTTAAAATTAGAGCCAGGCCGTTCAAGGGTGATGTCTGGAAGCACTTCTTCACACAAAAGGGTAGTGGAAATCTGGAACTCTCTCCCCGAAAAAGCTGTTGAGGCTGGGGGTCAATTGAAAATGTCAAAACTGAGATTGATAGATTTTTGTTAGGTAAGGGTATTAATGGTTATGGAAACAAGGCGGGTAGATGGAGTTAAGATACAGATCGGCCACGATCTAATTGAATGGCGGAACAGGCTCGAGGGGCTGAATGGCCTACTTCTGTTCCTATGTTTATTTTGTGAACATCTCTCTCTGGATTACTGTTCGTTCTGCTCCACTGATGTTTTAAGATCAGTTTGCACCTTTCGAGAAAATGAATGATATTGGACCGAACGTATGTGGTAGGAAAGATTTTTTGAATCTCGGAGTAGAGCAATGGTAATGGGTACTTGGGGATGGGTAAAGCAAGATTAGATTCACGCACTGCAGCCGTGTGAATGGAATGTTCGCATGATTCAGTGAGATATAAGAAACATCAATACCAAAAAAAAATTAAAATGGCAGAGGGAAGATCTGTCTGAGCACTAATTATCACGTGACTGGTTCCAAAGCAATGTTGCAGAAGCCAAGGTGTAGGAAAGGCACTTTTAAGATGTTATACTGAAGAAAGTCCATCATCTTTCAACATTCTTACCTGTGTAGGAGAAGGTCACAGATGGATTCAGATGAAGAAGTGCCCATTTGGTCTCATTTTCCAGAATACCAACCCTACTGTTGTCCCATTACAACGTCCAGCTTTTTCGTAGACAAGCCATAGATAGGGAGAAACTGTTTCCACTGGCAGGAGGGACGGTAACCAGAGGATGCAGATTTAAGATAATTGGCAAAAAAAAAGCCAGAGGGGAGATGAGAAGAATTTTTTTTACTCAGTGAGTTATGACGGTCTGGAATGGACTGCCTGAAGCAGATTCAATAATAACTTCCAAAAGGGAATTGGATAAATACTTGAAAAGGAAACATTTGCAGGGCTATGGGGCAAGAGCAGGGGAGTGGGACTCTTTCAGAGAGCCAGCATAGGCACGATGGGCTGAATGGATTCTATTGCTATAAATTGGATAGCCCAGTGGTGAAGGATAGAATACTAGAGCCTGGTCTTCAGTTGCTTCCAAGCCTTTATTCACAGAGATCCACATTACACCCAGACCACCCAATAGATCAGCTCTCTTATAAATGGATACAAGAAGGTCTCAATTGATATGCACCACCTGAATACAATTAACATTAATTGATATAAATCACATGGATACACTTAAAATCTATGATTCTAAGCCCAGTATCCTGGCTTCAACTGCCTTTCCTGGCAACCTGTTCTGGAATCTCTCAGGATAAAGAGGAGAGGGGGAGAGAGAGAGAGAAAGTATAGGACTCATCTCTGGTTAGCATGAAAACTCTGGGATTTTATTGGTTTTCTTTGGTTTGTGGAACATCTGTGCTCATCAAGTTGAGGGATGTTAGCACTGAGGGATGGAACACGTCCCAGTTTGATCACCCAGGTTCAACATGAAGTACTTCCAGGTCATTTGTAGGACAGATGATAGCTCCGTCTACACTGCCCTAACACTGCGTCTCTGTCATAACCTGAGAAGAGTGCCCCCTACTGAACCAGCCTGGCATTTCTCGATCAGACACCTGCTCTAGAATGCCGATTTAATGCTGATAAATGCCAGACCTAAGTGCAGCTTTGTGCTGAGAGCCCACACTTATTGGGAACCTGATTGGCACTCCCCATTTAATGTGGAGCCTTTCCATCCAACGGATGGAAGAGACTTCCATCTGATCTGTCTGGACTGGATTTGAACCCAAGCTCCTGAGACCAAAGGACCATGTGCTGACCAACAGGACCACCTGGGCCCCCAGCACTGGGATATTAAATATCAACAGAGCTAGTCCTCTAGTAGAGGGCCCACCCCATCCCCTGTGAGTGGGCCAGCATTTTTGGCGTTTGCGATAGGTAAAGCAGTTAATGATGTCCGGGGGATGAAAGCTGGAAAGATCACTTCCTATGTGGGAGCAGCTTGCCTCCTGCACTTTGTTTTGACAGAGAGAAACTGTTATGATAGGGTCTGAGTCAACTACATCTGGAAAAAAACTTAGGACGCTGGAGTCTGCTAACGGCCGCGGGATTTCTCTCAACTAATTACCTATCAGCAGTTCTAATATATGGATAATTTTCACCAGACTTGTTTCCCACACCGCAATGGCATTGTCTCCCAGTTACGGATGCCAATCTGTTTAGAATGCCATTGTTGGTTAAGGGGAGAGTTTTCTTCCTGATGGCTCATTCAATTAAAAACAGTGGCGGACTTCGTGCATTGAGTTATGTCAAACGAAGGCCATCCAAATGTTTCGCACAGCTCCGAATGTTGGCAATCCCCCTGTGAGGACCAACCCACAGAACTGGACTCCTCAGAACTCCACGAACTTGGCTGTGGATATCCCCTATCCAGAGACGTCTCTCTGGCTGTGGTCTGTGCTCAGGAAACGCACGGATTTCACTGGGTTTTTTTGTGCTTCCTACTCCAGGGATGATTATCTAAGTCCTTTCGTCAGTTTGATGGAGACAAAACATACTTCATTTACTGGGCTCTTTGGAAGAATGCGAATTGGAAAAATTGTAGAGATCTGTATCTCATATGAATAGTCAGTTGCTATTGACTGAAGATCTTGATTTTCCCATAGTAAGAGTGCGATGGAGCAGAATTTTCATTCTATGTTACATAGGGAAAGATTTCTGTATTATGTTTGTTTTTATATATGCTTTCATTGGCATTTTCAAGGGATAAACCAAATGCTAAAGGACCATATATAAACACAGTGATATTCAGGGTTTTTTTTACATACATTATATATGTATATACCTATATCTATGTATATATAGGGTTAATGTGTTTTAGGAGTAATTATTATGAACTGGAAGCTGTCTTTCCTACTAAACCCCAGGATAGAGATTGAAGTCCAGCTGTTTGCAAAACCTCTGTCTGGTTCTATAATCTGTAAACGAGCCAGGATATGAAAGCTTTAGTCTAAGTGCTAATCTAATTATGGTTCCTCAAAACATGAATTGACATACAAAGTCTGGACAAGATATGAGCAGCTATTTATTAAGTGATTCGATGCACAAGATACACACACCACAGTGTTTTTTGAATTGATTGTTTGACAGCTCTTCATTAAAAGTCATTCAGTCTGGGATATGCACTGCCAACCTTTCGCAATATCTTTCGTTCAGTTTTCAGCTCGATTTTTGGAATGGACATTTGTCCTCCATGGGCCTAATTAACAATCTCAGTGCCCTTGTACAGATATTTCATAAGGAAGTCTACAAAAGACTATTTCCTCCAAAAGTTTTGTGACAGAAAGATGCTCTATAATAGATATTTCAATCTCTTGTGGACTGAATTTATCGCTATTGTTTTATATGTTTTTGTACCATCTGCTATGTTTTTCTGCTTCTGTATAATTATCTTACTTGTAAATAAATCTGATGGTTAATTTTAACATGAATGCAATGATGCATTTTGGTAGGAAGAATGAGGAGAGGCAATATAAATTAAATGGTACAATTTTAAAGGGGGTGCAGGATCAGAGAGACCTGGGGGTGTATGTACACAAATCTTTGAAGGTGGCAGGACAAGTTGATAAGACTGTTAAAAAAGCATATGGGATTATTAATAGCGGCATAGAGTAGAAAAGCAAAGAAGTTATGCTGAACCTTTATAAAATACTGGTTAGGCCTCAGCTGGAGTATTGTGTTCCATTCTGGGCACCACACTTTAGGAAGGATGTCAAGGCCTTAGAGAGGGTGCAGAGGAGATTTACTAGAATGGTGCCAGGGATGAGGGACTTCAGATACGTGGACAGACTGGAGAAGCTGGGGTTGTTCTCCTTAGAGCAGAGACGGTTAAGGGGAGATTTGATAGAGGTGTTGAAAATTATTAGGGGTTTTGATGGAATAGATAAGGAGAAACTGATTCCACTGGCAGGAGGGTCGGTAACCAGTGGACACAGATTTAAGATAATTGGCAAAAAATCCAAGGGGGAAATGAGGAGAATTTTTTTTCGCAGCGAGTTATATGACCTGAAATGCACTGTCTGAAAAGGTGGTAGAAGCAGATTCAGTAGCAACTTTCAAAAGGGAATTGGATAAATACTTGAATAGAGGGAATTAATAGGGATATGGGCAAAGAGAAGGGGAGTGGGAATAATTGGATAGCTTTTTCAAAGAGCCAACACGGATGCAATGGGCCGAATGGCCGCCTTCTGTGCTGTATGATTCTATGATTCTATCTCAGAGTGTTACTACTTTTCAGAGTAGATAGGAGAATGTGGTGGGTTTCCCACGTGGTCTCTGGTGCAACAGACTAACGGGTAACTGTTAGTCTAGTGGTACGTCAGGGCACAAATTTCAGTTCAAAGGAGACTCCATGTGCTTATGGAAACTGCCTTTCTGAACACGTTAAAAGTATTGGAGGAAACTGGATCATAACAAGGAACGACAGTGAAATATTAGGAAGTATTCCCTGTTGCACAATTGCATGTGTGAATTTAAATGTACCCAAAGTTCCCCATCCTCCATTTTTCTTCTCTTTTCTATCCCCTGACACTGCCTCTTGCTGAAATACATTTCCATAGTCACTTGCAGCCTCCACTCCATTTAACTCTAACTCTCACCATTAGGTGTTAGCTGTGGCTCAGTCGTAGCACTGCGTTAAGGTCCTAGGTTCAAGTCCCACTCCAGAGACTTGAGCACCTAATCCAGGCTGACACTTCAGTGCAGTACTGAGGGAGGACTGCACTGTTGGAGAGGCTGTCTTTCGGATGAGACATTAAACGGGGGTCCTGTCTGCCCTCACAGGTGGATGTAAAAGATCCCACAGCATTATTCAAAGAAGAGCAGGGGAGTTCTCCCCGGTGTCCTGGCCAATATTTATCTCTCAACCAACATCACTAAAACAAATGATCTGGTCATTATCACATTCCTGTTTGTGGGAGCTTGCTGTGCGTAAATTGGCTGCCACGTTTCCTACATTACAACAGTGACTACACTTCAAAAGTACTTCATTGGTTGTGAAGTGCTTTTGGACGTCCTGAGGTCGTGAAAGGAGCTATATAAATGGAAGTCTTTCTTTTTTTTTATAGGCATGAGTGGCCTCTAGTACATTGAAACCTAACCCTAACCCGAGCCATTCATATGTGAGTCAGACTTTGGCAGCAACAGCCAATCCTGATCCATCCTCACCCAATGTCCACATGCCCACAGGAGTCACTGGGCAGCAATCAGGGCCTGGAGCTTTGGCCATTTTTACCTCCTCCTTGACCTAGCGATGCTGAGGCTAATTGAAGCAGCCCAATCGCTGGCCCAGCTGAGACCAGTTAACTCAGCACAGACAGGGGGACACCTTCCTGGTCTGTATGGCCGAGTACGGCACTGGACTAGGGTTGCTAACCCTCCAGAATTGCCCTTGAGCCTCCAGGAATTGAAGATTAATCTCCTGGGACACTGCTTCCAGCAACCCGGGAGAAAAATCATAGGGACATTTAAAAAAGCTATCTTCTTGGCGCCTCTCTTGTCAGGTTTGCAGATGGTTTCCTTGCAGTCCTTCTCGGGCACTTCCACTTTCTTTTGCTGATCCGACATCCTGACTCACACCAGGTTCTTAATGACCTGAGAAGTGATTTACAAGCCTGGCTAAAGTTCGTAATTGATGTCAATAAATATTCACTGAACAGGGACTATGGAAAGCATACTTGGTTCATAGAGGAAAGTACAGTAGGTAATTTGGACATTCAACATTTGTTCATTCAGCAGCAATATTCAGTTCCAAGCTACTCTATGAAGTGGAGTTAACTCGTCTTGTTAAATTAGTGTGGTTAGAGGAAGCTGGGCCGCACTCAATGCCAAAAGAGGCCTGGATACCCCTCCCCAGGGTTATCTTGCATCCAGGGAATGTGTTAACTACTTGAGGGTCCGGCATTTCACGCTGCCTACTATAGCACACGTAGTGATTACTGTAGGTTCTAATACTGCCTCCACTTAACAAGTTATTAGGGCCCATAAAATGGCTTCTCCTACTTCATAGATGGAATGGTGCCAAAAATAGAATTTGCCCAAAGTTTTATCTGGTTTCAAGTAGCTAGGGTTTAAATGAAAGCGATTGCCTTTGCTTAAATATGAAAATGGAATGGCCAGGCTGCGAGAAAGGGGAAATTTCTTTTTGATCAGGAATCAGTTAAGGTAAAAGTGTTATGATGGCACGAGGAGTGTTTAAAATATTAATGGATGGAGTAGGCTGGGATTTTCAGTTTCAGTGCTCCTGGTACACGTCAGGATGAACCTTTATAAAACACTGGTTCGGCCACAACTGAAGTATTGTGTCCAGTTCTGGGCACCGCACTTTAGGAAAGATGTGAGGCCTTAGAGAGGGTGCAGAAGAGATTTACTAGAATGATTCCAGGGATGAGGGGCTTTAGTTATGTGGATAGACTGGAGAAGCTGGGATTGTTCTCCTTGGAGCAGAGACGGTTGCGAGGAGATTTGATAGAAGTATTCAAAATCATGAAGGGTCTAGACAGAGTAGATAGAGAGAAACTGTTCCCATTGGCGGAAGGGTCAAGAACCAGAGGACATAGATTTAAGGTGATTGTCAAAAGAACCAAAGGTGACATGAGGATAAACTTTTTCACACAGCGAGTGGTTAGGATCTGGAATGCACTGCCCAAGGGGGTGGTGGAGGCAGATTCAATCATGGCCTTCAAAAGGGAACTGGATAAGTACTTGAAAGGAAAAAATTTGCAGGGCTACGGGGATAGGGTGGGGGAGTGGGACTAGCAGGATTGCTCTTGGATAGAGCCAGCGCGGACTCGATGGGCCAAATGGCCTCCTTCGGTGCTGTAGCCCTCTATGATTCTGTGATTCTAATCCTAGATTAGTGCCCACTATTATTGCACAGTGAGCCCCATTGAAACATGGCTGTGATTTCACCTGGGGGTTAAATCGGCCGCTGCAATCTTTACCAACGCTCGCACATGACAAGTGGCCACTTAGCATGAGGATTGGAGGGCAGTGCCCATGGGACCAGCAAACATCAGTGCTCTCAGGAGAGAAGGGGGAAAAGTTGAGCACCTGACCCCCCGCCAGATTAACGTTCCTGCCAAGGACTTGACGGCGCACATCGTGCCCAGGTCATTGCAAACTGTTGTATCCGACACTTTAGACGGCAGTGCCCGTTTAAGATTGCCAGTTCTGAAGTCTTGCAGGCTTGGGAAAGCCCAAAGTTGAAGTGAACAGACAAGCAAACAGAAAGTGAGTGAGGCTTCCCTTTTTGCCCTAGTTACGGTCTGTGGCTGACACTTTGAGCCACGCAATTGTGTCCTTTCCAACCTCATAGCGTGATTCATTTGTTTGCAAAATATTGCCCGTAACAGCATACCCAGGGTCGTGACCTCGTTGCTAGGCAACGGCGCTGCTGTGTTGTTTCGTGCATGTCCAAAGCAGAGAGGATTGTGGGATGGAGGTGGATCAGTACCACAGGTGATGTTATGATATTCTTGGAATGAAAGCAGCCTTCACTGTTCTGGGACATGCTGTGAACAACCCAGAGCAGAAGCAGGGCTTGTCTTTTTGCAGCAGTTAACCAAAATCACTCCGAAACCTGTGAATGATTCTCTTTCTTGGGGGGGGGGGGGATATTTGCCACGTCCTGTCCCAAAACCCAAATCATCTCTTATTTCCAAAACACCAAATTCAGTTATCCCCCAACAGTGCTTTACCCCCAGTCATTATATCAGATACTGCATCAATTCACATAAAATAGTATGTCAGAACACATAGAGCTCTATATAAGATCCTATATCAGGCTCCATATCACTACTTCTGATGTATCAGGTCCATAATAACACACTGTATAGCACTATATATCAGAATCTATACAGTGGTCTATATGCAGCTGTATGATCACTAGCGAGAGTAGTTCTTGGTATGAGACCTCTTATATCAGACTCTCTATCAGACCGTTGCGCACTATAGGACACTTTATATCACTCTATATTAGATCCTAGAACAGACAACATACTGTTAAGCTCTCCCCATCATACAACAACACCTTGCATTTATATAGCGCCTTTAACGTAGTAAAACATCCCAAGGCGCTTCACAGGTGCATTATTAAACAAAATTTGACACCGAGCCACATAAGGAGACACTAGGACAGGTGACCAAAACCTTGGTCAAAGAGGTAGGTTTTAAGATGTGTCTTAAAGGAGGAGAGAGAGGTAGTGGGGTTTAGGGAGGGAATTCCAGAGCTTAGGGCCCGGGCAGCTGAAGGTACGGCCGCCAATGGTGGAGCGATTAAAATCGGGGATGCAAGAGGCTAGAATTGGAGGAGCGCATCGTGACAAATCAGAGGCAGTGGAGGGGTCAAATTCTCCTATCCGTTAGAGGTAGGGGCATGGTAGAATCCATAGGTATTTTATCACATAGGCGTGGTACAATCTTGATATCCCACAGGTATGATAATGGAATGAGGGTCACATGATGGGGTACAGGGAAAGAAGGAGACTGGGGAATGGGTGAGGTGAGGTGGGCATGGGGCCCAGCATTGCCTGCAGAGCCGGGAGCAGCAGCAGCAATGTGGTGAATGGGAGTGGCACCAAGAACAGGAGCAGCCAGTAAAGGGGCGAGTGAAACCTGGGGACCTTACTGTGGGTAAATAGTTTCCACTGGTGGGCGAATGGGGAACAAGGGGATGGAGACCGACCATTCTCACTCGATGAACGAAGGGGGGAGGAAGAAGGAAGGTTCTTGAACTGAGGGCTATTAGACTGTGGGATGCTTCACTGGCTATTGAGATAGAGATTGGAATTTCATTACAAAGGGAAGGGGATAAATATTTGAAAATGAGGAGTATGAAAGGATCTGGGAGGGAATGGGGTTACAGGAGGGAGCGCCAGCACTGCGGGCCGAATGGCCTCATCCTGTGCTGTAATTTCTATCATTCTATGAAAACTCTCCTTTATTGAGTCCGAGCCCCGGGAATAATTTAGAAATGTTGCTGAGCTGAGTTTAGGACGATGTGCCCTGTGAGAAGTGCCCCAAACACTGAGCCCAGTGCCCTTAGTGCGATCTCTCGGTTTGGTTCAGGTCGGTCTGTGCCGGCCGGTTTTGAGGTGTGGGAGGTTAAATTTCGGGGCGGTCATTTATGGGATCGGATGGGGGTGTGGGGGTTGCTCGGACTTGCGGACTGGGGGCTGGGAAGCGATTGGGGTCTTCGGGGGGCCTGGAGGTGGTGGTCGGGAGGGCGAGAGGGAGTGAGGGACATCAGGGGTCAGGGCCAGGACCTGGAGGTCGGAGTCGGGGATCTCAGGTCTGGGAGCGGCGGTGATCGGGATGGTGACTGTGGTAAGTAACTTACCTTTATGTGGGTCATGTTTAGGATTGGTTTTCCCTAAGTGTGATGGCACTGGCTGCCTCAAGGCAGTTGCAGCAGCGACCTGAAGCAGGTCCCTTATTTGCATACGCAAAGGGACTAACGCCATCTTCAGAGGTTGTTTGTCATTACCCAATACGGCGGGCAGTGCACTTCCAGTCGGCTTTCCTGATCGTCATTATGGGGTCTTAGGAGGCCGTGTAGTGCCTGAAGATCGAGTGCTACAAGGACCAATTTATTGATTGTGAAGTCCAAGTACAGATCGGCTCTGACTCAGGCTCCCAGTTGTGAGTTGTCACCTTCACACGGAACCTGAGTCCAAACCAGAGTCCAAGGATATAGGGAGAGAGATAGAGTCTATTAAAAGAGGCATTGACTGGGGAGCCTGACCGCACCTTGTGCAGTGCAGGGGGATTCTGGTTGTGGTTTCAGGGTGAATATCAATGGGTTATAGGATTACTATTAGTTACAGGTGGAATATTGCGGTGTTACACCTATTACTACCAGTTACATATAGACTATCAGTGAGTTATTGTATTACTGTTGGCTATGAGGGGGATCTGAGTGTTATCAGCATTACTATTAGTTATCGGTGCAATTTCAATGAGTTACTATAGTTACTGGTGGAATCAAAGTTCCTCCCACCTCTGGTTTCCCTGCCCTCGGGCGGCCTCCTGGTTCTCGGAACTTCCCGCACAACTGCTGCCGGCACGAAACCACAAGCAAAGATACTGAACCACAGGGGACCCAACCTTCATGAGGAGAATGCAATAACATTTGCAGATGTCACACGATTGCTCGTCAGATGTCATGTGGTCAGAACATCAGGTGGTCAGACGTCACGTGGTCAAATCTCCAGGAATGACTCCAGCCAGAGTTGGTAACGCTATGCCACACACATCCATTTTCTGGTTGGACTTGGCGATGCATAAGAGACCCTTAGTCTGCGGTTTGAAGGAAACGTTGATACAGAGGAAACTGTTGGTAGAAGATAGGCTCACATCTGCTAGAGATCTGGAAATAGCACTGGGATTGGAGAATGTTGCCAGGCGAGTTACAGGCCACAGAATCCAACAGCTCTGGATGAACAGAGTTGGCCGACCATGTCGGAGGTGCGGTTAAAAATATTCATCATCCAGACCGATGGTTTTCTAAAAAGATTATATGCTATAATTGCACCGACTTGGGCCAAATGAACTAAGTGTTGCCAGAAGCCAGTAGGTGTTGCTGGATTAGAGGCAGAGAGAGAAAAAATCAGCCCCAATTCATAGCATAGCACTGTGGAAAACCCACAGTCGAACAGATCAAAATCCAGTGTTTATTACGACAATTCCGATGAGGAACCTGAGGAACAAACCAGAGCACAGGTTGAGAAGGATGAAGAAGAGTCATGTTTTCCTGTACATTCCGTAACAGGAAAGGGGCAATGTCGAATTGTGCTCCCTGAGGGAAGGAGGAAAATGATCAGTTGGGAATCAAGCACCTTCTTAAAAAAAAATCATTCTCGCCAATTCTAGACCTCCCTGGATGACAAGGGACATACAGGGTAAGATAAGACTAAAAAGGGAAGCTTATGTCAGACACCGAGAGCTCAATACTACAGAAAACCTAGAAGAGTATAAAAAGTGCAGGGATGAGATTAAAAAGGAAATTAGGAAAGCAAAGAGAGGGCATGAAAAAATATTGGCAAGTAAAATCAAGGAAAACCCAAAGATGTTTTATAAATACATTAAGAGCAAGACAGTAACTAAGGAAAGAGTAGGGCCTATTAGAGACCAAAAAGGTAACCTATGTGTGGAGGCGGAAGATGTTGGTATGGTTCTTAATGATACTTTGTGTCTGTCTTCACAAAAGAGGGACGATGCAGAGATTGTAGTTAAGGAGGAGGAGTGTGAAATAATGGGTGGGATAAACATAGTGAGAGAGGAAATATTAAAGGACTTGAAAGTAGATAAATCGCCAGGCCTGGATGAAATGCATTCCAGGCTGTTAAGAGAAGCAAGGGAGGAAATAGCGGAGGCTCTGACCATCATTTTCAAATCCTCACTGGATACAGGTGTGGTGCCGGAGGATTGGAGGACTGCTAACGTTGTACCATTGTTTAAAAAGGGAGCGAGGGATAGACTGAGTAATTACAGGCCAGTCAGTCTAACATCGGTGGTGGGAAAATTATTGGAAACGATTCTGAGGGACAGGATAAACCGTTACTTAGAGAGGCATGGATTAATCAAGGACAGTCAGCATGGATTTGTTAAGGGAAGGTCGTATCTGACTAATTTGATTGAATTTTTTGAAGAGATAACAAGGAGGGTTGATAAGGTTGTAGTCTACATGGATTTTAGCAAGGCTTTTGATAAGGTCCCACATGGCAGACTGGTCAAAAAAGTACAAGCCCGTGGGATCCAAGGGAGAGTGATAAGTTGGATCCAAAATTGACCCAGTAGCAGGAAGCAAAGGGTAATGGTCGACGGGTGTTTTTGCGACTGGAAGGCTGTTTCCAGTGGGGTTCCACAGGGCTCAGTGTTGGGTCCCTTGCTTTTTGTGGTATATATTAATGATTTGGACTTGAATGTGGGGGTCATGATTAAGAAGTTTACAGACGATAGTGAGGAGGAAAGTTGTAGACTGCAGGAAGATATTAATGGACTGGTCAAGTGGGCAGAAAAGTGGCAAATGGAATTCAATCCAGAGAAATGTGAGGTAATGCATTTGGGGAGGGCAAACAAAGCAAGGGAGTTCACAATAAATGGGAGGATACTGAGAGGTGTAGAGGAAGTGAGGGACCTTGGAGTGCATGTCCACAGATCCCTGAAGGTAGCAGGACAGGTAGATAAGGTGGTTAAAAAGGCATATGGAATACTTTCCTTTATTAGCTGAGGCATAGAATATAAGTGCAGGGAGGTTATGTGAGAACTGTATAAAACACTAGTTAGGCCACAGCTTGAGTACTGCGTACAGTTCTGGTCACCACATTACAGGAAAGATGTGATTGCACTAGAGAGGGTACAGAAGAGATTTACGAGAATGTTGCCAGAGCTGGAGAATTTTAGCTATGAGAATAGATTGGATAGGCTGGGGTTGTTTTCTTTGGAACAAAGGAGGCTGAGGGAAGATTTAATTGAGGTGTATAAAATTATGAGGGGCCTCGATAGAGTGGATAGGAAGGACCTATTTCCCTTAGCAGAGGGGTCAGAGACCAGGGGGCATAGATTTAAAGTGATTGGTAGAAGGATTAGAGGGGAGCTGAGGAGAGAAATTTTCACCCAGAGGATGGTGGGGGTCTGGAACTCACTGCCTGAAAGGGTGGTAGAGGCAGAAACCCTCAACTCATTTAAAAAGTACCTGGATGTTCACTTGAAGTGTCGTAACTACAGGGCTACGGACCAAGTGCTGGAAAGTGGAATTAGGCTGGATAGCACTTCTCCTGCTGGCCCAGACACAATGGGCTGAATGGCCTCCTTCTGTGGCTTTCTATTAGTCTATAATTCTATGTGGGCGTTGCTGGCAAGGCTGGCATTTATTTCCCATCCCTAGTTGCCCTGAGAAGGTGGTGGTGGGCCTTCTAGCAGTTTGATACAACCAAATGGCTCATTAGGCCACTAGGTTAAGAGTCAACCTCGTTGGTGTGAGACTGGAGTCACATATAAACCAAGCCAGGTAAGGACAGCCGGTTTCCTTCCTTTAATGAACCAGTTGGGTTTTTAACGACAATCCGACGGCTTCACGGTCACTTTTACTGACACTAGCTTTTTATTATATTTCCAGATTTTTTTAAAAAACAAAATTCCCAAACTGTCATGGTGGGATTTAAACTCACATTTTCAGAATTGCTGGTTGAGTAACATAACCACTATACCACTGTACCCGTTATCCTAATCATGATGCAATCATTCACTGCTGGAAATGCCTGAGTTTTAACGTCGGGCGAGGACAGGATCTGGCTAGTCTGATGTCCTCCCTGACCACCGCCTGAACCAGAATAGGTCACCAACCAACACTTATTATTGTCCAGATCTACTTATGAGGAATAGGGTTGCCAACTCTGGTTGGGCATATTCCTGGAGGTTTCATGATAGGAGGAAGGGAGGAGGAGGAGGTGAAGGTGGAGCTGGAGGTGGAGGAGGAAGAGGAGGAGGAGACGATGAAGGAGGTGGAGGTGGTGGTGGTGAAGGAGGAGGTGGTGAAGGAGATGGTGAAGGAGGTGGAGAAGGTGGTGGAGGAGGAGAAGGAGAAGGTGGAGGTGGAAATGGAGGAGGAGCAGGAGGTGGTGGAGGGGGAGAAGATGAAGGTGGAGGAGGTGGTGGTGGTGGAGGAGGAGGTGGTGAAGGAGGTGGAGGAGGAACTGGAGAAGGTGGAGGAGGAGGAGAAAGAGAAGGTGGAGGTGGAGGTGGAGGAGGTGGAGGAGGAGAAGATGAAGGAGGAAGAATTGGTGGTGGTGGAGGAGGAGGAGGAGCTGGAAAAGGTGGAGGAGGTGGTGGAGGAGGTGGAGCTGGAGGAGGCGGTGTTGGTGGTGTTGGAGGAGGAGGAGGAGGGGAGAAGGAGGTGGAGAAGGTGGAGGAGGAGGAGAAGGAGAAAGTGGAGGAGGAGGTGGAGGAGGTGGTTATGGTGGAGGAGGAGGTGGTGAAGCAGGTGGAGGAGGAGGTGGAAGAGGTGGAGGTGGAGGAGGTGGTGGGTGGTGGAGGAGGATGAGGAGAAGGTGGAGATGGAGGAGGAGGAAGATGAGGAGAAGGATACAATTAGTGTCAGCATTGAGCTAGGGATAAAATTGCCAGCCAGGGTTCCTGAGTGCAGTGAGTCCAACAGGACAGTGTATGGACATTGGGTGAGGGCAGAATAGGGCTCAGATAGTGATGTCAACAGGCTTGTCCATGCTCAGTGTTTGGGATTGGATCTGAAGAATGACCTATTGGGTGAGGTAGTGCAGGGTGAGCAGCATCCCTGGATCTCAACTTGATGGAAAGGGAGCAGCAATTATTTTAAAAATGGGGAGGTGGGGGCATTGGATTTGAAAAACAATTTTTTTTTTGTAAAGACAAAGCTTTCATAAAGCTTCATACTTCCTGAAGGAGTTGGGGTCATTTGAGTTATTTCTGAATAATATCAAGTGAACCAGCTGCTTCCACTCAGGGAGTCAACTGGTTTTTAGCACAGAGGCATGACACCATCAATCTGCTTTCTATATAGGATGACTGGCCTACAGATAGATCGACTGTGCTCTCCTTGGGGAAGGAGGCGAGGGGCTAAGGATAGTGGAACTGTAAGAGGCCAAACTATGAATCACACTTGGGAAGGAAGCTCTGTAATCCATCAAGAATTTCACTGGATTCTTCTGTGTTAAAGACATCTCTGCTACACGGATGTGGTGAGAGTACACTGAGTAATCCAGAACAGCTGTGATTCCGGACAGAAGAATAAAAATCTAGCCCAGGAACACCCAACCCTCCATCCCGGCTGAAACCAATAGCGTAGCTCAGCGGGAAAGCACAAGGAATCGTTCCCACTGTTTTATCCCTAGTCCAATTTGGGCACAGCATTCCCTAGTGAGGAGTTTACATCATTGAGCAAGTGAGTCCTGAATGAGGTGAAGTGTTGCACGACTCAAGTCTATCAGGCCCTTTGCATACCTTTCAGATCATAAGCCCCGAGATTCTCAAAAAGACTGAGGGAAGTCCACCCAAGACGGGATTACAACTCCCACACCTGGGGATGCTCTTCTAACATCTCTCTCACACCCTGGACAGTGTGCAAGGAAAAGCTAAGGTGAACTCTCACCTCTAGCCTCCCACTCCCATATCCGCGTTGCATCCCTTCTTGTTTCTCCCCATTTTTATCAACACTACTGTGCTCAGTCCTCCTCTGAATTTCCCTCTCATGTTCCTCTGAAGCAGGACCCGACATGCTCGTCCTGCCTCCTACATCCTCACTGTGTTGAAACCAAGTTCTATCTGATTGCATCCTGCTTGAGACTCATCCTTTTCCCAGAATCGCTCTGAACTGTGGACTTCTTCCCTCTCCCGGTCTTTTGTCCCTCCGAAAATTTAAAGCCGGCAGCTTTTGTTGACTTTCTGATTTCCCATGACTTTTTTTTTCCTCTCTTATTAACTTGATGTCCTGGGTCTTTGCTCTTGGCCTTTCCCCATGGTTTCTCAATAAATCTTATTGATGCGCTTTAACGAAAGAAAAGACTAGCATGTCCCAAAACATTTACAGCCAATTAAGGACTTTTTTTTGAAGTGTAGTCTCTGTTGTAATGTAGGAAACACAGCAGCCAATTGGTGCACAGCAAGATCCCACAAACTGCAATGTGATAATGATCAGGTAATGTTGGTTGAGGGATAAATATTGGCCCAGGACATGAGGAAAAACTCCCGTGACCTTCTTCGAAATAGTGCCATGGGATCTTTTACATCCGCCAGAGAAGGCAGACGGGGGCCTCTGTTTAACAACTTATCTGAAACACCTCCCACAGCACAGTGCTTCTTCAATACTGCACCGGGGGTGTCTGCCTAGATTTTGTGCTTAGGTCTCTGAAGGGGGACTTGAACCCACGACCTTCAGAGGTGAGAGTGCGAACCACCGAGCCACGGTTGACACCCTTTAGACAAGGCTTGAGCTCCCCTTCAACTTGGACAGATGGCTCATCTCGTCCCCTTGCCCACGGGCCGTTCCAAAGTTGGTGATGGAAGGTCCTGAGAAACCTTATTGATTGGAATGCCACTTAGCAGGTTAATTGATAAAATTGTATCCAATATGCAGGCTAATTATCCTTGCATAAGAACATTCACTAAACAGGAATTGGTGGAAGGGTGCATCGTTCGAACTTCACGGAGAGCTAAGGACTGAAAATGAGAGGGAAGAGAAGTCTACTACTCTCGGCACTTCCCTCCTTCCCAGATAATGTACACGGAATGTGGATGTACATTAAAGGCATTGAGGATCATTGTACTAGAACACTGTGCATTCGCCTCCAGGGGTTGGCCTCAGATGCAATGAGAGAGAGAGAGAGCGAGAGAGAGAAAGAGAGTGTAGCAGAGAGAGTGCGCGAGAGAGAGAGAAGGAGAAAAAGAGAGGGAAAAAGAGAGACAGAGAGAGGGGGAGAGAGGGATGGGAGAATGTTTTTCTTTCAGATGCTGTACAGTAATGCCCTTTCACCTCTAGCCAGCCTAAACTGAGGAAATGAAGGTTTACTCTCTCTCACTGGTTTAACGGAGCTCAGTAAAACTAATCTCAGTCCAATTCCTGTTCTAATTGAAGGCACAATACAAAAACTGTCCAAAATTTATCTCTATCTGACAACCTCAGATGGAGAGGTCACAAGGGTGAATGTCTGAACTGAAAATACCAGGTTGATATGGTGAGAGCTGCTTTTCTAAGGCTGGGATTAAGCTATGTTATTTGCCGAATGTACAGTGAGCTTTACCCTTTATCTAACCCATGTAGGGTTGCCAACCATCCAGGATTGTCCTGGAGTCTCCAGGAATTAAATATTATTCTCCGGGACACTGCTGTGAGCAACCTGGGAGAAAAGACATAGAATCATAGAATCATAGAAGTTTACAACATGGAAACAGGCCCTTCGGCCCAACATGTCCATGTCGCCCAGTTTATACCACTAAGCTAGTCCCAGTTGCCTGCACTTGGCCCATATCCCTCTATACCCATCTTACCCATGTAACTGTCCAAATGCTTTTTAAAAGACAAAATTGTACCCGCCTCTACTACAGCCTCTGGCAGCTCGTTCCAGACACTCACCACCCTTTGAGTGAAAAAATTGCCCCTCTGGACCCTTTTGTAGCTCTCCCCTCTCACCTTAAATCTATGCCCCCTCGTTATAGACTCCCCTACCTTTGGGAAAAGATTTTGACTATCTACCTTATCTATGCCCCTCATTATTTTATAGACTTCTATAAGATCACCCCTAAACCTCCTACTCTCCAGGGAAAAAAGTCTCAGTCTATCCAACCTCTCCCTATAAGTCAAACCATCAAGTCCCGGAAGCATCCTAGTAAATCTTTTCTGCACTCTTTCTAGTTTAATAATATCCTTTCTATAATAGGGTGACCAGAACTGTACACAGTATTCCAAGTGTGGCCTTACTAATGTCTTGTACAACTTCAACAAGACATCCCAACTCCTGTATTCAATGTTCTGACCAATGAAACCAAGCATGCTGAATGCCTTCTTCACCACCCTATCCACCTGTGACTCCACTTTCAAGGAGCTATGAACCTGTACTCCTAGATCTCTTTGTTCTATAACTCTCCCCAACGCCCTACCATTAACGGAGTAGGTCCTGGCCCGATTCGATCTACCAAAATGCATCACCTCACATTTATCTAAATTAAACTCCATCTGCCATTCATCGGCCCACTGGCCCAATTTATCAAGATCCCGTTGCAATCCTAGATAACCTTCTTCACTGTCCACAATGCCACCAATCTTGGTGTCATCTGCAAACTTACTAACCATAGGGGTATTAAAAAAATGTAATTTGTTTTCACTTTTGTTTATTAGTTATAAAAGTATTGGAGATGGGAAGAAAGACTGTTTGACTGACAGTCAAGAATCATCCAATCTGGTAACGAGGAGACTGTTCGCTTTCCAATTGGCTGTGGGAAGGCGGGGCACTGTGAGGATAGATGTGTTGAGCGACCAATGGCGGGAGAGTAGGGGCGGGGCAGTTGGCAGCAGGAGGTCATGTGATAAAACCTCCAGGAATACATCGAACCAGAGATGGCAACCGTAGTTGATGATTCTCGATGGCGGGGTGGTGGCACATTTGTAAAATTACCCCTAAGATTCCAGGCATCAGGAATTTAAGTTCTGGGGGAAGGTTAAAGATTTGTGCCACACAAGAGATACACATGGGTTGACTGGGAGGGGCACAATATACAGGAGCCATACACAGTATACAGGAACCTTACACAGTATACAGGAGCCGTACACAGTATACAGGAGCCATACACAGTATACAGGAGCCGTACACAATATACAGGAGCCGTACACAGTATACAGGAGCCGTACACAGTATACAGGAGCCGTACACAGTATACAGGAGCCGTACACAGTATACAGGAGCCGTACACAGTATACAGGAGCCGTACACAGTATACAGGAGCCGTACACAGTATACAGGAGCCGTACACAGTATACAGGAGCCGTACACAGTATACAGGAGCCGTACACAGTATACAGGAGCCGTACACAGTATACAGGAGCCGTACACAGTATACAGGAGCCGTACACAGTATACAGGAGCCGTACACAGTATACAGGAGCCGTACACAGTATACAGGAGCCATACACAGTATACAGGAGCCATACACAGTATACAGGAGCCATACACTTAGGAATGGGCAATAAATGCTGGCCTTGCTAGCGACGCCCACATACCATGAATGAATTTTTTAAAAAGTGTGTACTGTACACATACAGGAGATGTCACTGAGATACACACGAGCCGTACAGTACCAGCCAGGAGCGAATCGTTCCCCTTTACCCGATGTGTACTGTACATAGACAGGAGCTGACACTGAGACACACACGAGTGGGGGTACAGCTTCATTAAAAGTCGCTGGTCACTCCTATAACTGTTCAGGACAGTGACGGCCTCCATATGAGTTGGTGACCAGATCTACACACAGATGGAGATGCGACCAACACCTCAAAGAGCAGCAATGGAATCTCATTACTTGTTGTTGGTAACCATGTTATACCTGGCCTGGCCTGGCCTGGGAATGCTTGACATTGACACCGAACGGAACCATACCCCAGAACTAATACCACTTTAATAGGCTGAATGGCCTACTCCTGTTCCTATGTTCCTATAATAAATACAAAAAGAAAAGCTGCACTTGGTGCTGTGGTTTAATGAGGACCTGATGCCATGCAATTAAAGTGACGCGTATTCTACTCCAGGGGATGTGCCTGTACTTTTATTGGTGTCTCAATCACCCCTTGTTACTGTGTTGTATACTGTTTTTCCCAGCCTCAGGCCTCCATACCCAATTATATGAGGCCCAGTACCTGAAGCACTGTGGTAGTTTTGAAAACCTCGACTTCAAAAGGAGGTTAATGCTTCGGACAGGATTCAGAGGAAAACAGAGATGACAGTGTAACTCAATCCCATCTGGCTCGTAAGTGTCTCAGTGTCAGCTCCTGTACATGTACAGTACACACCGAGTAAAAGGGAACGATTCACTCCCGTCTGGTACTGTACGGCCCGTGTGTGTCTCAGTGTCAGCTCCTGTATATGTACACTACACACTGGGTAAAAGGGAACGATTCACTCCCGTCTGGTACTGTACGGCCCGTGTGTGTCTCAGTGTCAGCTCCTGTATATGTACACTACACACCGGGTAAAAGGGAACGATTCGCTCCTGTCTGGTACTGTACGGCCCGTGTGTGTCTCAGTGTCAGCTCCTGTACATGTACAGTAGACAGTGGGTAAAAGGGAACGATTCACTCCTGTCTGGTTCTGTACGGCCCGTGTGTGTCTCAGTGTCAGCTCCTGTATATGTACAGTACACACCGGGTAAAAGGGAACGATTCACTCCTGTCTGGTACTGTACGGCCCGTGTGTGTCTCAGTGTCAGCTCCTGTACATGTACAGTAGACAGTGGGTAAAAGGGAACGATTCACTCCTGTCTGGTTCTGTACGGCCCGTGTGTGTCTCAGTGTCAGCTCCTGTATATGTACAGTACACACCGGGTAAAAGGGAACGATTCACTCCTGTCTGGTACTGTACGGCCCGTGTGTGTCTCAGTGTCAGCTCCTGTACATGTACAGTAGACAGTGGGTAAAAGGGAACGATTCACTCCTGTCTGGTTCTGTACGGCCCGTGTGTGTCTCAGTGTCAGCTCCTGTATATGTACAGTACACACCGGGTAAAAGGGAACGATTCACTCCTGTCTGGTACTGTACGGCCCGTGTGTGTCTCAGTGTCGGCTCCTGTACATGTACAGTAGACATTGGGTAAAAGGGAACGATTCGCTCCTGTCTGGTACTGTACGGCCCGTATGTGTCTCAGTGTCAGCTCCTGTACATGTACAGTACACACTGGGTATGGCTCCAGTATATTGTGCCCCTCCCAGTCAACCCATGTGTATCTCTTGTGTGGCACAAATCTTTAACCTTCCCCCAGAACTTAAATTGCTGATGCCTGGAATCTTAGGGGTAATTTTACAAATGTACCACCTCCCCGCATTGAGAATCATCAGCTGCGAGGTGTGAGAGATTTCCCCGTATCCACTCTCGGTTGGCAACACCATGCAGTGGGGGTACAGCCTCATTAAAAGTCTCTGGTCACCCCTATACCCGTTCAGGACAGTAATGGTCTCCATACGAGTTGGTGACCAGATCTACATACAGATGGAGATGTGACCCAAGCCTCGAAGAACATCAATGGAATCTCATTACTCCCTTGCTCTGCTCCGATGTATAAATATACCACCCTTTAGGAAGGATGACAAGGCCTTGGAAGGGGTGCAGAAGAGATTTACTAGAATGGTTCCAGGGATGAGGGACTTCAGTTATGTGGAGAGACTGGAGAAGCTGGGGTTGTTCTCCTTAGAACAGAGAAAATTCTGAGGGATTTTGATAAAGTAGAGTGGGGGAAACTGTTTCCACTGGCGGGAGAGTCAGGAACTAAAGGACACAATAATTGGCAAAAAAGCTAGAGGGGAGATGAGAACTTTTTTATGCAGCGAGTTGTTATGACCTGGAATGCACTTCCTGAAATGGGTGGTGGAAACAGATTCAATAGCAACTTTCAAAGGGGAATTGGATAAATACTTGAAAAGGTAAAATTTGCAGGGCTATGGGGAAAGAGTAGGGGAGTGGGATTAATTGGAGAGCTCTTTCTGAGAGCCAGCACATGCCTTCTCTACTGTATGATTCTATGATGTAGTCACCTGAGAGCTTTGGGCAACTGTGATTAAAATAAATTTGCTTGTATTATCGTGATGGCTCAGTGTTTGTGAATTTAATCTTCGCCAAAACAACCCTGCCCAATATGAACTAGGTAACTAGATGGTGCCAGAACCAACATTCTTATATTGTCATTGCGTTTTCCCAGCCAAAATATCTCAAGGCCCATTTCTTCATTTCCTTCTTTCCCTCTCTGAGGATGCTGAAGGGATTTGCTTTTCAAGAATTGGGCTCTTTCTCTGAGGTACTGGTGCTATTTCCCTTCCTTTAACTCCGGGTGTTTATTTTGTGCTGTAATCGTTTATTCTGGTGAGCAATGGAAAATATCACAGTGCAAAGCTGATATTTGGTCTAGGTTCTCTGGGAAGGCTTCACGCCAGATCACACTTCAACCCTGCTCCAGCCAGTTCTGTCTTTGCAATGAGCATGGGCCCAGGGCTAAAAACAGGTCCAAATTCAGCATTAAATTATGAGGCCACAGGATGATTGGTGCACTCTTCCAACGTTGGGCTGAGGCACATTGTTGAGACAGTGTAGAGGGAGCTTTACTCTGTATCTAACCCGTGCTGTACCTGCCCTGGGAGTGTTTGATGGGACAGTGTAGAGGGAGCTTTACTCTGTATCTAACCCTTGCTGTACCTGCCCTGGGAGTGTTTGATGGGACAGTGTAGAGGAAGCTTTACTCTGTATCTAACCCGTGCTGTACCTGCCCTGGGAGTGTTTGATGGGACAGTGTAGAGGGAGCTTTACTCTGTATCTAACCTGTGCTGTACCTGCCCTAGGGGTGTTTGATGGGACAGTGTAGAGGGAGCTTTACTCTGTATCTAACCCGTGCTGTACCTGCCCTGGGAGTGTTTGATGGGACAGTGTAGAGGAAGCTTTACTCTGTATCTAACCCGTGCTGTACCTGCCCTGGGAGTGTTTGATGGGACAGTGTAGAGGGAGCTTTACTCTGTATCTAACCTGTGCTGTACCTGCCCTAGGGGTGTTTGATGGGACAGTGTAGAGGGAGCTTTACTCTGTATATGACCTGTGCTGTACCTGCCCTGGGACTGTTTGGTGGGACAGTGTAGAGGGAGCTTTACTCTGTATCTGACCTGTGCTGTACCTGCCCTAGGGGTGTTTGATGGGACAGTGTAGACGGAGCTTTACTCTGTATCTGACCCGTGCTATGCCTGATCTGGGAGTGTTTGATGGGACAGTGTAGAGAGAGCTTTACTCTGCATCTGACCCGTGCTATGCCTGATCTGGGAGTGTTTGATGGGACAGTGTAGAGGGATCTTTACTCTGTATCTATCCTGTGCTGTACCTGACATGGGAGTGTTTGATGGGACAGTGTAGAGGGAGCTTTACTCTGTATCTATCCTGTGCTGTACCTGACCTGGGAGTGTTTGATGGGACAGTGTAGAGGAAGCTTTACTCTGTATCTAACCCGCACAGTACCTGCCCTGGGAGTATTTGATGGGACAGTGTAGAGGGAGCTTTACTCTGTATCTATCCTGTGCTGTACCTGACATGGGAGTGTTTGATGGGACAGTGTAGAGGGAGCTTTACTCTGTATCTATCCTGTGCTGTACCTGCCCTGGGAGTGTTTGATGGGACAGTGTGGAGGGAGCTTTACTCTGTATCTAACCCATGCTGTACCTGCCCTGGGACTGTTTGATGGGACAGTGTAGAGGGAGCTTTACTCTGTATCTAACCCGTAATGTACCTGCCCTGGGAGTGTTTGATGGGACAGTGTGGAGGGAGCTTTACTCTGTATCTATCCTGTGCTGTACCTGCCCTGTGAGTGTTTGATGGGACAGTGTAGAGGGAGCTTTACTCTGTATCTAACCCGTAATGTACCTGCCCTGGGAGTGTTTGATGGGACAGTGTAGAGGGAGCTTTACTCTGTATCTATCCTGTGCTGTACCTGCCCTGTGAGTGTTTGATGGGACAGTGTAGAGGGAGCTTTACTCTGTATCTAACCCGTGCTGTACCTGCCCTGTGAGTGTTTGATGGGACAGTGTAGAGGGAGCTTTACTCTGTATCTATCCTGTGCTGTACCTGTCCTGGGAGTGTTTGATGGGACAATGTAGAGGGAGCTTTACTCTGTATCTATCCTGTGCTGTACCTGCCCTGTGAGTGTTTGATGGGACAGTGTAGAGGGAGCTTTACTCTGTATCTAACCCATGCTGTACCTGCCCTGGGAGTGTTTGATGGGACAGTGTAGAGGGAGCTTTACTCTGTATCTAACCCCTGCTGTACCTGCCCTGGGAGTGTTTGATGGGACAGTGTAGAGGGAGCTTTACTCTGTATCTATCCTGTGCTGTACTCGACCTGGGAGTGTTTGATGGACAGTGTAGAGGGAGCTTTACTCTGTATCTAACCCATGCTGTACCTGCCCTGGGAGTGTTTGATGGGACAGTGTAGAGGGAGCTTTACTCTGTATCTAACCTGTGCTGTACCTGCCCTGGGAGTGTTTGGTACTGACACTGGGTGCCTGAATTAGATTCTGTTTCCTCAGCACTAACATCCCTAGTCTTGATGAGTAACATTTTAAAACACATAGGACCAGATTCCCTCATATGGCCTGCATGTTTTCAGTGAGTTATTAGGTTCAGTAGGTATCCTATCTGATAAAGTGGCTTGCAAGCATTTTTTCCAGACCTGTTGATGGAGGTGTGTGTAATTGGTGACAGAATTGAGTCATCGCAATACTGAACATGCTGAGTCATATAATTGTAGGGTGTCTGTGACGTTAGTCGGCTGTCGGCTAGTGACATTGTTCCCTCTCCTCCATTGCTATGGCAAAGGGCCTTGGCGAATTGCACTGTCTTAACAGTTTAGTTGGGAGTTTGGAAACCAGCCAACACCATAACTGCATTGGAGTTGAGAAATCTGGCTCTTTGATTTGAATGGTGCTCTTGGGCTACCTCTTCACTGCTCTCCCTTCTTTCTCTCCCTTTTCCATATTCTTTCCCTGGGCCCTCTCCCGCTCTCCTCTTTCCCTTTTCCCCTCCCTTCCCCACTCATTCCCTGCCTTTCTTCCTCCCTCTCTCACTCTCTGTCTCATTTTTTCTTTCTCCTCCTCTCTGTCTCTCTCTCCCTTCCGGTCTCTCGGTCTTTCTCTCCCCCCTTACGCCCTTTCTCCATCTTTCTCCCCACCTCTCCTTCTCCCTCCCACTTCCTGCCATCTCTCTTTTCCTCACAGTTTCCCTGTGTCTTCCTCCCTCTCCTTATCTCTCTCTTCCTCCCTGTTTCTCTATCACATTTTGGAATTGTGAGCATCTTTTAATCTTCAGAAAGGATTTGGGAATGAGTTATGTTTAAATGCCGTGTATTAAAACAAAGTGAATTCACAGAGGGTTTTAAAAAAAGCCACAGGTTACATACATTGAAAAGCTTCATTAAAGCCAAATGAAGCAATTTGCAGAATGTTGTGCCTCTCAGTCCATTTCGAACTGAGGCAATGAGGGTCGATAGTTTCATTGCCACAATGTCCCGTATTCATTCTGAGAATAGCAAGAGATGTTATCTTTAAACCTGTACCCCATGGAGGGAGGAGAGGGAGCTGGTTTTATTGACAAGCCATTGAACAAGGAGGAAGTCAGAGTGACAGTTCTTCCACCACCTGGGTACACAGCAAAAAGCACAAGAGGACAAAGAGACACATGGGCATTCACCAGCTGGCTAGGTCTGAGGAGGAAATTGGCCGAGTGAGGGGAAACTCAAAGCTAGAGCTGGTCAGGGTCAGAAGGCTGACCAGAAAAAGGTAGGACAGCGTGGCATATTTATTATTTTTCTTGTTCTGGAGAAGGCATTTGTGTTTGGTAAGTCAAGGTGAGATTTGATTACATCTGTTGCCCTGAACATTCACTCACTGTCTGTAAAATAAACAGCTGAACCGTTCACATCTGGCCTCATCTCACTAAGTGTTTCAGATTGGCTTTGGGAAGAGTGCAGAAGGGCACTGCAGACACGATATCCAGTTCAGAGCACAGGGGGTTCCTATTGTTATATCCCTGGGTTACACTGGCATGTAGTTAGATATTGGCCAATAAGGATATACTCCTGAACAAAAGATCTTCAGACCGCTTACTGATCAGCATCACTGTACCCAAGAAAATATCTAAGGAGACTTGAAATGGAACACTCCCACTTTCTCTCCCTTTGCCCTTCTCTCTTTCTCTCTTTCCCTTGTTTTCCTGCCTCTCCCTCTCCCTTCCTTCGCCCCTCTTTCCTTTTCCTCTCCCCCCCTCTCTCTTACCAGATGTAACATTGTAAACAGCCGATTGCCTAATAGTAGTTTTGGGCTCACTCTGTGATACTGTTTATGCAATGTAGTGTTTATTTAATCTGCTTTGGTCAGTGCCAAGTTCCATATTTTATTGAATGTGCTTCTGGCATGGTGTGTGGCCTGCTGTACTGACTGGTAACTCGTTTTCGGGTTTAGTAAACTTATTTTGCTGCAAGGGATAATTGAAAAGCCATGGAGCAAATATCTGCAAAAAAATACTGTCAGGGACTCAGAAGGATGGTCAACACTACAGATCAGAAAAGTCATTCCCCTCCCCAGACCAGCAGGAATATAAACATACCTCAACCCTCACCAGTAGGGATATAAATATCCCGCTACTCTCACCAGTAGGGAATAAACTCTCACCAGCAGGATATAAACATACACCAACTCTCACCAGCGGGGATATAAACATACCCCAACTCTCACCAGCAGGGATATAAACATACCCCAACTCTCACCAGCAGGATATAAACATACCCCAACTCTCACCAGCAGGATATAAACATACCTCAACTCTCACCAGCAGGATATAAACATACCGCAACTCTCACCAGCAGGATATAAACATACCCCAACTCTCACCAGCGGGGATATAAACATACCCCAACTCTCACCAGCAGGATATAAATATACCTCAACTCTCACCAGCAGGGATATAAACATACCCCAACTCTCACCAGCAGGATATAAACATACCTCAACTCTCACCAGCAGGGATATAAACATACCTCAACTCTCACCAGCAGGGATATAAACATACCCCAACTCTCACCAGAAGGATATAAACATACCTCAACTCTCACCAGCAGGATATAAACATACCTCAACTCTCACCAGCAGGATATAAACATACCCCAACTCTCACCAGCGGGGATATAAACATACCCCAACTCTCACCAGCAGGATATAAACATACCTCAACTCTCACCAGCAGGATATAAACATACCTCAACTCTCACCAGCAGGATATAAACATACCCCAACTCTCACCAGCAGGGATATAAACATGCCCCAACTCTCTCTTTCCCTTGTTTTCCTGCCTCTCCCTCTCCCTTCCTTCGCCCCTCTTTCCTTTTCCTCTCCCCCCCTCTCTCTGACCAGATGTAACATTGCAAACAGCTGATTGCCTAATAGTAGTTTTGGGCTCACTCTGCGATGCTGGTGAGAGTTGGGGTATGTTTATATCCTGCTGGTGAGAGTTGAGGTATGTTTATATCCTGCTGGTGAGAGTTGAGGTATGTTTATATCCCTGCTGGTGAGAGTTGGGGTATGTTTATATCCTGCTGGTGAGAGTTGAGGTATGTTTATATCCTGCTGGTGAGAGTTGAGGTATGTTTATATCCCTGCTGGTGAGAGTTGGGGTATGTTTATATCCTGCTGGTGAGAGTTGAGGTATGTTTATATCCCTGCTGGTGAGAGTTGGGGTATGTTTATATCCTGCTGGTGAGAGTTGGGGTATGTTTATATCCCTGCTGGTGAGAGTTGAGGTATGTTTATATCCTGCTGGTGAGAGTTGAGGTATGTTTATATCCTGCTGGTGAGAGTTGAGGTATGTTTATATCTTGCTGGTGAGAGTTGGGGTATGTTTATATCCCTGCTGGTGAGAGTTGAGGTATGTTTATATCCTGCTGGTGAGAGTTTATTCCCTACTGGTGAGAGTAGCGGGATATTTATATCCCTACTGGTGAGGGTTGAGGTATGTTTATATTCCTGCTGGTCTGGGGAGGGGAATGACTTTTCTGATCTGTAGTGTTGACCATCCTTCTGAGTCCCTGACAGTATTTTTTTGCAGATATTTGCTCCATGGCTTTTCAATTATCCCTTGCAACAAAATAAGTTTACTAAACCCGAAAACGAGTTACCAGTCAGTACAGCAGGCCACACACCATGCCAGAAGCACATTCAATAAAATATGGAACTTGGCACTGACCAAGGCAGATTACTTTGTTTATATCCTGCTGGTGAGAGTTGAGTTATGTTTATTAAAATACCCCAACTCTCACCAGCAGGATATAAACATACCCCAACTCTCACCAGCAGGATATAAACATACCCCAACTCTCACCAGCAGGATATAAACATACCGCAACTCTCACCAGCAGGATATAAACATACCTCAACTCTCACCAGCAGGATATAAACATACCCCAACTCTCACCAGCAGGATATAAACATACCCCAACTCTCACCAGCAGGATATAAACATACCCCAACTCTCACCAGCAGGATATAAACATACCCCAACTCTCACCAGCAGGATATAAACATACCGCAACTCTCACCAGCAGGATATAAACATACCTCAACTCTCACCAGCAGGATATAAACATACCCCAACTCTCACCAGCAGGATATAAACATACCCCAACTCTCACCAGCAGGATATAAACATACCCCAACTCTCACCAGCGGGGATATAAACATACCCCAACTCTCACCAGCAGGATATAAACATGCCCCAACTCTCTCTTTCCCTTGTTTTCCTGCTTCTCCCTCTCCCTTCCTTCGCCCCTCTTTCCTTTTCCTCTCCCCCCCTCTCTCTTACCAGATGTAACATTGTAAACAGCCGATTGCCTAATAGTAGTTTTGGGCTCACTCTGCGATGCTGGTGAGAGTTGGGGTATGTTTATATCCTGCTGGTGAGAGTTGAGGTATGTTTATATCCTGCTGGTGAGAGTTAGGGTATGTTTATATCCTGCTGGTGAGAGTTGGGGTATGTTTATATCCTGCTGGTGAGAGTTGAGGTATGTTTATATCCCTGCTGGTGAGAGTTGGGGTATATTTATATCCTGCTGGTGAGAGTTGAGGTATGTTTATATCCTGCTGGTGAGAGTTGGGGTATGTTTATATCCTGCTGGTGAGAGTTGAGGTATATTTATATCCTGCTGGTGAGAGTTGAGGTATGTTTATATCCTGCTGGTGAGAGTTGAGGTATATTGATATCCTGCTGGTGAGAGTTGAGGTATGTTTATATCCTGCTGGTGAGAGTTGAGGTATATTTATATCCTGCTGGTGAGAGTTGGGGTATGTTTATATCCTGCTGGTGAGAGTTGGGGTATGTTTATATCCTGCTGGTGAGAGTTGAGGTATATTTATATCCTGCTGGTGAGAGTTGGGGTATGTTTATATCCTGCTGGTGAGAGTTGGGGTATGTTTATATCCTGCTGGTGAGAGTTGGGGTATGTTTATATCCTGCTGGTCAGAGTTGAGGTATATTTATAACCTGCTGGTGAGAGTTGAGGTATGTTTATATCCCTGCTGGTGAGAGTTGGGGTATGATTATATCCTGCTGGTGAGAGTTGTTGTATGTTTATATCCTGCTGGTGAGAGTTGAGGTATGTTTATATCCCTGCTGGTGAGAGTTGGGGTATGTTTATATCCTGCTGGTGAGAGTTGGGGTATGTTTATATCCCTGCTGGTGAGAGTTGGGGTATGTTTATATCCTGCTGGTGAGAGTTGCGGTATGTTTATATCCCTGCTGGTGAGAGTTGAGGTATGATTCTATCCTGCTGGTGAGAGTTGAGGTATGTTTATATCCTGCTGGTGAGAGTTGGGGTATGTTTATATCCCTGCTGGTGAGAGTTGGGGTATGTTTATATCCTGCTGGTGAGAGTTGAGGTATGTTTATATCCCGCTGGTGAGAGTTGGGGTATGTTTATATCCTGCTGGTGAGAGTTGAGGTCTGTTTATATCCTGCTGGTGAGAGTTGAGGTATGTTTATATCCTGCTGGTGAGAGTTGGGGTATGTTTATATCCCTGCTGGTGCGAGTTGAGGTATGTTTATATCCTGCTGGTGAGAGTTGAGGTATGTTTATCTCCTGCTGGTGAGAGTTGGGGTATGTTTATATCCCTGCTGGTGAGAGCTGGGGTATGTTTATATCCTGCTGGTGAGAGTTGAGGTATGTTTATATCCTGCTGGTGAGAGTTTATTCCCTACTGGTGAGAGTAGCGGGATATTTATATCCCTACTGGTGAGGGTTGAGGTATGTTTATATTCCTGCTGGTCTGGGGAGGGGAATGACTTTTCTGATCTGTAGTGTTGACCATCCTTCTGAGTCCCTGACAGTATTTTTTTGCAGATATTTGCTCCATGGCTTTTCAATTATCCCTTGCAGCAAAATAAGTTTACTAAACCCGAAAACGAGTTACCAGTCAGTACAGCAGGCCACACACCATGCCAGAAGCACATTCAATAAAATATGGAACTTGGCACTGACCAAGGCAGATTACTTTGTTTATATCCTGCTGGTGAGAGTTGGGGTATGTTTATATGCTGCTGGTGAGAGTTGAGTTATGTTTATTAAAATACCCCAACTCTCACCAGCAGGATATAAACATACCCCAACTCTCACCAGCAGGGATATAAACATACCCCAACTCTCACCAGCAGGCATATAAACATACCCCAACTCTCACCAGCAGGATATAAACATACCTCAACTCTCACCAGCAGGATATAAACATACTGCATCTCTCACCAGCAGGATATAAACATAACCCAACTCTCACCAGCTGGGATATAAACATACCCCAACTCTCACCAGCAGGGATATAAACATACCCCAACTCTCACCAGCAGGGTATGAACATACCTCAACTCTCACCAGCAGGATATAAACATACACCAACTCTCACCAGCAGGGATATAAACATACCTCAACTCTCACCAGCAGGGATATAAACATACCCCAACTAACACCAGCAGGATATAAACATACCCCAACTCTCACCAGCAGGATATAAACATACCTCAACTCTCACCAGCAGGGATATAAACATACCTCAATTCTCACCAGCAGGATATAAACATACCGCAACTCTCACCAGCAGGATATAAACATACCCCAACTCTCACCAGCAGGATATAAACATACCCCAACTCTCACCAGCAGGGATATAAACATACCCCAACTCTCACCAGCAGGCATATAAACATACCCCAACTCTCACCAGCAGGATATAAACATACCTCAACTCTCACCAGCAGGATATAAACATACTGCATCTCTCACCAGCAGGATATAAACATAACCCAACTCTCACCAGCTGGGATATAAACATACCCCAACTCTCACCAGCAGGGATATAAACATACCCCAACTCTCACCAGCAGGGTATGAACATACCTCAACTCTCACCAGCAGGATATAAACATACACCAACTCTCACCAGCAGGGATATAAACATACCTCAACTCTCACCAGCAGGGATATAAACATACCTCAATTCTCACCAGCAGGATATAAACATACCTCAACTCTCACCAGCAGGGATATAAACATACCCCAACTCTCACCAGCAGGATATATGCATCTCTCACCAGCAGGATATAAACATAACCCAACTCTCACCAGCAGGGATATAAACATACCCCAACTCTCACCAGCAGGGATATAAACATACCCCAACTCTCACCAGCAGGATATAAACATACCCCAACTCTCACCAGCAGGGATATAAACATACCCCAACTCTCACCAGCAGGGATATAAACTTACCCCAACTCTCACCAGCAGGATATAAACATACTGCATCTCTCACCAGCAGGATATAAACATAACCCAACTCTCACCAGCTGGGATATAAACATACCTCAACTCTCACCAGCAGGATATAAACATACCACAACTCCCACCAGCTGGTATATAAACATACTGCAACTCTCACCAGCAGGATATAAACATACCTGAACTCTCACCAGCAGGGTACAAACATACCTCAACTCTCACCAGCAGGATATCAACATACCTCAACTCTCACCAGCAGGATATAAACATTCCCCAACTCTCACCAGCAGGATATAAACATACCCCAACTCTCACCAGCAGGATATAAACATACCTCAACTCTCACCAGCAGGATATAAACATACCTCAACTCTCACCAGCAGGATATAAACATACCCCAACTCTCACCAGCAGGATATAAACATGCCCCAACTCTCTCTTTCCCTTGTTTTCCTGCTTCTCCCTCTCCCTTCCTTCGCCCCTCTTTCCTTTTCCTCTCCCCCCCTCTCTCTTACCAGATGTAACATTGTAAACAGCCAATTGCCTAATAGTAGTTTTGGGCTCACTCTGCGATGCTGGTGAGAGTTGGGGTATGTTTATATCCTGCTGGTGAGAGTTGAGGTATGTTTATATCCTGCTGGTGAGAGTTGGGGTATGTTTATATCCTGCTGGTGAGAGTTGGAGTATGTTTATATCCTGCTGGTGAGAGTTGAGGTATGTTTATATCCCTGCTGGTGAGAGTTGGGGTATATTTATATCCTGCTGGTGAGAGTTGAGGTATGTTTATATCCTGCTGGTGAGAGTTGAGGTATATTGATATCCTGCTGGTGAGAGTTGAGGTATGTTTATATCCTGCTGGTGAGAGTTGAGGTATATTTATATCCTGCTGGTGAGAGTTGGGGTATGTTTATATCCTGCTGGTGAGAGTTGGGGTATGTTTATATCCTGCTGGTGAGAGTTGAGGTATATTTATATCCTGCTGGTGAGAGTTGGGGTATGTTTATATCCTGCTGGTGAGAGTTGGGGTATGTTTATATCCTGCTGGTGAGAGTTGGGGTATGTTTATATCCTGCTGGTCAGAGTTGAGGTATATTTATAACCTGCTGGTGAGAGTTGAGGTATGTTTATATCCCTGCTGGTGAGAGTTGGGGTATGATTATATCCTGCTGGTGAGAGTTGTTGTATGTTTATATCCTGCTGGTGAGAGTTGAGGTATGTTTATATCCCTGCTGGTGAGAGTTGGGGTATGTTTATATCCTGCTGGTGAGAGTTGGGGTATGTTTATATCCCTGCTGGTGAGAGTTGGGGTATGTTTATATCCTGCTGGTGAGAGTTGCGGTATGTTTATATCCCTGCTGGTGAGAGTTGAGGTATGATTCTATCCTGCTGGTGAGAGTTGAGGTATGTTTATATCCTGCTGGTGAGAGTTGGGGTATGTTTATATCCCTGCTGGTGAGAGTTGGGGTATGTTTATATCCTGCTGGTGAGAGTTGAGGTATGTTTATATCCCGCTGGTGAGAGTTGGGGTATGTTTATATCCTGCTGGTGAGAGTTGAGGTCTGTTTATATCCTGCTGGTGAGAGTTGAGGTATGTTTATATCCTGCTGGTGAGAGTTGGGGTATGTTTATATCCCTGCTGGTGAGAGTTGAGGTATGTTTATATCCTGCTGGTGAGAGTTGAGGTATGTTTATCTCCTGCTGGTGAGAGTTGGGGTATGTTTATATCCCTGCTGGTGAGAGCTGGGGTATGTTTATATCCTGCTGGTGAGAGTTGAGGTATGTTTATATCCTGCTGGTGAGAGTTTATTCCCTACTGGTGAGAGTAGCGGGATATTTATATCCCTACTGGTGAGGGTTGAGGTATGTTTATATTCCTGCTGGTCTGGGGAGGGGAATGACTTTTCTGATCTGTAGTGTTGACCATCCTTCTGAGT
The DNA here is from genome assembly GCF_035084215.1 of Heptranchias perlo. Lineage (NCBI taxonomy): Eukaryota > Metazoa > Chordata > Chondrichthyes > Hexanchiformes > Hexanchidae > Heptranchias > Heptranchias perlo. The sequence continues at coordinate 10,024,460 of NC_090334.1, forward strand.
CCCTGACAGTATTTTTTTGCAGATATTTGCTCCATGGCTTTTCAATTATCCCTTGCAGCAAAATAAGTTTACTAAACCCGAAAACGAGTTACCAGTCAGTACAGCAGGCCACACACCATGCCAGAAGCACATTCAATAAAATATGGAACTTGGCACTGACCAAGGCAGATTACTTTGTTTATATCCTGCTGGTGAGAGTTGGGGTATGTTTATATGCTGCTGGTGAGAGTTGAGTTATGTTTATTAAAATACCCCAACTCTCACCAGCAGGATATAAACATACCCCAACTCTCACCAGCAGGGATATAAACATACCCCAACTCTCACCAGCAGGCATATAAACATACCCCAACTCTCACCAGCAGGATATAAACATACCTCAACTCTCACCAGCAGGATATAAACAAACTGCATCTCTCACCAGCAGGATATAAACATAACCCAACTCTCACCAGCTGGGATATAAACATACCCCAACTCTCACCAGCAGGGATATAAACATACCCCAACTCTCACCAGCAGGGTATGAACATACCTCAACTCTCACCAGCAGGATATAAACATACACCAACTCTCACCAGCAGGGATATAAACATACCTCAACTCTCACCAGCAGGGATATAAACATACCCCATCTCTCACCAGCAGGATATAAACATACCCCAACTCTCACCAGCAGGATATAAACATACCTCAACTCTCACCAGCAGGGATATAAACATACCTCAATTCTCACCAGCAGGATATAAACATACCTCAACTCTCACCAGCAGGGATATAAACATACCCCAACTCTCACCAGCAGGATATATGCATCTCTCACCAGCAGGATATAAACATAACCCAACTCTCACCAGCAGGGATATAAACATACCCCAACTCTCACCAGCAGGGATATAAACATACCCCAACTCTCACCAGCAGGATATAAACATACCCCAACTCTCACCAGCAGGGATATAAACATACCCCAACTCTCACCAGCAGGGATATAAACTTACCCCAACTCTCACCAGCAGGATATAAACATACTGCATCTCTCACCAGCAGGATATAAACATAACCCAACTCTCACCAGCTGGGATATAAACATACCTCAACTCTCACCAGCAGGATATAAACATACCACAACTCCCACCAGCTGGTATATAAACATACTGCAACTCTCACCAGCAGGATATAAACATACCTGAACTCTCACCAGCAGGGTACAAACATACCTCAACTCTCACCAGCAGGATATAAACATACCTCAACTCTCACCAGCAGGATATAAACATTCCCCAACTCTCACCAGCAGGATATAAACATACCCCAACTCTCACCAGCAGGATATAAACATACCTCAACTCTCACCAGCAGGATATAAACATACCTCAACTCTCACCAGCAGGATATAAACATACCCCAACTTACACCAGCAGGATATAAACATGCCCCAACTCTCTCTTTCCCTTGTTTTCCTGCTTCTCCCTCTCCCTTCCTTCGCCCCTCTTTCCTTTTCCTCTCCCCCCCTCTCTCTTACCAGATGTAACATTGTAAACAGCCGATTGCCTAATAGTAGTTTTGGGCTCACTCTGCGATGCTGGTGAGAGTTGGGGTATGTTTATATCCTGCTGGTGAGAGTTGGGGTATGTTTATATCCCTGCTGGTGAGAGTTGAGGTATGTTTATATCCCTGCTGGTGAGAGTTGGGGTATGTTTATGTCCTGCTGGTGAGAGTTGAGGTATGTTTATATCCCTGCTGGTGAGAGTTGGGGAATGTTTATATCCCTGCTGGTGAGAGTTGGGGTATGTTTATATCCTGCTGGTGGGAGTTGGGGTATGTTTATATCCCTGCTGGTGAGAGTTGGGGTATGTTTATATCCTGCTGGTGAGAGTTGGGGTATGTTTATATCCGGCTGGTGAGAGTTGGGGTATGTTTATATCCTGCTGGTGAGAGTTGAGGTATGTTTATATCCCTGCTGGTGAGAGTTGGGGTATGTTTATGTCCTGCTGGTGAGAGTTGGGGTATGTTTATATCCCTGCTGGTGAGAGTTGGGGTATGTTTATATCCCTGCTGGTGAGAGTTGAGGTATGTTTGTATCCCTGCTGGTGAGAGTTGGGGTATGTTTATATCCCTGCTGGTGAGAGTTGGGGTATGTTTATATCCTGCTGGTGAGAGTTGGGGTATGTTTATATCCCTGCTGGTGAGAGTTGAGGTATGTTTATATCCCTGCTGGTGAGAGTTGGGGTATGTTTATGTCCTGCTGGTGAGAGTTGGGGTATGTTTATATCCCTGCTGGTGAGAGTTGAGGTATGTTTATATCCATGCTGGTGAGAGTTGGGGTATGTTTATATCCCTGCTGGTGAGAGTTGAGGTATGTTTATATCCTGCTGGTGAGAGTTGAGGTATGTTCATATCCCTGCTGGTGAGAGTTGGGGTATGTTTATATCCTGCTGGTGAGAGTTGAGTTATGTTTATTAAAATACCCCAACTCTCACCAGCAGGGATATAAACATGCCCCAACTCTCACCAGCAGGAAATAAACATACCTCAACTCTCACCAGCAGGGATATAAACATACCCCAACTCTCACCAGCAGGATATAAACATACCCCAATTCTCACCAGCAGGATATAAACATACCCCAACTCTCACCAGCAGGATATAAACATACCCCAACTCTCACCAGCAGGATATAAACATACCTCAACTCTCCCCAGCAGGATATAAACATACCCCAACTCTCACCAGCAGGATATAAACATACCCCAACTCTCACCAGCAGGGATATAATCATAACCCAACTCTCACCAGCAGGATATAAACATACCCCAACTCTCACCAGCAGGATATAAACATACCCCAACTCTCACCAGCAGGGATATAAACATACCCCAACTCCCACCAGCAGGGATATAAACATACCCCAACTCTCACCAGCAGGGATATAAACATACCCCAACTCTCACCAGCAGCATATAAACAGACCCCAACTCTCACCAGCAGGGATATAAACATACCCCAACTCTCACCAGCAGGGTATGAACATACCTCAACTCTCACCAGCAGGATATAAACATACACCAACTCTCACCAGCAGGGATATAAACATACCTCAACTCTCACCAGCAGGGATATAATCATACCCCAACTCTCACCAGCAGGATATAAACATACCCCAACTCTCACCAGCAGGATATAAACATACCTCAACTCTCACCAGCAGGGATATAAACATACCTCAATTCTCACCAGCAGGATATAAACATACCTCAACTCTCACCAGCAGGGATATAAACATACCCCAACTCTCACCAGCAGGATATAAACATACTGCATCTCTCACCAGCAGGATATAAACATAACCCAACTCTCACCAGCTGGGATATAAACATACCCCAACTCTCACCAGCAGGATATAAACATACCCCAACTCTCACCAGCAGGATATAAACATACCCCAACTCTCACCAGCAGGATATAAACATACCCCAACTCTCACCAGCAGGGATATAAACATACCCCAACTCTCACCAGCAGGATATAAACATACTGCATCTCTCACCAGCAGGATATAAACATAACCCAACTCTCACCAGCTGGGATATAAACATACCTCAACTCTCACCAGCAGGATATAAACATACCACAACTCCCACCAGCTGGTATATAAACATACTGCAACTCTCACCAGCAGGATATAAACATACCTGAACTCTCACCAGCAGGGTACAAACATACCTCAACTCTCACCAGCAGGATATAAACATACCTCAACTCTCACCAGCAGGATATAAACATTCCCCAACTCTCACCAGCAGGATATAAACATACCCCAACTCTCAACAGCAGGATATAAACATACCTCAACTCTCACCAGCAGGATATAAACATGCCCCAACTCTCTCTTTCCCTTGTTTTCCTGCCTCTCCCTCTCCCTTCCTTCGCCCCTCTTTCCTTTTCCTCTCCCCCCCTCTCTCTTACCAGATGTAACATTGTAAACAGCCGATTGCCTAATAGTAGTTTTGGGCTCACTCTGCGATTCTGGTGAGAGTTGGGGTATGTTTATATCCTGCTGGTGAGAGTTGGGGTATGTTTATATCCCTGCTGGTGAGAGTTGAGGTATGTTTATATCCCTGCTGGTGAGAGTTGGGGTATGTTTATGTCCTGCTGGTGAGAGTTGAGGTATGTTTATATCCCTGCTGGTGAGAGTTGGGGAATGTTTATATCCCTGCTGGTGAGAGTTGGGGAATGTTTATATCCCTGCTGGTGAGAGTTGGAGTATGTTTATATCCTGCTGGTGGGAGTTGGGGTATGTTTATATCCCTGCTGGTGAGAGTTGGGGTATGTTTATATCCTGCTGGTGAGAGTTGGGGTATGTTTATATCATGCTGGTGAGAGTTGGGGTATGTTTATATCCTGCTGGTGAGAGTTGAGGTATGTTTATATCCCTGCTGGTGAGAGTTGGGGTATGTTTATGTCCTGCTGGTGAGAGTTGGGGTATGTTTATATCCCTGCTGGTGAGAGTTGGGGTATGTTTATATCCCTGCTGGTGAGAGTTGAGGTATGTTTATATCCCTGCTGGTGAGAGTTGGGGTATGTTTATATCCTGCTGGTGAGAGTTGGGGTATGTTTATATCCCTGCTGGTGAGATTTGAGGTATGTTTATATCCCTGCTGGTGAGAGTTGGGGTATGTTTATGTCCTGCTGGTGAGAGTTGGGGTATGTTTATATCCCTGCTGGTGAGAGTTGAGGTATGTTTATATCCATGCTGGTGAGAGTTGGGGTATGTTTATATCCCTGCTGGTGAGAGTTGAGGTATGTTTATATCCTGCTGGTGAGAGTTGAGGTCTGTTTATATCCCTGCTGGTGAGAGTTGGGGTATGTTTATATCCTGCTGGTGAGAGTTGAGTTATGTTTATTAAAATACCCCAACTCTCACCAGCAGGGATATAAACATGCCCCAACTCTCACCAGCAGGAAATAAACATACCTCAACTCTCACCAGCAGGGATATAAACATACCCCAACTCTCACAAGCAGGATATAAACATACCCCAATTCTCACCAGCAGGATATAAACATAACCCAACTCTCACCAGCAGGATATAAACATACCCCAACTCTCACCAGCAGGATATAAACATACCTCAACTCTCCCCAGCAGGATATAAACATACCCCAACTCTCACCAGCAGGATATAAACATACCCCAACTCTCACCAGCAGGGATATAAACATACCCCAACTCTCACCAGCAGGATATAAACATACCCCAACTCTCACCAGCAGGATATAAACATACCCCAACTCTCACCAGCAGGGATATAAACATACCCCAACTCCCACCAGCAGGGATATAAACATACCCCAACTCTCACCAGCAGGGATATAAACATACCCCAACTCTCACCAGCAGGATATAAACATACCCCAACTCTCACCAGCAGGATATAAACATACCCCAACTCTCACCAGCAGGATATAAACATACCCCAACTCTCACCAGCAGGGATATAAACATACCCCAACTCTCACCAGCAGGGTATGAACAAACCTCAACTCTAACCAGCAGGATATAAACATACACCAACTCTCACCAGCAGGGATATAAACATACCTCAACTCTCACCAGCAGGGATATAAACATACCCCAACTCTCACCAGCAGGATATAAACATACCCCAACTCTCACCAGCAGGATATAAACATACCTCAACTCTCACCAGCAGGGATATAAACATACCTCAATTCTCACCAGCAGGATATAAACATACCTCAACTCTCACCAGCAGGGATATAAACATACCCCAACTCTCACCAGCAGGATATAAACATACTGCATCTCTCACCAGCAGGATATAAACATAACCCAACTCTCACCAGCTGGGATATAAACATACCCCAACTCTCACCAGCAGGGATATAAACATACCCCAACTCTCACCAGCAGGATATAAACATACCCCAACTCTCACCAGCAGGATATAAACATACCCCAACTCTCACCAACAGGATATAAACATACCCCAACTCTCACCAGCAGGGATATAAACATACCCCAACTCTCACCAGCAGGGATATAAACATACCCCAACTCTCACCAGCAGGATATAAACATACTGCATCTCTCACCAGCAGGATATAAACATAACCCAACTCTCACCAGCTGGGATATAAACATACCTCAACTCTCACCAGCTGGATATAAACATACCACAACTCCCACCAGCTGGTATATAAACATACTGCAACTCTCACCAGCAGGATATAAACATACCTGAACTCTCACCAGCAGGGTACAAACATACCTCAACTCTCACCAGCAGGATATAAACATACCTCAACTCTCACCAGCAGGATATAAACATTCCCCAACTCTCACCAGCAGGATATAAACATACCCCAACTCTCACCAGCAGGATATAAACATACCTCAACTCTCACCAGCAGGATATAAACATACCTCAACTCTCACCAGCAGGATATAAACATACCCCAACTCTCACCAGCAGGATATAAACATGCCCCAACTCTCTCTTTCCCTTGTTTTCCTGCCTCTCCCTCTCCCTTCCTTCGCCCCTCTTTCCTTTTCCTCTCCCCCCCTCTCTCTTACCAGATGTAACATTGTAAACAGCCGATTGCCTAATAGTAGTTTTGGGCTCACTCTGCGATTCTGGTGAGAGTTGGGGTATGTTTATATCCTGCTGGTGAGAGTTGGGGTATGTTTATATCCCTGCTGGTGAGAGTTGAGTTATGTTTATATCCCTGCTGGTGAGAGTTGGGGTATGTTTATGTCCTGCTGGTGAGAGTTGAGGTATGTTTATATCCCTGCTGGTGAGAGTTGGGGAATGTTTATATCCCTGCTGGTGAGAGTTGGGGTATGTTTATATCCTGCTGGTGGGAGTTAGGGTATGTTTATATCCCTGCTGGTGAGAGTTGGGGTATGTTTATATCCTGCTGGTGAGAGTTGGGGTATGTTTATATCCTGCTGGTGAGAGTTGGGGTATGTTTATATCCTGCTGGTGAGAGTTGAGGTATGTTTATATCCCTGCTGGTGAGAGTTGGGGTATGTTTATGTCCTGCTGGTGAGAGTTGGGTTATGTTTATATCCCTGCTGGTGAGAGTTGGGGTATGTTTATATCCCTGCTGGTGAGAGTTGGGGTATGTTTATGTCCTGCTGGTGAGAGTTGGGGTATGTTTATATCCCTGCTGGTGAGAGTTGAGGTATGTTTATATCCATGCTGGTGAGAGTTGGGGTATGTTTATATCCCTGCTGGTGAGAGTTGAGGTATGTTTATATCCTGCTGGTGAGAGTTGGGGCATGTTTATATCCCTGCTGGTGAGAGTTGGGGTATGTTCATATCCTGCTGGTGAGAGTTGAGTTATGTTTATACCCCAACTCTCACCAGCAGGATATAAACATACCCCAACTCTCACCAGCAGGATATAAACATACCTCAACTCTCCCCAGCAGGATATAAACATACCCCAACTCTCACCAGCAGGATATAAACATACCCCAACTCTCACCAGCAGGGATATAAACATACCCCAACTCTCACCAGCAGGGATATAAACATACCCCAACTCTCACCAGCAGGGATATAAACATACCCAACTCTCACCAGCAGGGATATAAACATACCTCAACTCTCACCAGCAGGATATAAACATACCCCAACTCTCACCAGCAGGGTACAAACATACCCCAACTCTCACCAGCAGGGATATAAACATACCCCAACTCTCACCAGCAGGGATATAAACATACCTCAACTCTCACCAGCAGGATATAAACATACCCCAACTCTCACCAGCAGGATATAAACATACCCCAACTCTCACCAGCAGGATATAAACATACCCCAACTCTCACCAGCAGGGATATAAACATACCCCAACTCTCACCAGCAGGGATATAAACATACCCCAACTCTCACCAGCAGGGATATAAACATACCCCAACTCTCACAAGCAGGGATATAAACATACCCCAACTCTCACCAGCAGGATATAAACATACCCCAACTCTCACCAGCAGGGATATAAACATACCCCAACTCTCACCAGCAGGATATAAACATACCCGAACTCTCACCAGCAGGGATATAAACATACCCCAACTCTCACCAGCAGGATATAAACATACCCCAACTCTCACCAGCAGGATATAAACATACCCCAACTCTCACCAGCAGGATATAAACATACCCCAACTCTCACCAGCAGGATATAAACATACCCCAACTCTCACCAGCAGGGATATAAACATACCCCAACTCTCACCAGCAGGATATAAACATACCCCAACTCTCACCAGCAGGATATAAACATACCCCAACTCTCACCAGCAGGGATATAAACATACCCCAACTCCCACCAGCAGGGATATAAACATACCCCAACTCTCACCAGCAGTGATATAAACATACCCCAACTCTCACCAGCAGGATATAAACATACCCCAACTCTCACCAGCAGGATATAAACATACCCCAACTCTCACCAGCAGGATATAAACATACCCCAACTCTCACCAGCATGGTATAAACATACCCCAACTCTCACCAGCAGGGATATAAACATACCCCAACTCTCACCAGCAGGGATATAAACATACCCCAACTCTCACCAGCAGGATATAAACATACCCCAACTCTCACCAGCATGGTATAAACATACCCCAACTCTCACCAGCAGGGATATAAACATACCCCAACTCTCACCAGCAGGGATATAAACATACCCCAACTCTCACCAGCAGGATATAAACATACCCCAACTCTCACCAGCAGGATATAAACATACCCCAACTCTCACCAGCAGGATATAAACATACCCCAACTCTCACCAGCAGGATATAAACATACCCCAACTCTCACCAGCATGGTATAAACATACCCCAACTCTCACCAGCAGGATATAAACATACCCCAACTCTCACCAGCAGGGATATAAACATACCCCAACTCTCACCAGCAGGGATATAAACATACCCCAACTCCCACCAGCATGGTTGTAAAGATACTTCAGCCCCTCACTTGACCGGTAGGAATTAAACATTTCAGCCAAGTGTTCCCCAGATCACCAGGAACTGAAGAACACTTACCCCAACCCCTAACACCATATACGGGTTTGGTCAAGTTTCAGCTCCCTCCACCCAATCCCCATGATGTCCCATTAACCCCAATCTCAGAAGAGCACCATTCACATCTGAGGTCTCCCACAACAGCCACGATGAGGAGATGAACAGTAGATGAAGTTAAGATGCAGCTCAGCCGTCATCTAATTGAATGGTGGAACAGGCTTGAGGGGCTGAATGGCCTACTCCTGTTCCTATGTTCCTATATTCCTAACAACCCAATCATGCTTCATGCAGGGTTTTTACAGCCTCAAGCGAGGAGACTTTCAGTCCTGGATTTCAACCCTAGTTGGAGAAGTGAGAACCTTTGCTGCGTTGTATGTTGAAGAGTGGGGTGGAGTGAATGCTCATGTCGACACGTTGCTGGGTGAGGTCCATTCAAAGTGTCGGAGCCTTTCAGGTATTTCCCTGAATTGTTATGCTCTTCTTGGAGCTTTTCACATGTGGTTAGTTGGCTCCTGTCAGGAGATTAACTAAAAAGAGTTCGGGAGATTTCGTGACAGGGGAGCTCTGCAGGTCCTTTTGGAAGGCGCCGGGCCAATGGGCTATGAGGTTCCCTCCTCACTCGGAACTGATGAGTGCAAATAGTGTGAATGGAAGTTTATGACTTACGTAGGAATATAGGAATTGCTAGATGATAAAAGACCAAGGTTCATCTAGTTCATCTTCTACCATCCTGGTAGTCACATGATACAACGATAATGGAGTTGTTGACTAATCATAGCAGTCAATCTCTACCAATTAGTCCACAACAGACCCAGACATGAGGTGAGGAAAACCCCCAGTGGGGGAGAGCTTTGGGAACCATAGGTCCAAAGTCACCTGTTCCTCCCAAGCCTCTTCCACTTACCACATGTCATGACTCAAATATATTATATCCCAAAATCTTATGTTCTGAAAGAAATCTATCTACTTTTCATTTGAATGAATCAATACTAACTGCTTCCACCTTCTCCCTAGACAGCCTGTTCCATAGACTCGTTCACTGAAATATTGGCCCTGATATTTCGGGGAGTTGGGGAGGGAATGGGGGCGCATGTCAGATTCCGGGAAACCCGGAAATACCAGGAAAGCGGAGATCCTGCCGAATTTAATGGCAGGGCCTAGTTAGAATTTTTTTACTCCGTTTCCAGCCGGGTTGCCGACCAGATTGAAAGGCTGGGCTGTCGGGCAGGAAAGCCTGCGGTAGAAGGCCGCACCCTAGGCGCACTGGGCACGGTCCCTGGCAATGGAGAGGATCGGGGTTTGGTTTGGTTGGGGGGGGTTGGTGGAGGGGCGGCTTGGAGCATGGCAGTGAGGAGGGATAGAGGGAGAGATCACGGGGGAGAGTTCAGGGGAAGGGCTGAAGATCGTGGGGAGGGAGAGATCACGGGGGCAGAGATCGGGGAGAGATCAGGGGAGAGAGAGAGATCACGGGGGGGAGACATCATGGGGAGAGAGATCAGGGGAGGGGCTGAAGATTGTGGGGAGGGAGAGATCACGGGGGCAGAGATTGGGGGAGAGATCAGGGGAGAGAGAGATCGCGGGGGCAGAGATTGGGGGAGAGATCAGGGGAGAGAGAGAGATCGCGGGGGGAGACATCACGGGGGGAGAGATTGGGAGGGAGAGATCACAGGGGGAGAGATTGGGAGGGAGAGGTCACAGGGGGAGAGATCGCGGGGAGGGAGAGATCACAGGGGGAGAGATCACAGGGGGAGAGATCGCGGGGAGGGAGAGATCACAGGGGGAGAGATCACAGGGGCAGAGATCACAGGGGGTGAGATCGTGGGGGGAGAGATCACAGGGGGTGAGATCATGGGGGGAGAGATCATGGAGGGGAGAGATCGCTGGGGAGAGATCACAGGGGGAGAGATCGCAGGGGGAGAGATCACAGGGGGAGAGATCGCGGGGAGGGAGAGATCACAGGGGGAGAGATCACAGGGGGAGAGATCACAGGGGGTGAGATCGTGGGGGGAGAGATCACAGGGGGTGAGATCATGGGGGGAGAGATCATGGAGGGGAGAGATCGCTGGGGAGAGATCACAGGGGGAGAGATCGCAGGGGGAGAGATCGCGGGGGGAGAGATCACAGGGGGAGAGATGACAGGGGGAGAGATCGTGGGGAGAGATCACAGGGGGAAAAATCGTGGGGGAGAGATCGGCGAGGGGGGAGAGATTGCAGGGGGAGAGATAATCGCGGAGGAGGAGCTGAAGGTTGTGAGGGTTTTGGAAGATTTCAGCAGACGGTTTGCTTGGGGGAGCGGGGGGGAAGCTCTCCTGCTCCTCCAGGTCCACAAGCTGTGCTGGAAAAGCACTTAGCTACTGGATCCTGCAGTTCTCACCTCCCTTCAGTAACCGGGTTTCCTGAGCCCTGGGAAACCCAGCCCGCAGCCGTTAGATGTAAATAACTGCCAAAATTAGAGGAACGCAGCCTCATTTAAATATTATAATCACTGTCCCGCCTCTCCAGAGCGGGTTAATCGCCCGTCTACAAACCTGCCGTGGTAAAATCAAAAGTAGGTGCATTCACGGTGGGTTGGGGTCGAGTTTCATATTTTTAACAATTTAACCCTCCCTTGACCCTTTCCCGCCCGTCTTGGGGTGTTAAAATCGCCCCCCATTGGTTCCGCAGATTGGTTTTGAATTTACCTCCCTTCAAGTGCAGGCCGTGTCCTCTGGTGCTACTCTTCTGGACAAGCTATGCTCGCCATAGTCCACATTATCTGGTCCCTTCGGAATCCTAAAAACAACAATCGTATCACCTCTCAACCTTCTCTTCTCCAGTGAGAACATGCCCAATTTACATAATCACTCCTCATAATCCCACCCCTCAATCAGCCTGTTTGCTTTCTTCCATATCCCTTCAATATCTGCAATATCCTTCTTGTACTGCAGTGACCAGAATTGTACACAATATTCTAAGTGTGGTCGCAGCAATGATTTATAAAGTGGCAGGATTATCCCACCATTCTGGCTCAATATTGATCTTTTAATCTAACCCAACATCTGATTTGCTTTACTCACTGTCGCTGAGCATTGTTGTGATAGCTTCAATTATTGTCAATCAGGATTCCCCAGATCGCTTTCATTTTCCGTTTTCCACCCCTACTCTGCATAAGGTGCTGGTTCTTGCTGAGGTACAGTTTCACTGGTGTTGCCCACCATGCAATACTTTACCAGGGGCCTATTCAACCATGGGGGGATGGGGTGGGATAGTCCACCTCAGCTAAGCCTGATCCTACCAACAACCAGCATCTACAGTTTCCAGCGGGGTGGAATCACTGGACGAGAACCTGAGCTGGTTTTTCCTCTCCCTGGTCCGGAGAATCTGAGGCCAACTATAACATCCCTACTGACACCTGGCCTACGTCAGCTGACTCAGTAAATACTTGCTGGTCTTCATAGCCCAAAAAAGAAAGACTTGCATTGATGTAGCACCTTTCACAATCTCAGGACGTCCTAAAGCACCTTACAGCCAATGAAGTACTTTTAAAGTGTAGTCACTGTTGTAGGAAAGTTAGGCAACCAGTTTGTGCACAGCAAGATCCCACAAGTGTGATAAACGACCAGATAATCTGATTTTTTTTAATGTTGCTTGAGAAGTAAATATTGGCCAGGACACCAGAGAGAACTCCTCTGCATTTCTTTGAAACAGTGCCATGGGATCTTTTACTTCCACCTGAGAGGGCAGACGGGGCCTCGGTTTAACGTCTCATCCAAAAGACGGCACCTCCGACAGTGCAGCACTCCCTCAGTACTGTCCTGGCAGTGTCAGCCTGGATTATGTGCTCAAGTCCCTGGAGTGGGACTTTGAACCCACAGCCTTCTGACTCAGGAGTGAGAGTGCTGCCCACTGAGCCATGACTAACCCAATTATACACAACTGAGTGCTTCCAATCACTGAGTCATGATAAGAGTGCTTAATTTAAAAAGAAGACAAATACACCAAAGATAAATTGGACGCAGTTTTGGGTGGACAGAGGCAGGTGTTGGCTCCTGCACACCAGAGGATTACATACTTGACTCTGACAACCAAAGTCATTAAAAAAAAGACAATGATGAGAGACAAAGGCCTAGTCAGAGTGAGATGAAAGGTCCTTAATGAGGATATAATTTTTTGTGTTAATAAAAAAAGGTTTAATTTCATAGAATCATAGAAACATAGAATGGTTACAGCATGGAAAGAGGCCATTCAGCCCGTCGAGACCATGCCGGCTCTCTGCAAGAGCAATCCAGCTATTCCCACTCCCGCGCCCTTTCCCCGTGGCCCTGCAAATTTTTTCCCTTCAAGTACTTATCCAGTTCCCTTTTGAAGGCCATGATTGAATCTGCCTCCACCACCCCCTCAGGCAGTGCATTCCAGATCCTAACCACTCACTGTATAAAAAAGATTTTCCTCATGTCACCTTTGGTTCTTTTGCCAATCACCTTAAATCTATGTCCTCTGATTCTTGACCCCTCCGCCAATGGGAACAGTTTCTCTCTATCTACTCTGTCTAGACCCTTCATGATTTTGAATACCTCTATCAAATCTCCTCGCAACCTTCTCTGTTCTAAGGAGAACAACCCCAGCTTCTCCAGTCTATTCACGTAACTGAAGTCCCTCATCCCTGGAATCATTCTAGTAAATCTCTTCTGCACCCTCTCTAAGGCCTTCACATCTTTCCTAAAGTGCGGTGCCCAGAACTGGACACAATACTCCAGTTGTGGCCGAACCAGTGTTTTATAAAGGTTCATCATAATCTCCTTGCTTTTGTACTCTATGCCTCTATAAAGCCCAGGAGCCCGTATGCTTTCTTAACCGTATTGCTCTGAATTGCCATCTTTTTATTTGCCCACAATTGGACAGTTGTTAATGAATAATCTGAAGCTGTCTCCTGAAGTAGCTGGTGGCCATGGACCAGACTGTTGCAGGCCTTCAGGCCTGTGTCCGTTTTTTGTTCTTTGGCTCCCTAATGTACTTTCGTAGTTTTTGTCACATGGTAAAGCCCGAGGTTGCCGGGATGCTGACCTGGAAAGCTCTGTTGTTTTCCTGTAGCCAGAGTCAGCACTTTCCTCGGGAGCTAAGACTAACCCTCTGTTACACGTTCCCTCTGCTCACAACGCAACCTGCTGCAATTTGTGAGGAAACTGCTTCATACAGTGAAAAGTGAAGGTTGCTACTTGACTGAAACTGGACAGACAGGCATATACTCCACCGTCAATGCACAGACAGGCATATACTCCACCGTCAATGCACAGACAGGCATATACTCCACCGTCAATGCACAGACAGGCATATACTCCACCGTCAATGCACAGACAGGCATATACTCCACCGTCAATGCACAGACAGGCATATACTCCAGCTTCAATGCACAGATAGGCATATATTCGATATGTCTGTATACAGAGAGGGGACTGATGTTTCACCTCTGAAATGCTAACCCTTTATAAAACACTGGTTAGGCTCCAGCTGGAGTATTGTGTCCAATTCTGGGCACCACACTTTAGGAAGGATGTGAAGGCTTTGGAGAGGGTGCAGAAGAGATTTACTTGAATTCAGGGATGAGGGACTTCAGTTATGAGGAGAGACTGGAGAAGCTGGGATTGTTCTCCTTAGAACAGAGAAGGTTAAGGAGAGATTTATTGGAGGTGTTCAAAATCATGAAGGGCTTTGATAGAGATAATAAGGAGAAACTCTTTCCACTGACAGAAGGGTCGGTAACCAGGCACAGATTTAAGGAATTGGCAAAAGAACCAGGGGGTTGAGGAGAAATATTTTGTTGTGACCTGGAATGCACTGCCTGAAAGGGCGGTGGAAGCAGATTTAATAGTAACTTCCAAAAGGGAATTGGATAAATACTTGAAAAAGAGAAATTTGGATGGCTATGAGGAAAGAGCAGGGGGAGTGGGACTAATTGGATAGCTTTGAAAGAGTCCGCATGGGCTGAATCATTCTGTGCTGTATGATACTATATTCTCTGCCACCTGGGTTCCAATCACTTAAACCTCGACTAAAAAGGTCATTAGACCCTGCCCCCTACAAGTGTTCATGGATAAGGGTCCCCTGGCCTGACACAACAACACAGTATATGGTGAGCTTCCATCATCTCATCCACCGTCAATGGACAGACAGGCATATACTCCACCGTCAATGGACAGACAGGCATATACTCCACCGTCAATGGACAGACAGGCATATACTCCACCGTCAATGGACAGACAGGCATATACTCCACCGTCAATGCACAGACAGGCATATACTCCACCGTCAATGGACAGACAGGCATATACTCCAGCTTCAATGGACAGACAGGCATATACTCCAGCGTCAATGCACAGACAGGCATATACTCCAGCTTCAATGCACAGACAGGCATATACTCCACCGTCAATGCACAGATAGGCATATACTCCAGCTTCAATGCACAGACAGGCATATACTCCACCGTCAATGCACAGACAGGCATATACTCCACCGTCAATGCACAGACAGGCATATACTCCACCGTCAATGGACAGATAGGCATATACTCCAGCTTCAATGCACAGACAGGCATATACTCCAGCTTCAATGCACAGACAGGCATATACTCCACCGTCAATGCACAGATAGGCATATACTCCACCGTCAATGCACAGACAGGCATATACTCCACCGTCAATGCACAGATAGGCATATACTCCACCGTCAACGCACAGACAGGCATATACTCCACCGTCAATGCACAGACAGGCATATACTCCACCGTCAATGCACAGACAGGCATATACTCCAGCTTCAATGGACAGACAGGCATATACTCCACCGTCAATGCACAGACAGGCATATACTCCAGCTTCAATGGACAGACAGGCATATACTCCAGCTTCAATGGACAGACAGGCATATACTCCAGCTTCAATGGACAGACAGGCATATACTCCAGCTTCAATGGACAGACAGGCATATACTCCAGCTTCAATGGCTGGGACTCGAAGTAAACACCAACACCAATATCCTTTGTATCAGATTGATTCCTTGTAACTTTTTCCTTGGCACTGAGACACACACAAGGCATACAGTATCAGACAGGAGTGAATTGTTCCATGTACAGGAGCTGACACTGAGACACACACAAGGCATACAGTACCAGACGGGAGTGAATTGTTCCATGTACAGGAGCTGACACTGAGACACACACAAGGCATACAGTACCAGACGGGAGTGAATTGTTCCATGTACAGGAGCTGACACTGAGACACACACAAGGCATACAGTACCAGACGGGAGTGAATTGTTCCATGTACAGGAGCTGACACTGAGACACACACAAGGCATACAGTATCAGACAGGAGTGAATTGTTCCATGTACAGGAGCTGACACTGAGACACACACAAGGCATACAGTACCAGACGGGAGTGAATTGTTCCATGTACAGGAGCTGACACTGAGACACACACAAGGCATACAGTACCAGACGGGAGTGAATCGTTCGCTTTTACCCAGTGTGCTGTGTAATTTAAGAGAAATGTTATCTGGTGATTTATGTTATCTGCTGAATCTAGGTGGAAATGAATCTGTGGCAGGACTACAGTGTGAGTCCTCTCTCGGGCTGCCCTCCTCTCAATGCCCACAGTGATGAAACCATTGTGAGTCATCCACCTCGTACTGAGATAACTCACTGTGGAAATAATGCATCAGGTGAGCACAATACAAGCTCAGGTTGGAAGGGGATACACTCCCCCCTCTATATTATACCCTCTCTGTGCTATTGGAATTCTCTTGTCCTGTACTGATAGAGCCGGGGCATGGACAGCACTGTCTGTGGCTGTCAAGGTCACCGTCGTCCTCAACTTTTATGCCATAAGCTCCTTTCTGGCAGCAACTGCGAACATCAGTGACATCTCTCAGTTTACAGTACACACCAATGTTTTGGAGAGGTCACTGCAGCTCTCCACACCAGGAGAAACACCTACATGTAATTTCAATATAGATGTGTGAGGAGGAAGAATAAGGAGGCCACACATTGCTTGGATAATAAGAGTCTAAATGGGGTAGAGGAGCAGAGGGATCTGGGGTACAGATACACTAATCACTAAAAGTAGCGACATAGGTTAATAAGGCCATAGAAAAGGCAAACCAAGCACTGGGGTTCATTTCTAGAGGGATAGAATTGAAAAGCAGAGAAGTTATGTTCATAGAATTATAAAAAGTTATGGCACAGTTGGAGGCCATTCGGCCCATCGTGTCCATGCCGGCCGAGGAAGAGCTATCCAGCTTAATCCCACTTTCCAGCACTTGGTCTGTAACCCTGTAGTTACGACACTTCAAGTGCACATCAAGGTACTTTTTAAATGAGTTGAGGGTTTCTGCCTCTACCACCCTTTCAGGCAGTGAGTTCCAGACCCCCACCACCCCTCTGGGTGACAAAAATTCTCCTCAGCTCCCCTCTAATCCTTCTACCAATTACTTTAAATCTATGCCTCCTGGTCACTGACCCCTCTGCTAAGGGAAATAGGTCCTTCCTATTCACTCTATCTAGTCCCGTGATAATTTTATACACCTCAATTAAATCACCCCTCAGCCTCCTTTGTTCCAAAGAAAACAACCCCAGTCTATCCAATCTTTTCTCATAGCTAAAATTCTCCAGCCCTGGCAACATCCTCGTAAATCTCTTCTAAAACCTGTTAAACTTTATAGAACCCTGGTTAGACCACACTTGGAGTACTGTGCACAGTTCTGGTCTCCATATTATAAAAAGGATATAGAGGCACTGGAAAAGATGCAAAAAAGATTTACTAGAATGATACCAGAACTGAGAGGTTATACCTATCAGGAAAGATTGAACGGGCTGGGGCTCTTTTCTCTAGAAAAGAGAAGACTGAGGGGTGACCTGATAAAGGCCTTTAAGATTATGAAAGGGTTTGATAAGGTAGACGTAGAGAAAGAGTTTCCATTTGTCAGGAAGACCAGAACTGGGGGCAATAAATATAAGATAATCACTAATAAATCCAATAAGGAATTCAGGAGAAACTTCTTTATCCAGAGAGTGGTTTGCATGCGGAACTTGCTACCATAAGGAGTAGTTGAGGCAAATAGCATAGATACATTTAAGGGGAAGCGAGATAAACACATGAGGGAGGAAGGAATAGAAGGATATGCTGAATGGAAAGATATGCTGATAGAGTTAGATGAAGTAGGGAGGGAGGAGGCTCATGTGGAGCATAAACGCCAGCATGGAAATGCTGGACCGAATGGCCAGTTTCAGTGCCATACATTCTATGTAATTCTAGGTAATACATCTCCTTCCCTATTGACAGGGTGAAGCAGGGCGAGAGAGCACTAGATTTCGCCTGTTTGGCAGGCTTCCCCGTGGTGCAAGATGCCATTGACCACATTGCCTTGCGAGCTCCCCAACACTAGCCTGGCATCTTTATCAATAGAAAGGGATTCCACTCCCTCAATGTACAGCTGGTTTGTGACCACAGGCATCGCATCATGCAGGTCTGTGCCCGTTAGCCCAGCAACAGTCATGACTCTTTCATCCTGCACCAGTCCCCTGTGTCGCCTTTATTCCAACCAGGCTGCCAAGTTACAGGCTGGCTATTGGGCGACGAGGGCTATCCCCTCCGGACATGGCTCATGACTCCTTCAGGATTCCGTGGGCAGCTGCAGGGCACACTTACAACGAGAGGCCTGCCACCACAAGGAACATCACCGAGCCAACAATTAGCGTGCTCAAGGAACGTTTCTGCTGCCTGGACCATTCCAGTGGAGCTTTGCAGTACACCCCTGAGCGAGTAGCCGTATCTGTGCTCGTCTGCTGCATGCTCCACATCTTCACCATCATGAGCGACCTTCCCTTATCACCACCTGGGCAACAACAAGTACACGAGCGGGGGTGGGGGGGAAGAGGAGGAAGAAGGAGGAAGAGGAGGAGGCGAGGCAGTGACCACCAGAGCTCCTATCTGCCGAAACCCTCAAAGACAAGCTCATCGATGAGTGCTTCAACTAAATCAGCCCTCCCGTTTCCCATTCACCAACAGTCCCACAATCCTTACCACTGTCCTTACAATCACCATTCAATTGCCCCCTTTCACTCCAGACTTATGGGCCTTGCCCTTAATTCACTACAAAATACAATGACAAGCACCACATCCAGACCAAAAAAACTCATGTCAGCATTGATGAGAAAGATGACTGATCACCCCTGGGCAAGCCCTTAGTGCCTGTCATGAGCTTGTTTTCCTATCCTGGTGCTCCTACAAGGTGTTTGTCCAGTGGGAGGTTGAAGGCTGCTGAGCTTCCGTTAGGGACACTTTAAATGGCCGTGGAGGACGACCTTGAGCAGCTCTGGGCCTAGAGGGCCCGGCTTCAGACTGCACCATCTCAGCCTGGGCTGCAGCAGAGGTGTTGGCACTGGCGGAGCGTCTGGTGTAGGAGCAGACATGCTGTCATCCTGAGAGAGGACAGTACGTGCCTCTCGGATGGAGCCAAGGCCACTCTCCTGGGGTGGCACCGCACTGCTCCTAGGGTCTGCTGAAGAACAGAGTGCAGGACTGATGTGACGTCCTGGAATCCCCTTTCAACAGCGGCCCCCAAACCAAGATGGCAGCCATCTGAGATTCCATGGGAGCGGTTTGTGCTGCTGTGGAAGCTGTGAGAGTTGTCATCAGGCGCTCTATCGTGATGGGTCCCACTGTGTCGATGATGGAGATGGACCATTTGGTCCATGGTGGACAGAATGGGCTCCAAGCTCTGCGCAACTTGGAGCTGGACTCCGCCATACTCCCTGACATTGTGTGCAGGTTTTCTGGCAGGCTTTCCAGATTGTGTTCGCCCATCAGCTTTCTTCCGTAGCCTGGCCCATCAAAGTCATCATCTGATCTCCTCTACAGCAGAACTAGTGTGTGACCTCCCCCTCTGGTGGGCTGGCACCGGTGGCGTCCTATCTCCATGCCCCGACTCCTGTGCATTTATGCCCGGTAAGTCATGTCATGCATATCCCTCCTCCAAACTAGCCTCTAAAGTCCTCGTGGTGCCAGTATCTGAACTGGAGCTTGTAAGTGACAGACCAGGTGACGGGGTAGCTTCAGGAATGCTGGGCTCCTCTTCCTCCATTGGATGAGGGGACGTTGACATTCTCAGCAGCTGAAAGGAAAGAGGGGGACAAGGGTTAGCTTATGGTGTGAGGGAGAGGAGAGAGAAAGAAGTGGCTGCTGTCATGCCAAGCGAGTGGAGTGAGGGAGAAGTCAGAAAAGAGAAAGGAGATTCGGTATGAAGAAACCTGCATGGCATCTCCTCCAGCGTTGACAGTGGCCACGGCCTCCACTCTGCCCCTCCCCATGATGGCCAGGACGCCCTCTCCAAGGTGGGGAGAGGGGTTGCAGGCAGGCTCTTCCTCCTCCGGTGTCAGTCTGTTGCCTGCTGTTGTGCCCCCTTTTCCTGCAAGAAAGAGTATGTTAGTGAGGGTGTTGTGAGGTGTTGTGAGAATGTAGCTGACATGCTGGAGTAGCTGACAGTCTGTGTGTGAGATGTGGATAAGTGCGGGTTGTAATAGTGGTGAGTGTGAGCAGAAGGAGGTGCAGTGAAGTGTGCTGCACTGAGTGTAGGGCAGTGCAGGGTAGTGGGGAAGGGCATTATTGAGAGTGCTGTCAGTGCTGTAATTAAGGAGGCTGTAGGTAGTGTAGCTGTGATCAGAAACTATGAGCAGTCTTCTTACCTTAACAACTCCAGTTAGATCATTGAATTTTTTCTAGCATTGCAGCCATGTTCTTGGTGCAATGCTCCTGGCATTGACATACTCAGCTATCTTTCCCCACTGTCTCCTCAGTAGATTCCTGGAGGGCTTCCTGCCCCCTGGGGGAGAAAGGATGTTCCTCCTCCTGTCCACTGCCTGCACCAAGGCCTCCAGTGCAGCATCGGAGAACCTTGGTGTTCCCTCACTCCCTCCTTCAGCCACTTCCTTCTAAAGTTGTTGCAGTACAGGTTTTGCAGCCAGAATGCACCTCCCCTTTAAGAGGTGCTGGCCGCCTTTAAGTAACGTCTTGGCCCCCCCAATAACAGCCCCCACCCCTGAGAGTGTGCAGCCACTGACTAGAGCTGGCTACACACACAAGTGGTTACCACAAGGAGGCAGCATGGGTTTTGGTGGGCAATTACTGGCAGGGATAGGCCGTGCCCCCTACCCCATGCCCGGATTTGGGCGCTCTCCGATTTCTAGGCCACGATATTATTGATTGTGCAGAGGATGGGGAATTTGGATGCCTCGTCCCAGCTGAGGCTTAGTATTAACCAACCTGGACCTGACAGCTCCCCGTCAACTCTCCAACTCCCATAGCCTCTCCGATGTGTCAGGAGCTGCACAGCTTCTTCCCCAGGCCGATTCAGAGGGCCTGACATTGGCCATTCCTCCACCCATGGACCCTGGTAGTTACCAAAACCCCCCCCCCCCCACAAAGCGTGAGACATGCTACAAACTAATTCACAATGTCTTTTGAGCCCAGTGTCTCCAGACGTTCCCTTCGAACACTATCAGGTGCTAACAATGCAGCAGTGTCTTTATTTCTCACTCACACATTGCAGGGAATGTGAGATGGAACAGTGGTGTTGTACGGGAGGAGCTGTGCCCGTGAGGGGATGGCGAGGTTATCTTGTGTCACATACATTTCTTAGAATCATAGAATGGTTATTAGCACAGAAGGAGACCATTCGGCCCATCGAGTCCGCGCCGGCTCGAATCGAGAGCAATCCAGCTAGTCCCACTCCCCCGCTCTATCACCGTAGCCCTGCACATTTTTCCCTTTCAAGTACTTATCCAGTTCCCTTTTGAAGGCCATGATTGAATCTGCCTCCACCACTCCCTTGGGCAGTGCATTCCAGATCATAACCACTCGCTGTGTGAAAAAGTTTTTCCTCATCTCACCTTTGGTTCTTTTGCCAATCACCTTAAATCTACGTCCTCTGGTTCTTGACCCTTCCACCAATGGGAAGTTTCTCTCTATCTACTCTGTCTAGACCCTTCATGATTTTGAATACCTCTATCAAATCTCCTCACAACCTTCTCTGTTCCTAGGAGAACAACCCCAGCTTCTCCAGTCTATCCAAACTAAAGTCCCTCATCCCTGGAATCATTCTAGTAAATCTCTTCTGCATCCTTTCTAAGACCTTCATATCTTTCCTAAAGTGCAGTGCCCAGAACTGGACACAATACTCCAGTTGTGGCCGAACCAGTGTTTTATAAACGTTCATCATGACTTCCCTACTTTTGTACTCTGTGCCTCTGTTTATAAAGCCCAGGATCCTGTATGCTTTTTTAACCACTTTCTCAACCTGCCCTGCCACCTTTCAGAGTTCTTCTGTGACGTTATTTGACCCTGGATGGTGTGGAGCTGAGTCATACTTCCAGCACTATGTCAGTATCTGTGTGGCTAACCGTTCGACCTATTAAAATGTCACTGGCACTGAATTGCTGTTTGTGGAGCTGTCGAATAGGCACTGATCCTCCATTCCTGCACATTCTTTTCCCAAGGCATCATTTCCTGGGTGCGAATGAACCTTTGCCTTATCCCTGTCGACATGAACTCCTCTGCAGCTCTAGCTCATGCATGCACTCTCTCTCTCTCTGTCTCTCTCTCTGTCTCTCTCTCTCTGTCTCTTCCTTTATGTCTCTCTCTCTCTTTTTCTTTATCTCTCTGTCTCTATCTCTCACTGTCTCTCTCTATGTCTCTTTCTCTCTCTCTCTCTCTCTCTTTATCTTTCTCTGTCTGTC
Source organism: Heptranchias perlo (assembly GCF_035084215.1). NCBI lineage: Eukaryota > Metazoa > Chordata > Chondrichthyes > Hexanchiformes > Hexanchidae > Heptranchias > Heptranchias perlo. Next base: position 10,047,305 of record NC_090334.1, read on the forward strand.
TGTCTCTCTCTTTCTCCATCTCTCTCTGTCTCTCTATCTCTCTCTATTTTTCTATCTCTCTCTGCCTCTCTCTCTCTTTCTCTCTCTATCTCTCTTTCTCTCTCTTCCTCTCTTTCTCTCTCTTCCTCTCTTTCTATTTCTCTATGTCTGTCTGTCTGTCTGTCTCTCTTTCTCCATCTCTCTCTGTCTCTCTCTTTCTCTTTCTCTCTGTCTCTCTCTTTCTCTTTCTCTCTCTTTCTCTCTCTCTCTGTCTGTCTCTCTCTGTCTGTCTCTCTCTGTCTGTCTGTCTGTCTCTCTCTTTGTCTACCTCTTCCTGTCTCTCTCTCTATCTTCCTCTCTCTCTGTCTCTCTCTGTCTCTCTCTCTACCTCCCTCTCTCTCTCTCTCACTCTCTCTCTTTCTCTATCTCCCTCTCTCTTTCTCTTTCTCTCTCTCTCTCTCTCTCTCCCTCACTTTTTATCCACGTGCGATGCTTCATACGAACACACGAAATTGATGGGCAGGAAAAGACCAGTTGGTCCATCTAACCTGCCCCACACCATGATGGCTGGAGCATCATGATTGGACACAGCCTACCACCACCCCTCACCCCCTCACTTCCCCCCCATCCCCCCTCCACCATGTGATCTCCTGGGAGAGGCAAAAGAAAAGAAAAAACCCAAGGCCAATAAGGGAAAAAAGTGCTGTGGAAAATTCCTCTCCGACTCTCTCAGGCGAGCAAATCCAGTCCAGGAGATCACATGGCTCCTGGCCTGGCCGTTTCAACTGCTGCAGCCCTTTAACTGCTGCACATCACCCCAATTTCCTCTCTCCCAGTGACAGAGACGCAGTCAGGAGCGGGATTCCTGCCCCAAACCCAACCACCCCCCCCCAACACGAGATGACCCCACCCCAGGGGAAAACACAATCAGTTTCTGTCCACGCCATTTTTCCGACAGTCGCTGGGAAATCCAACCCTTCATTTGCTGCATTTTCCAGTATTATGGAATCTACGAATGAACTCGGGCATCACATTTTTTTGTAATCTAAAGAAAGAAGGGACTTTTGCTCAATTTAATGAAAAGCCATTTGACATTTGGAAATGATTTAGTTTTATTTACATTTTAAAATGTCCGTCTCCCAATAGCAATAGATGACTGGAAGAAAAAAGTTAGAATTACTTTAAAAAATATGCTTAGTAGCAAATAGTGGATTTGAACCTGTTCTCATTCATCATGGGGTCATTCTGGCCAGGTCGGTAGACGGCAAATTTAAAATTTGTACTCACTCCTTCCGAATACTGCTGGCAATCCTCAGTGCCAATTTCGACCCCAATATCTGGTAATGTCACGCCCAGGGATTGGACAGAAACCCCCATTACTGTAATTTACTCACTGAACTGGGGGAGTCCAGAACAAGGGGGCATAAAATCAGAGCTAGGCCGTTCAGGGGTGATGTCAGGAAGCACTTCTTCACGCAAAGGCTAGTGGAAATCTGGAACTCTCTCCCCCAGAAAGCTGTTGAGGCTGGGGGTCGATTGAAAGTGTCAAAACTGAGATTAATAGATTTTTGTTAGGCAGGGGTATTAAGAGTTACAGAACCAAGGCGGGCAGATGGAGTTTAGACACAGATATGCCATGATCTAATAGAATGGCGGAACAGGCTCGAGGGGCTGAATGGCCTCCTCCTGTTCCTATGTTCCTAATGAAACTGACCTGAGCCCTCTTGTGTTTTGCTAGTCTTCAGATAACAGAAGAATGAACCTTCTATTAGACCGTGTGACTCAGGCTGTAAATTACGTCAGGTGTAATTCTCGAGCTTCTGGGAATTGGTCTGCCGGAACATTTGAATTGTTAGGTTAAAAGTGGTGCATTCGAGTTCATGTTAAATCCTTTCATACTTCAGAATTGATAGATTTTAATTCTGAAAGAAAAAACAAAGCAACATTTGAGTTTTCAACAGATCAGCCAGGCCATCAAAAGCGACTTCAAGAGTTGATCACCCATCTCCAACCATTCCCCTCCCTCCTCACACTGCTCAGAGGCACCTCCAACCATTCCCCTCCTCCTCCACACTGCACAGAGGCACCTCCAACCATTCCCCTCCCCCTCACACTGCACAGAGGCACCTCCAACCATTCCCCTCCCCCTCACACTGCTCAGAGGCACCTCCAACCATTCCCCTCCTCCACACTGCTCAGAGGCACCTCCAACCATTCCCCTCCTCCACACTGCTCAGAGGCACCTCCAACCATTCCCCTCCTCCACACTGCACAGAGGCACCTCCAACCATTCCCCTCCTCCCTCACACTGCACAGAGGCACCTCCAACCATTCCCCTCCTCCCTCACACTGCACAGAGGCACCTCCAACCATTCCCCTCCTCCTCACACTGCTCAGAGGCACCTCCAACCATTCCCCTCCTCCACACTGCACAGAGGCACCTCCAACCATTCCCCTCCCCCTCACACTGCTCAGAGGCACCTCCAACCATTCCCCTCCTCCACACTGCTCAGAGGCACCTCCAACCATTCCCCTCCCCCCTCACACTGCACAGAGGCATCTCCAACCATTCCCCTCCTCCACACTGCACAGAGGCACCTCCAACCATTCCCCTCCCCCTCACACTGCACAGAGGCACCTCCAACCATTCCCCTCCTCCTCACACTGCACAGAGGCACCTCCAACCATTCCCCTCCTCCCTCACACTGCTCAGAGGCACCTCCAACCATTCCCCTCCCCCTCACACTGCACAGAGGCACCTCCAACCATTCCCCTCCTCCCTCACACTGCTCAGAGGCACCTCCAACCATTCCCCTCCCCCTCACACTGCACAGAGGCACCTCCAACCATTCCCCTCCTCCCTCACACTGCACAGAGGCACCTCCAACCATTCCCCTCCCCCCTCACACTGCACAGAGGCACCTCCAACCATTCCCCTCCTCCCTCACACTGCACAGAGGCACCTCCAACCATTCCCCTCCTCCCTCACACTGCACAGAGGCACCTCCAACCATTCCCCTCCTCCCTCACACTGCACAGAGGCACCTCCAACCATTCCCCTCCTCCTCCACACTGCACAGAGGCACCTCCAACCATTCCCCTCCTCCCTCACACTGCACAGAGGCACCTCCAACCATTCCCCTCCTCCCTCACACTGCACAGAGGCACCTCCAACCATTCCCCTCCCCCCTCACACTGCACAGAGGCACCTCCAACCATTCCCCTCCCCCTCACACTGCACAGAGGCACCTCCAACCATTCCCCTCCTCCTCACACTGCACAGAGGCACCTCCAACCATTCCCCTCCCTCACACTGCACAGAGGCACCTCCAACCATTCCCCTCCCCCCTCACACTGCACAGAGGCACCTCCAACCATTCCCCTCCCCCCTCACACTGCACAGAGGCACCTCCAACCATTCCCCTCCCCCTCACACTGCACAGAGGCACCTCCAACCATTCCCCTCCCCCCTCACACTGCACAGAGGCACCTCCAACCATTCCCCTCCTCCCTCACACTGCACAGAGGCACCTCCAACCATTCCCCTCCCCCCTCACACTGCTCAGAGGCACCTCCAACCATTCCCCTCCCCCCTCACACTGCTCAGAGGCACCTCCAACCATTCCCCTCCCTCCTCACACTGCTCAGAGGCACCTCCAACCATTCCCCTCCCTCCTCACACTGCACAGAGGCACCTCCAACCATTCCCCTCCTCCTCCACACTGCACAGAGGCACCTCCAACCATTCCCCTCCTCCCTCACACTGCTCAGAGGCACCTCCAACCATTCCCCTCCCCCCTCACACTGCACAGAGGCACCTCCAACCATTCCCCTCCTCCTCCACACTGCTCAGAGGCACCTCCAACCATTCCCCTCCCCCCTCACACTGCACAGAGGCACCTCCAACCATTCCCCTCCCCCTCACACTGCTCAGAGGCACCTCCAACCATTCCCCTCCTCCTCCACACTGCACAGAGGCACCTCCAACCATTCCCCTCCCCCTCACACTGCACAGAGGCACCTCCAACCATTCCCCTCCTCCCTCACACTGCACAGAGGCACCTCCAACCATTCCCCTCCCCCCTCACACTGCTCAGAGGCACCTCCACCCATTCCCCTCCCCCTCACACTGCACAGAGGCACCTCCAACCATTCCCCTCCCCCCTCACACTGCACAGAGGCACCTCCAACCATTCCCCTCCTCCCTCACACTGCACAGAGGCACCTCCAACCATTCCCCTCCTCCCTCACACTGCACAGAGGCACCTCCAACCATTCCCCTCCTCCCTCACACTGCACAGAGGCACCTCCAACCATTCCCCTCCCCCTCACACTGCACAGAGGCACCTCCAACCATTCCCCTCCCCCCTCACACTGCACAGAGGCACCTCCAACCATTCCCCTCCCCCCTCACACTGCTCAGAGGCACCTCCAACCATTCCCCTCCTCCTCACACTGCACAGAGGCACCTCCAACCATTCCCCTCCTCCTCACACTGCACAGAGGCACCTCCACCCATTCCCCTCCCCCTCACACTGCACAGAGGCACCTCCAACCATTCCCCTCCTCCTCACACTGCTCAGAGGCACCTCCAACCATTCTCCTCCTCCCCCACACTGCACAGAGGCACCTCCAACCATTCCCCTCCTCCCTCACACTGCTCAGAGGCACCTCCAACCATTCCCCTCCTCCCTCACACTGCACAGAGGCACCTCCAACCATTCCCCTCCCCCCTCACACTGCACAGAGGCACCTCCAACCATTCCCCTCCCCCTCACACTGCACAGAGGCACCTCCAACCATTCCCCTCCTCCTCCACACTGCACAGAGGCACCTCCAACCATTACCCTCCCCCTCACACTGCACAGAGGCACCTCCAACCATTCCCCTCCTCCCTCACACTGCACAGAGGCACCTCCAACCATTCCCCTCCCCCTCACACTGCACAGAGGCACCTCCAACCATTCCCCTCCCCCTCACACTGCACAGAGGCACCTCCAACCATTCCCCTCCTCCCTCACACTGCACAGAGGCACCTCCAACCATTCCCCTCCCCCCTCACACTGCACAGAGGCACCTCCAACCATTCCCCTCCCCCTCACACTGCTCAGAGGCACCTCCAACCATTCCCCTCCCCCCTCACACTGCACAGAGGCACCTCCAACCATTCCCCTCCCCCTCACACTGCTCAGAGGCACCTCCAACCATTCCCCTCCTCCTCCACACTGCACAGAGGCACCTCCAACCATTCCCCTCCTCCCTCACACTGCACAGAGGCACCTCCAACCATTCCCCTCCCCCTCACACTGCACAGAGGCACCTCCAACCATTCCCCTCCCCCTCACACTGCACAGAGGCACCTCCAACCATTCCCCTCCCCCCTCACACTGCACAGAGGCACCTCCAACCATTCCCCTCCTCCCTCACACTGCACAGAGGCACCTCCAACCATTCCCCTCCCCCCTCACACTGCTCAGAGGCACCTCCAACCATTCCCCTCCCCTCACACTGCTCAGAGGCACCTCCAACCATTCCCCTCCCCCCTCACACTGCACAGAGGCACCTCCAACCATTCCCCTCCTCCTCCACACTGCTCAGAGGCACCTCCAACCATTCCCCTCCTCCTCCACACTGCACAGAGGCACCTCCAACCATTCCCCTCCCCCCTCACACTGCACAGAGGCACCTCCAACCATTCCCCTCCCCCCTCACACTGCACAGAGGCACCTCCAACCATTCCCCTCCCCCTCACACTGCTCAGAGGCACCTCCAACCATTCCCCTCCTCCCTCCACACTGCTCAGAGGCACCTCCAACCATTCCCCTCCTCCTCCACACTGCACAGAGGCACCTCCAACCATTCCCCTCCCCCCTCACACTGCACAGAGGCACCTCCAACCATTCCCTGCCCCCTCACACTGCACAGAGGCACCTCCAACCATTCCCCTCCCCCCTCACACTGCACAGAGGCACCTCCAACCATTCCCCTCCCCCCTCACACTGCTCAGAGGCACCTCCAACCATTCCCCTCCTCCTCACACTGCACAGAGGCACCTCCAACCATTCCCCTCCTCCCTCCACACTGCACAGAGGCACCTCCAACCATTCCCCTCCCCCTCACACTGCACAGAGGCACCTCCAACCATTCCCCTCCTCCCTCACACTGCACAGAGGCACCTCCAACCATTCCCCTCCCCCTCACACTGCACAGAGGCACCTCCAACCATTCCCCTCCTCCCTCACACTGCACAGAGGCACCTCCAACCATTCCCCTCCCCCTCACACTGCTCAGAGGCACCTCCAACCATTCCCCTCCCCCTCACACTGCACAGAGGCA